>NW_006202562.1:886065-922805 GCF_000334495.1 Tupaia belangeri chinensis | reverse complement strand
CCTCCTCTCTGCCCCCCTCCCCTCCTCTCTGCTCCTGTACATACATCCTTTTCTCCTCATGGCTGGTCCTCACTAGATACATGCAATGGCTGAATGTGATATAAAAGTCTTCCATTTGGAAATAAATTCTCATTTGGAAACATACCTTTTCATCACCGCCCATTTCTTTTTTTTAGGTTTTTGCCATAAGGCATGCACACTTGCCAGAGAGAGACTGAGACAGAGACAGTGAGAGGAAAAGTGAGAAGTCACCACCCAGAGGGGAAGGCCACACCCCAACCCCTTCTCTTCCATCCTCCTTGCGGAACCTTGAGCACACACGCATGTGCACCCGGCATCATTTTCAAGACGCCGGGTCCAGGATTTGAACTGCAGTTGGCCATGTGGGATTCCAGCACCTTAGCCACCATGCCAACTGCTGGCCCCTACCATAGCCCATTTCTTGATGTGGGCCCAGACGTAGGTCACTGTGGTTTAGTAGGGCACGTTCCCCGGGCCAGCAAAAGGTGGCAGTGGATGGACATGGTGGGAGTCTGGCTGGCCCAGCAGGAGAGCCCGGGCCCGGGGTGGGCCCCTTCAGCAGTCACTGCAGACCCCGGAGGGCTGCGGCTGCAGGCTCTCCCTCCACCAGTGCTATCTCCTGGTGTCCCATCTTGTTTCCAAGGAAACAGGAATGGCGACATTCAGTACAGCACAGTGACAGTACTCTACAAAGTGGAGATGGGGCCAGCCTGTGGCAGGGAGGTTCAGGCAGCTAGATCCCACACAGTCAACTCAGTGGTTCAAGTCCCAGACCCAGCGGCTGGAAAAACATACTGGGTGCCACATGCATGCCCAAATGCTGAGGGGAGGATGAAGGAGAAGGGAATTGGGCCTTGTCATCTCTCCTAGGGGAAGGGAGGGACTTCTTACATCCTCCTCTCTCTGTCACTCTCCAGCGTGCACATGCACCCTGTGGCACATTAAAAAAAAAAAAAAAAAAGATTAGTCTTCCCTGGAGAGGATGGAGAGTCAGAGCCCCAGAGGGCTGGCTGACAGAGAAGGCAAAGGGGGCTCACCCAGGGGAGAGCCTGGTGTTTGGTCTCCATGAAGCCAGATATGAAGAACTTGGCCGCCTCGACTGGAGACCAAGATCCAAGTTTCCCTCTGGTTCCACACCTACCCGCCCGCTCAGCCTTCCCTCCCACCTGGCTCCTGGAGCAGGCCAGAAACCCCTGCCCCATCAGGTGAGCCATGGGATGGCAGTGAGGCAGGTGGTGGGGAGAGGGCACCCCGCCTCCCCAGCCCATGGCTCCAGCTGCACAGGCTCGATCACTAGCCTAGCGAGGCTGCAGGGCTAATGCCCCTGTGTCTCAGACACGCTTCGGAGTCACAGTCCCTCCAGTTCTAACACTGCTCTTGGCAGGAAAAGCAATGGTTTTATACCCAGATCCCCAAAGAGGACTGCCTCAGCCCTTTGTCCTCCCCTCCTTACTGGTTCTGGAACGTTTTCTTACAGCAGGGGGATCCCTGGGGGATGCAGCCAGACTCCTGGCAGGATGTGGAGGCCAGGGGCTGGGCACTGAGCACATTTTAAAGCCCCCAGGATTGTTTTATGCCAGGTTGGAGAACTTGTCACTAGGTTTTGGAAGCAGACAAAAAGCCAAACAAAAAGCTTTGGAGAAAAGCCTGCAAAACTAGCTCAGACAAAAGCTCACAGCACTGAGCAAACAGAGGTGAGGGTCGGTGGAGGCGCAGTAAAAACGGCCGGATGATGCAGTGGGCAGTCCTGCTTCTGTCCTGGGGCTCCATCCCTGCTGGCTGAGGTGGGGGGGATCACGGCATCAGGACCCTATTGGGGGTGTCTCTACCCCCGCCCCTCTCTCTTTCTGTCTCAGAATAAGTCAGGGACACTTTAAAAGAAAGAAAGAAAGGAAAACATAGATGAGGCAAAGAAGAAGGCTGCTCCGGAGAGGGGAGGGAGGCCCTCCAGCGTCCTGGATGTGCCTGTGCGGCCATGTCGGAGTGAACCACCACTGCACAGGGCCCAAGTCCTGTGTGAACCTGAGCCTGGTGCAGGGCGGCGAGCGATCGCTCCAGGCCACAGTTCTGCATCTGGCCCTCAGGCAGACAGCAGCAGGACCCATGGGGTGCTGCCCTCTGCACCTCAACGCTGCACAACCTCTGCACTGCAGCCTCTGCAGAGAGCTGCGGCCAAGACTCGACCCTCAGCAGCCTCCTCCTGCAGGCCTGTATTCCCTGCCCAGCACCCCTGCCTGGGCTTGGTCTGAAGTGCCTTCCCCATTGGAGCTCCGTGCTTTTCCTTCCCCTGGCCCACAGGGCCCTTTAGTTCCAGGCTTCTAAACAGTGAGACGATCCCCCAACCTGGCTGCGTGCTGATGGCCCCAACCCAGGCCATCCCTGGAGGGGCAACGCCTTCCTCCTTTGCCCTCTCCTGCCGGAACCAGGAAGTGGACAGTCCAGAGCTGCCTGGCTGGTGGGTTCTCGGCGTCTCTGCCCTGTCCAGGCCCGCGGTCCTGCTCCCATGTTGGCCGCATTAGATCTCCTGTGTACATGGGCCACAAGCCCTCAGGCCAATCTCAAGGTCGCCACTGTTTGGACGCTCTACTGTTTGGATGCTCTTCCTTCCTCACTTCCTTTCTAAGTTTTCTCAGAAATGTATTTATTTCTTCTGTAAGAATTAGAGACGGGACAGACAGATAGAGGCTCCACCCATGGTGTCCACTGCAGCCCACCCCCAGTCCTAGCCAGCCTGGTACCTGGCACGTTCAGGGAGGTCCCGGGACTCGAACACAAACCTTTCGCATATGGGTCCAGTTGCGTTACTGTTGTACCACTGCCTGACCTCACTCTCCCCTTTCTTTTTAATAAATTAACTTTAAAATGAATGAAAAAAATCAGTTTATCCTGATATAAGACACCAAATACCAATTTTACCCGGATCTTACTCAGATCTGCTGAGTCAGAAGTTCTATTTTAACAAAATCTGCAGGTGATTCAAGCACCTTAGAAATTTTGAGAAGCACCAAAGTACGATGGAACCCGTTCTTTCAACAAATGAATTTCAAAGGGGAGAGGAAAAAGATAGAGGGAAAAATCTATGGATTTAAGATGAAATACGTCAACAAAAGCCATTGTGGGGGCCAGCAGGTGGCGAGGTAGTTAAGGTGCCGGACTCACACATGGCTGACCGTGGTGTGAGTCCTGGACCCGGTGGCTTGAAAAATCATGCCAGGCACTTGTGTGCACATGCCCAAGATCCTGGGAGCAGAAAGAAGGGATTGCAGCATGGTCACCCCCCCACACACACAGGGGGTGATTTCTCACTTTCTCTCTCTTTCTGCAAGTACACACCATGTGCAGAAACCTCTAGAAAAGAAAAAAAGAAAGAAAACACGACAGGTACAGGTGCACATGTGCCCAAACTCCCAAAAGGAAAATGGAGAAGGGACTATGACACAACTATCCCCCCGGGAGTGCTTTCTCACTTTTTTCCTCTCTGTCTGTCTGTCTGTCTCTCTCTCTCCAGTGGCAAAAACCAAAAACCAAAACCAAGAAGACAGCTGTGGACTGTGCTTGGATCCCGGTTTGTATGGGCCAACGTCGGAAAGCTGAGCACCGGCTGCACGTCTGGGAGTAGGGCCCCACCGCAGAGCGTTAGGTGCAGCAGGGCTGTGCGTTATGTTCAAAGCACCCGGTTCTGGGACTGCAGAGGGACATGCTTGATGAGACGGTGATAGGACCCCTGGGGTAGGCTGCCAGTCGACCACGTGTGCTCAGGGGTGCAGAAGGCAGGGGCTACGTGCTTCAGACGGGCCCTGCTCTGAACAGCTGCAGACCAGGACCTGGGGACTGATAACTCTCTCTGCTGCTGTCTGGACTGGAAAGTCCCATAGAGGAACGTCTGTTTAATCTCCTGGCTGTTTTTGTAAAAGTACACAAATTCCTGGGTGTTTCTAAGATCTGAACTCCCCGGAAGTCAGGCTCTGGAAAAGGTTACTCTGATTGTTTGTCTAATTGCTTTAACCCTGGCGGTAATACATTTGGCATTGGGTTGGCTTCTGGGAAACCCTGAATTCAAGCGTATACCTAGAGAGTTAAACCCCTGGGAACTCAGCCCCCTTCTCAACCGGGCAGCCCAAAGAGGAAGAAGTCAGGGCCAAGATGCACAGGCAGAAGGCAAAACAACACAGCTATTTAAAGACAAATAAACCAGCTCCCCGAGTAACTGAGTCAGAACATCCTGCCCCTCAGCCCTGCATTCCCCCTCTCGCTAGGTGCCAAGTCCTGAGACATGTGGGCAGAGACAGGATGCCAGCCTAAGGCAGGCTACAGGCAGCTGGCGGTGCCCAGGACCACAGCCCTCACACAGAGCAAGTCTGACCGAGGGGTCCCAGGCAGGACAGCCAGTTAGCAGTCCCTGCCCCAGCCATGCTCTGAAATTCAGCCATTAGAGATTCATTGCTTTTCAGTTAACAAGTGTTCTCATTGAACATGCAGACGCCTCCGGGAGTGTTAGCACAGATACTGCACTCTGAACAATCCTTTTATAGGTCATGGCAGAGTCAGGCACGCACAAAGGCCCACAGGGGACAGGCCGGTTAAATAAATATGCGAGTCTGGCCAAGAGCTCGAAGAGCTGTCAGAGGCCGAACCCGGCGTGGAAGCCCTGCTTAAAGACGCCTGAGATAATAACGCTGATGTTAAAAAAGCCGCTGCAGCGGCAGGACGGACACGCCTGGCCAGTTCTCCGCTCCGACATGCGGAAGACCTGGTTCATGCTGCTGGTGGGACCTTGAGCGGCCAAGAGACTGCAGTGCCCCTTGGAACACGGGCACAGGACAATCCTCACATACGAGCATGATCGGGACTCAGACAAGGCAGTGCTCGGGAGAGAAAAGGTGGGAGGGAACATGAGTCTCTGCTGCTGCCCTAATTCGATGTTCTTCCCAAATGCTTAAATTCTACTTCCACCTGGAATATGAATCATCCCAAGAGCATCTTGACTTCCGGTTTCCTGGCCAGTCTGTTTGGAACTTGGAAGTCGTCCCTCCATCCTAACGACTGAACATCGGAACACAACAGACGACCTTCTTAGATTCACGAGAGAATGGCAGTCATGGGACACCTCTGGCCCTGAACCAAAGCGACAGGCGGGCACAGAGTGTCACAACTTCGGGAGCAGAAACCTCTGCAGGGACCAGTGTGGGGACAAGAAGTCCTGAACAGCGAGTGATGAACTGCTGAGGTTCTATGTGGACAAGCCTGGGCCGAAAACCTCAGGGACCCCATCCTGGGGAGCCAGCCGTAGAGGTCAAGAGCACTGTGCTCCCAGCGTGGGGTGGAGACCCAGCCCACTGGGAAGCAAACCAGGGGGTCCAAGGAGCCGGGATGGCCCAAGGCCCACAGCTCCACTGTGGGAAAGCCCAGGCTGACCCGTACCACCTGCTCCATGCCCATCCTGCAGCCTGCTCCGGGGTACCCAGGTCCGTCTTTGTAAAGAGCATCCAGATGCCTCCTTCCCAGCCTGCCAGCTATAGGGGTGCAGGGGCTGCCTGTCCAGTGCCTGGCAACCCAGAGACTCAACACACGGGTGCTAACTCAGGTGCTCTGTGACAGGCCTGGGAGGACAGCCCACTGGGCGGGGCAGGTCCTACCTCCCCTCCCCCAAGGCTTCCTGGAAGACGTGCCTTGTGTGGAACTCCGGAAAGTGTGTGACAGACACCCTGAGCAGGTGCTCCACCCCGCTCACCCTCACGTGTGCTCTCTCGTACTGAAGGAGCTTTTCCGTGTATCCGTGAGTCAAGCATGACACCTGCTGGAACCCGAGTGACAAAGGGGTCTTTGGGTGTGGGCCATACTGGCATGCAGCCAACGCTTGCCACAGCACATTCAGCCCCATAGCGCAGTGGCCTTACGGACCTGTAAACTGAAGCGTGATCCGGTGTCATCAGTGTGGGTGTGCGTGCATTGTGTGCATGCATACTGAAGGTGACAAGTGTATTTGTAGTCTGTGTGCTGTAAATACACAAATTAAATACGTGTGTGTGTGTGCATAGTACGTGTGTAGGTAAGTAGATGCACACAGATAAAATAACCATTCAGTCATCAGAAAGTGAGAGAGGAGCGGGCACGCTGTGGCAGACCCCACGCCTGCGTGCATGTACACACATGATTCCGGCGGACCTCCAAGGCCTTGCAGTGCTGCTGTGACTTTGCTCAAAATAAGAAGCTCTCTCCATGGGAACTCTGATCTCCCCAGTTCCTCCATCATCCCCCCTGCCTGGACCTGAGGAATCTCCCTCCCTTCATGTGAGGGACCCTCCAGGGCCCCCGCTTGCCCACTGGCTTCCCCGGGGCCTCCCTGCATCCTGCAGGGCCACCATTGCATAGCCCTGCTCGGTCCATGCTGGAGAGAACCCGGTGCTCTGCGGATGTGAGGAGTGGGCAGCCGAAGCTGGCCTGGGCTCCTCCCCAAGCTGCCCCAGTGGACAAGGACAGCTGCTTCATAGCCATAGAGAAAGCAGGTGCTCCTCCATCCTCACCCCCTTTCTGTTCTCCCCCACAGCCAAGCGTGAGGCCACATGATATGGAACCAGTGCCTCCAGCCCCATCTCCGCTCAGAGGAGACAGCCAGCCTATGGTCCTGCAGAGGCCACCCTAGGAGAAGGCACAGGGGCTGAGCCAGAAGGTGGTGCTGGGCAGTGCAGAGGACAGAGAGTTGGGGGAGGGGACGCTGGCAGTCCTACCTCAGGACCAGGCCCCCACTAAGGGCTTCCGCAGTGCGTGCTGGCAGTTCGGCTGGGGGGCACGTGCCCGATGGCTGTGATGGAAGGGCTGCCCAGGTGACATCCCTGGGGTACCCGGCAGCCCTGCCCCTGGCTCCTGGTCTCACTCCAGAGTGGCCCCGGGTAGGTGCTGCTTTCCTGTCTTGTGTAGAAACGCGAGACCCACCCAGAGCCGACCAGGCCGGTGCGCAGGTCCCATCGCAGCCCAGTGGAGCTGCTCTTCCTGCAGCAATGGTGGCTGGAATCAGCGCCGTGGGGAGGCTGGGATTCCTGGGCTGGGGAGGCGGTTCTGTACCTCAGCCCTCAGCCCTGTGCCCCCCATTTCTGAGGGCACCAGGCCGTGGGAGGGAGAGAGTGTGGGTTCTGCCTGTTTCTGAGGAGGCAAGGAGAGAACATCAACCAGACCCTGTCCGAACCCACCTGCTGAGGACGCCTGGGCCCTTGACCCGAGCCTGTCCTGCTACCGCCAGGAGCGAGGCTGTGTGACGTCACCACGGACGTGCCTGGAGCAGAGTGGCAGATGAGAGGTGGGGTCAGTAGAGAGCACGGCTGACGTCCTCACAACCCCAACAACCAGCTTTGGTGTCATTACTGTTAGCTTCCAAATGACAGAGAAGAGGACACTCCAGAACAAGAATGACGCCTGCTCAGGACCAGACGTGGCAATACAGAACTCACCGGCCGGGATAAACACTGGCCTTACTTCATACTCGGGGACGTAGGAGAACAAGGGCTTTGGAAGGAAAATGAGGGGGGTGGCACATGTGTTTGGCTACCAGGACCTAACAATGGTGGCGGCAGTCCCAGGCAGGACGGGCGATCTGTGGGCAGACGCCCCGGCACGTATTCCTGGTGCCTGGTCGCAGTGAGTCCTGGCAGGGTCCTGTGATGGCTCTTGTTCTCGCCCTGCCTGCATGAAGACCCCTCCGTGGCCATCCCCAACTCTGTCTTGTCAGGGCTGAGAACAACCAGCCCAAAAGGCTCCATTCGGATCCTCCCACCTGTGCCCCCCCCATCGATGCCCTCCCCCCTCCCCGTCTCTGCCCACTCAAGGAGAAGAGATGAGTCCCCAGGTACTTGGGGACATCCCAGGGGGACATCACTGGGCGACATCCCCAGAGCTGCCTCCTGGTGGGAAATTTTGAGTCTCCCCCGCTAGGCTTACCTCCTTTGGGGACTCCTCCTGCCCCCATGTAGACCCAATACCAGTGATCATGTGCTGATGGTCATCTCTCACCCACTGTGGTCTCTTCCTGTCAGGACCTGACCCTCTGGCCCTCGCTCCTGAGGTCCCTCCATCGCTGCCAGCTCCTCCATCCAGAGATGAAGTGGGGACACCCAGGGACCAGAGCCCCACAGGGGACAGCCTATAGCCAGGGATTGCAGGCAGCAGAAGGGGCCCCTCACCAACAGGAAATTGCTTCTCCCTCCGCACCCAGCACATGTGCCCAATGCCCGCAGCCCCCCACCTTCACACACCCCGCCAACTTAACAGCTGTGGGGGCACATCTTCAAAGCCGTCACTCAGGCTGCTGAGCGCAGGATCTGGAGCAAGGAGAAGGAGGGAAGGCACCGGCAGACATGCAATGGCAGTCAGCCCGGAGCAGGAGCCCAGCTTCCCGCCCTTCTCTCCCCGAAGTGTAACTGGTCCCCGTCTCTCCTTGGAGAATGCCCTAATTTACAATTAATGAGAATTTCCAGGGTCAGTTGCTGACTTTACACCTGGAGGCCTAAACTTTCCAGCTACTTACTACGTTTTCCACAGACCAGAAATTCAAATAAATTACCTAGAAATATAAAGTCTAATTATCAGGAGCTCACACCCTCAGAACGAGACCAATGCGCACTTTTCAGAAGGTGCTTGCTGCACTCAGTGCTCCGCAGCCACACCCTGGCTGTTACGTCCCGGACTGCTGTCGGGGACTCTTCCGCTGTCCCTGCAACCAGTCATTCCTTTCCAGACTCCTGCAGCATCCCATGCACACGAGGGGACACAGCACCGCCCAACCGTGTCCCCCACCACAATGGGCCTCTGGGAAGGAAACCCTTCCTAGGCCAAGGAGTGGTTCCCCTCATCCTGGAGCCCACGGGGACAATGGGCCCTGCCTGATGCACGCTGGGTCTCTCAGAATGAAGGAAAAGGAACCCAGGTCCAGTCGAATGTGAGGGATTCCCTCACCTCAGCAAGCAGCTGCCCTGACTTACTCCCATACATAGGGCAACAGAAGATACCTCAAGTGCTCAGGCCTATGGGAGCGGGGGTGTGTTTGCACCAGCATACACTGGTCCACTGTGGTGAGCTGTAGTTGCTGGCAGGGTGGGGTCGGTCCTGACACCTGGCGCTGAGCGACCACCGCCCTCCCTGGGGCTGATCGAACCCCGGCCTCCGTGAGCTCACGCTGTGACCCAGCCCCCGTGCTTCCTTCCCCCTGATGGGTTAGTCTCCCACCCATCTCCAAGGGAAGGCCTAGTGTCCCCGGTTCACTGATGAAGTACTGAAAGCCCAGAGGGGTTCTGTAACTGATCCGTGTCTCGCTCATCACGTGGGGCAGGACTGGGTTTTAAGCTGGATCTGTAGCCTCCCTGTCTGCCCCCAGCACAGCCACCCTTGGGATTCCAGGGCAGACCTGTGGGTCTGACCAAAATGTTGCAGAATGGTACCCTCAGGGAGCCCAGCAGGTGGCATGGTGGTTAAGAGTGCTGGAATCCCACATAGCCGACTGTGGTTCGAGTCTCAGACCTGGCGGCTTGCCTTCTCTCTCTCTCTCTCTCTCTCCCTCTCTGGTCAAATTAAAACAAATGAATAAATGAACTTAAATAAAATAATTTTTAAACAACCAAAAATAAAGAATGGTACCCTCAGGGCATGGCCCCCAGTAGTGAGGGCGGAGGTGCAGTCAGGCCACCCTGGGCAAGGGCAGAACAGCACCCCATCCACGCTCACACCCCTCTTCCTTCTGGGATTGTGCATCATTCTCCTCAGCTCTGGCTGACTGCACCCCGCCCCCAGAGAGCAGGTCTGCAGGGCGTCTGATCAAGAGCCCCGGCCTCCACTGGCTGGAGCCCTTGTGGCAGGCAGCATGGACAGGTGCCCTCCAGTCAGGTGGCTGCCCCCTCCCCAGGATGATGGAGCTCTGTCCCCTTGAGTGGGGGATGAGGGAGCTCACTTTCTGCTATGGGGGACTTTGGGCATCACACGCTTGGGACTGGAAATGAGGAAGAACCCCCGCTGGAAGCCTGGACTGAGATGGCAACAGGGAGTCATCAGGGCTCCTGAGCAGAGGAGAGAGAGTCCCAAATGGGGTTCCAGCAAGACGCATCTGTGGCAGTGGGTGGCGAAGCTGGGGGGAGAGAAGGGGACAGAGACCTTCTGAGAGACCGAGATTACAGCAGGGCCAGGGAGGCAAGACGTGCATGCGGCCATGCTCTGCAGCCGCAGGGAGATGTGGGAGCGGGGAGGTACAGGAGGGGGCTCCTGGCCTGGAAGCAAGGCCAAAGGGCGGATGCATCCCCACCGACATGCAGACGGGAGGCGGAGCAGGTTGGCTGCTTCCTAGAAATGGTGCGTTCAAGGTTGATGCTGGGAAGGCTTCCAGCGGACTTCTCCAGCAGGTGGGGGGTGGGGGGGGGTCAGAGGTCAAGTGACTTCACCCAGCATCCTCTGCAGACTTAGTGAGTCTTATTTCTGCACCATGCCCTTGGTTTCATTGAGGGTTTAAGTGACAAAATGCCAGGTGCCTTTACGTTTATGTGACCGGTGACCCTCTGTGAAGTTAACTCCCTGGCGTGAGGTGCAGAGGGCTCCCTTCCTCACAGACACACCGTGGGCAACATTAGCAGGGACACAGCGAGGGCTTGGTTTTCGCCCTGCCCCAGGATGCCCAGGGAAGACGGTGTCACGGGGTCAGCAGTAGAGCCAGGTCCCCGCTGCCGTCTACCTCTTCCTTGCACTCTCCCATCCGCGGTGCTGCATGTCTCGGCTCTCCCAGAAGCGGGCTGAGTAGCTACTGCAGATTCTCCAGTTCTTTGTCTCTGGAGAGAGGATGCTGCCTCCAGACCTGGCTGGGCCCTCACTGAGCTAGGGGGCCTGATTCCGTGGGGGCTGAGTCCACCAGGCAGTGGCGCCCACTCCCTGCCTGAGCAATGTCCAAGGATACGGGGAACTGCCCCAGGTGACGGGCACCACTCCAGGCAACCGCAACTTCGGAAAGGGGTTTATGAAACAGATGAGTGAGTGGCTGTTTGTCTCATGGAAGAACGTGGCTTTAGAGGGTTTCCTGGGCAACTTCTTTCTGTGTGTAACATTGGTGCATTCTGTTCCCACTGAGGATCATGGGAGCTTATGACATATTTCGGTAATTCCAAACAGATTATTTTTTCTTTTTTTTATTTAGAGAGAGAGATTTTTGGTATAGGGAGCATGTGCTCACCAGAGAAGCAGAGAGAGATAGACAAAAAGTGAGAAATGGCCCCCCAGGAGGGATGGCCATGCTGTAATTCCTTCTCCTCCATTCTCTTCTTGGAATTTTGGACACGCCCACACACGCACCTGACATGAGTTTAAAGCCACCAGGTCCAGGACTTGAACCACAATCTACTACGTGGGAGTCTAGCAACGTAACCATTACGCCATCTGCTGGTCTCGATTCTGGGCAGTTTTCACAGCATGCCATTTCCACCCAGTTGGCCATCCCCACGTCTCTGTGAGGCCACCTCAGCAGGGGTCATTTCCTATTGTACAGTGCTGAGGGTAAAAGGACCCACGTGCCATCGTGTGGCTGGAAGAACCAGGTGCCCCAGGCGCTCCCACGCTGCCTCTTGGGTGCACGGTGTTCCTGTGGTCTCTCCGCAGCGGGAAGCTTGAGCACAGGGTGGAGCACGCAGATCCTGGGGCGGACAAGCCTCTCTCACTTCTCAGCTCCGCGCTGCATCCACTGTGTGAGCGAGACGAGTGAGGAAACCTTCCAGAGCCTCAGTTTACTAATCAGAGGGGAAACACCCCTCGGGGCACTACCTCTGCCCGAGGGTGCAGCAGGGGCAAGAGCCGTGCCTGCAGGCTCTGCCCCTTCATCGCAGACACAGGATGACCATAATCACAGCAGACATTCACGCAGTGCACACTGGGAGCCCGACACTGTTCTAGGTCAGGGACAAACACTGAAAATCACACAACCCCAGTGACATTCTGCATGCGGACCAGGGCTCTGAGGAACCCAGGAGGGACCATGCAGCAGCACGGGGAGAGACACTGTCACTGACCAGTGAAACAAGACCAGCGAGGAGGGGCGAGGACACAGAGGCCAGAGGAAGCGCTGCGTGGAGAGAAGGAGCCTCAGGTGCCAGATCCTGAGACAGGAGTCAGGTTTAGGATGGGAGCTGCCGTGCAGCTGAGCCAGGCATGGGGAGTGCGCACTCCAAATCCATCGTGAGACAAAGGTTCTGCCCTCTCTTTGCCCCCTTCTTTGGGTGGTTTTTAGAAGAAAGGAGAAGTGGCCATTGCATGCCTCTAAGAACGCAGGGACTTTAAACGCTCAGGGTCACCACGTGCCAGGGAGCAGGGTGCTTGCCAGTAAGAGCCCACCTGCACACACGGGCTCTGTGAGAAACGTCACCCTCATTCACACCAGGACTGACGGGGCCTGGAAGGACAGGCACCTCCTCGAGTTCGGCCTAGAGAAGGACCAGGGCGCCACCCCTGAATTAGCTAGTGACCGCCATGCCCCACAGGCCATGTTTCTGTGGAATGCTGGGAGACGTTTGGAGTCGTGACTTGAGAACATTTCAGAACTTCTACCCAGGAAAATCTCAGTCACGTTCCCTCCAAGGTGACCCCAACTATAGACACCGTAAATGATCCAGAGAGAGGTTTCCATCCCCTCCCCAGAGGACCGTTCAAGGCCGAGGTCCATGAAGAAGCCCCAAATGTAGCTCAGATAAGGTTGCCATGGAGTAGGATTGCCGGGTCCCAGTCAGAACTGTCCCGTGGAGGAGTCATCCTGAAGTGGGTGACACGGGGGGTCCCGGGCTCACGGCACATTCAGAACCAAGTACGGTAATGACTGCAAATGGATGGGACCTGCTGGCCAGGCCTGAGCACCTCCTACAATGGGAGCGGATGCTCTCCCACCCAGAGGTAAGGCCAGGGGGGAAGGCTTACAGCTGCGTAATTTACTTCATCGCTGCAGCTTCATTAAAGGATGAGTGTGGACCTGCAGGTGGCATGCTGATTCAGGCACCGATCCACATGGCCAACGCCACAGTCCAAGTCCAAATCAATGGCTTAAAACACATGCCAGGCACATGCATGTACCTTAAATCTTAAGAGGCAACTGGAGAAGGAATTGCTCCATGGCCATTGCCCCGGGGGGTGATTTCTCACTTTCCCACTCTCTCTCTCCAGCGAGTGCCTGTGCCTCGTGGCAAAAATCTAAAAAAAAGGTGAGTCATTTTATTTAAAAAAAAAAAAAGGTGGGGGGGGGGGGGGAGAGCAGACAGTGTCTCTGCTGTGACGATGCTCTGCGGGCCTGACCGGCTTGGGAAGCTTCCAGGTTCCTGTCCAGGGACCTCCCCGAGTACTCCAGACACACACATGCCCGTGATCCTGGGCCAACTGAAACTGCGCTGGGTCGTGAGGTCAAGACCTCATTGGGGTGCTCTGTCTGTCCCTTTTCTCTCTCTGTTCTCACTTACTCGTGGAAGAAATAGATAAATAAGCTTTCAAAGTCAATAAAAATAAAAAAACATAAAGATGAGTTTGCAGATAGCTGCTGGTGGGACATACTTTGCCTTTTCAGAAGAGAGAAAATAAACCTTTCATCGGTCTGTCAGGGGCTCTTGGACGCCACTCCAGCCTTGGCTGACAAGACTGTATGTGACACATTTCAGGCAAATGCCTCCGGACCAGATGGATCGTGTTTTGCTGAAACACAGAAACGGCATGCTCCACCTCACGCTGACAGACACTGGCATTTAATACAAATCTGGGCTGACCAGTCTGCGGGGTCAGGAGAGGCTGAGGTTGCCTGGCTGTCAGAGGCCCACGCACCCTTCCTGGAGGCACTGTGTCCACCCCACAACCCCCCACATGGCCCTGGGGACCAACAACAGTCGCCAGGCCTAGTGCTGGCCAAGCGCCCCTGAGAACGTGAACCCCTCGTTGGCACCACCACGGCCTGTACTGGTCATATACACACTCCCCTCTAATGAGCTCTCTCTGCCCTCCTCTAGCTCAACACCTTCCTGATAGCACGATCCTGGAAGTGACAGTGGAATTCTGTCCTGAGATCACTAAGGGGAGGGATGTCAGGCAGCCCTTCACACAGTTTAACAAGACAGCAAACTTCTGGGACATAGGACGAGGCCAGCGGACTCAATGTTTCACCCATGGGAGCTGCAGGCTTGAGCAAGGAGGTGAACTGCACCTCCAAAACACCGTTAAATAAATAAAGCGCGTGAGTGGTGATTGACAGGAGGTGGAGACACTGAACACTGTGGGTTCTGGTAGGGAGGCAGCAGGAGGCAGAAAGCTCAAAAAGAAGAAAACAAAAAGAGAAATTCTGTAGACTGAGGCCACATGCCATCCTGAGAAATTTAACACGGGGAGTGGGATGAAGGACCGACACCAGCAGAGCCTCTGAGCTTTGAACAGTGCTTTAAACCCACCCATACTCATACAGAGCAGGAACAAGAAGGGCAAGGGTGAAGGTTTGTTTGGGATTTTTGTTTTCTTTTAGGTTTTTGCTATAGGGTGCATGCACTCACTGGAGAGAGACAGAAAGAGAGGGAAAGTGAGAAATCACCCCCCCAGGGGGGACGGCCATGCCACAATCCCTTGTCTTCCATTCTCTTCCTGGGATTTTGGGCACACATATACACACCCTTGGTATGATTTTCAAGTTACTAGGTCCAGGACTCGAACTGCAGTCAGCCATGTGGGAATCCAGCGACATAACTACTATGCAATCTGCTGGCTCCAGATTCTTGATATTTTGATCAGAATGAGCAAGGAAGCTTCAGTAACAAGAGACATTTAAGCAAAATCAGATGGGGTGAGGGAGCTGGGTGCTGAAAGAAAAGCATGCTCCTCATGTGGGAGTGGGGTGCTGAGTAACATGAGGAGGCCACTGTGTTAAATCACTCGGATATCTATTCCAAACAAGTAGAGAGAAAAATTGAAAATGGAAAAGCAATCTGTTAGATAAAATTGACATTTGAGATATAAATGTCAATTTGGGGCTTTCATAATCCCAGAGCAGAGAGGTTGAAAAAATATAGCCTGTGATGTTGCAGAAATCTTATTCAAACACTGTCCTTGCCACTGTTCTAAAAAAGGAAAGAATGGGGAAGGAAAGAACAGAACAAACGAGATAAATAAAATAAGATTTGGGGGCAAAAATAAGCCTGGCATATCAATAATTACAATAAAGGTAAATGGATTAAACTCTGTAACTAAGATACTAGCATGATCCATTTGGATTAAAACCAAAATCTCATCATATACTGCTTTAAGCAGACACATATAGAGCATGAAACCACAGAGAGCATAAAGGAAAGAATAGAAAAAGACACGTCCATGATTAACCACAAAACCATGCTGCTATATCAACAGACTTCAGGGCAGAAAACATCCGAAGAGATAAAGAGATCCCTACATAGGAAGAAACAGTGACTCTAGACTTGTGCAACTAATAACTGTTAAAAACCAGAAGCAAAGATTGGCAAAATTATAAGAGTGAATGAAGCCATTATGACAGCACAATATTTCTACGCAGATACACAAAACAGGTCAGCAAGGGTATATTAATAAAACAGCACAATGAAAAACATGAGCTAATGACATGTAGAGAATGTACACCCATTGGTTGGTAGGATCATTTTTTTATTATAGGATCACAGAGAACATTCACAAACATTGCTTTTGGGGGCCAGCAGTTGGTATGGTGATTTGGGTGCTAGATTCCCACATGGCCCACTGTGGTTCACGTCTTGGAACTGGCAGCTTGAAAATTACATGAGGTGTATGTGCGTGCGTGCCCAAAATCCCCAGAGGAGAATGGAGAAGAAGGGATTGTGGCGTGGCCATTCCCTCTGCAGGGCGAT
Organism: Tupaia belangeri chinensis; assembly: GCF_000334495.1. Lineage (NCBI taxonomy): Eukaryota > Metazoa > Chordata > Mammalia > Scandentia > Tupaiidae > Tupaia > Tupaia belangeri. The sequence continues at coordinate 906,918 of NW_006202562.1, read as the reverse complement.
CTCTCACTTTCCCTCTCTTTTTCTCTTTATATCTTTATGGCAAGTACATGTGCCCTATGGCAAAAACCTCAAAATATCTAAATAGATATAGATAGGTGATAGATAGATAGATAGATAGATAGATAGATAGATAGATAGATGATAGATAGATATAGATAGATATAGATAGATGATAGAGATAGATAGATGATAGATATAAATGATAGACAGATAGATATACATAGATGATAGAGATGATTGATAGATGAGATAGATAGATGATAGATATAGATAGATGATAGATAGATAGATAGATAGATAATAGATAGATATAGATGATACAGATAGATAGAGATGATTGATAGATTATAGAGATAGATAAATATAGATAGACAATAGATAGATAGATATAGATGATATAGTTAGATAGATAGAGATGATTGATAGATGATAGAGATGATTGATACATGAATGATAGAGATAGAGATGATTGATAGATGATAGATAGGAAGATAGATAGATATAGATAGACAGATAGATAGATAGATAGATAGTTATAGATAGATGTTATAGATAGATAGAGATGATTGATAGATAATAGAGATAGATAGAGAGGTAGATAAAAAGGATAGATAGATGATAGATGATAGATATAGATAGATGTTATAGATAGATAGAGATGATTGATAGATAATAGAGATAGATAGAGAGGTAGATAAAAAGGATAGATAGATGATAGATGATAGATATAGATAGATGTTATAGATAGATAGAGATGATTGATAGATAATAGAGATAGATAGAGAGGTAGATAAAAAGGATAGATAGATGATAGATGATAGATATAGATAGATGTTATAGATAGATAGAGATGATTGATAGATTATAGAGATAGATAGAGAGTGAGGTAGATAGAAAGGGTGAGGTAGATAGAAAGGATAGATAGATGATAGATAGATGTAGATAGATGATAGATAAATAGATAGATAGATGAGTAGATAGATAATAGATAGATACAGATGATAGACAGAAATTGATAGCCTAAGCCTCACAAGACTGTGAAACAGCATCATGCACCATATCCCTGTCATCTTTTCAGATTTTTGCCACAGAGTGTAAGTGCTCCCTAGAAAGAGAAAGAAGGAAACAATGAGACAGAGAGTGAGAACTCACCCCTCAGGGGGAGGGCCATGTCACAACCCCTCTCCCCTATACGCCTCGTGGGATATTGCACACACACACACACACACGGACCCGGCATGATTTCAAGGCACCAGATATAGGACTTGAACCACCGTTGGCCATGTAAGAGAACAGCATTCCAACCACTATGCCACTCACTGGTCCCTCGTGTACCATATTTTCTAAACACAATGCAATTAAGTGAAAATAAAATCTATTTGGAAAATAAAACACACTTCTATAAAAACATCAATTAAACCAGACTTTGATAAATGAGGGATGCAGTTTACAAATTCTGAGGTAAACAAAAAGATACAAATAGAGTATATAACCTCCAAAATAATAAAAGGGAAAAAATTAATAAGCATATGTTTCTAGAGTTTATTGATAATATCTGATATTAAATAACTTAAACATGTTTATCAGGGCCTGCAGGGCACAGCAAAAAGTTTCTAAGTATGATCTCATCATAATGGGACTTTAGCGGAGAGCAGAAAATTGAGAACAAATAAGCTAACTAGCCAACTTAAAACAGGTCCTAGGGGCAGCAGGTGGCGTAATAATTAAGGTGCTGGACTCCCACAGGGCTGACTGCTGTTCAAGTTCAGGACCTGGAGGTCCTCTCCCAAGAGCAGGTCCTCTCCCAAGAGGAGAATGGGGAAGAAGGGATTGCAGCATGGCCATCCCCTGGGGGTGGGTGATTTCTCATTTTCTCTCTCTATCTCTCTGTAGAGACTGTGCACCTTATAGCAAAACATCTCTCTTTAAAAAAAAAAAATAGGTTTTAAAATTTAGAATAAACCTTAGGAAAGTAAAACAGAAGATCATGAAGAGAGAAACAGAAATACATGACATAATCCCAGTGAGTCTACCCCACGCGCCTGGGGGAGCACCCTGCCATTCGTTGATTTCGTTTGAACTAAGGCAATGCAACTACCCTAACCAAATGTCAAAATATCACCTTACCAAACGGAGGTCAAGCCCTGTGCTGAGGGCTGATGGTGTTACAGAAGAAAACAACCGGGACCCATAATCAATGAGCACAAGGACGAAAATAACTGGCGTGTTCAAAGATCCTGTAAGAGCTTTGGAAAGGAAGAAAGCAGAGTCAGGCAAAAAGATCTGGTATGTGGGTAGCTGGGCGAGGCTCTGCACCCACCGTTAAGCAGGGCAGCTCAATGCTTCAGAGACAGGCGCTGAGGACTGGCCAAACAGATGTTCCAAGGGGAGGAAAAAGCTGTGCCAAGGCCCTGAGGCATGGCTCTGTCCAGTATGCTGGAGGAAGGAGCCAGTGAGGAGGCCTGGCTGCACAGGAGGGAGGCAGAGAGCCAAGAGAAGTAAGAGAAGTAGAGGCGGGTTCCGCTGGGCCTTGGACTCACTGCAGGCTCTGAGCGGACAGAGACTCTGTCTGACTTGGAATTTTGGAAGCTCGTGCAGTCTGTGCTAAGGAAAGGTCCAAGGCCTAGGGGCTGCATCTGATGAGGGTCTCATTGGTGCTGGATAAATGGTGGAGAACCTTGCAAGTCCACAGGCAAGAGCTTGAGCAGAGTGTAACATGAGCATGTGGCCAAGGAAGGGAGGCAGGACGGCCTGTTGGCAGGACATGCTACAAGGTCCCCAGAGGAAGAAGCAGAGCGTTCTCTAGCTCCCAGACTTTGCCCCAGCCTGAGGGGTGTCCCCTCAGCCAGGGAAGGATGCTACCTTCAGACTCATTCCCCGGACGGGTTTTCTAACAAACACCCTGGACGTGAAACAACAGAGAGGTGATTTAGCACGGTGACTGACATAGCCCACAGGGCAGAGAAGTGACAGGGACCTGCCCCCCAGCCCCAGTAGCCCAGCCACACAGGTGTAGTGAACTCCCAGTAAGGTGTGGCCCCTCACAGTCAGCTGTACTTCACGTGTCTTCCACCCAGTGGTGAAACCGCACCAGGTGATGAGGTTTGACTGTGTCTCCCTAAAATTCCCGTGTTAGAATTTGGTCGGATTGCAAAGATAGTATGAGGCTTAATCTGATTATGGTGTTGAAAGGTGGCACCTTTGGGAAGTCATCCAGTGACAGAAACCCCAAATCTGAGGGAGACCACCATCCTGTTTATCATCATTCCCAAAGAAGTCACCTGGAGGTCCAGCTGTGAGAGAGAGGGACGCAGCGGTGGTGGCTGGTCAGCGAGAGATGGCAGACATGGCGTGGCCTAGCAGTCCATTAAACACCTCAGAGCGAAGCAAGCGCGACAGTCATGTGTGGGTCTGGTCGACTTTCTGTCTCTCATTCCTGATCTGGTTATTTCCTGTAACTTTTGAAGGCTGCAGAGATGACAGTGAAGTTTACTTTAGGTTTATTTACCTGCTCACGGTGTCACCAAGGGTTGGCCCCTCTGCGTGGTTGGTGGGGTCTGTGAAGTGCATGTGTGCAAGCTCTCCCCCCCACCCAGTGGCCTCTGACTCCAGCCACACCTTAAGAGAGAGGGGAGAGGTGTGTGCCTGTGAGGCTTGTTTGGGCAGGAGACTGCTCACAGGAAGCCCATGTGGGAATCCAGCGACATAACTACTATGCAATCTGCTGGCTCCAGATTCTTGATATTTTGATCAGAATGAGCAAGGAAGCTTCAGTAACAAGAGACATTTAAGCAAAATCAGATGGGGTGAGGGAGCTGGGTGCTGAAAGAAAAGCATGCTCCTCATGTGGGAGTGGGGTGCTGAGTAACATGAGGAGGCCACTGTGTTAAATCACTCGGATATCTATTCCAAACAAGTAGAGAGAAAAATTGAAAATGGAAAAGCAATCTGTTAGATAAAATTGACATTTGAGATATAAATGTCAATTTGGGGCTTTCATAATCCCAGAGCAGAGAGGTTGAAAAAATATAGCCTGTGATGTTGCAGAAATCTTATTCAAACACTGTCCTTGCCACTGTTCTAAAAAAGGAAAGAATGGGGAAGGAAAGAACAGAACAAACGAGATAAATAAAATAAGATTTGGGGGCAAAAATAAGCCTGGCATATCAATAATTACAATAAAGGTAAATGGATTAAACTCTGTAACTAAGATACTAGCATGATCCATTTGGATTAAAACCAAAATCTCATCATATACTGCTTTAAGCAGACACATATAGAGCATGAAACCACAGAGAGCATAAAGGAAAGAATAGAAAAAGACACGTCCATGATTAACCACAAAACCATGCTGCTATATCAACAGACTTCAGGGCAGAAAACATCCGAAGAGATAAAGAGATCCCTACATAGGAAGAAACAGTGACTCTAGACTTGTGCAACTAATAACTGTTAAAAACCAGAAGCAAAGATTGGCAAAATTATAAGAGTGAATGAAGCCATTATGACAGCACAATATTTCTACGCAGATACACAAAACAGGTCAGCAAGGGTATATTAATAAAACAGCACAATGAAAAACATGAGCTAATGACATGTAGAGAATGTACACCCATTGGTTGGTAGGATCATTTTTTTATTATAGGATCACAGAGAACATTCACAAACATTGCTTTTGGGGGCCAGCAGTTGGTATGGTGATTTGGGTGCTAGATTCCCACATGGCCCACTGTGGTTCACGTCTTGGAACTGGCAGCTTGAAAATTACATGAGGTGTATGTGCGTGCGTGCCCAAAATCCCCAGAGGAGAATGGAGAAGAAGGGATTGTGGCGTGGCCATTCCCTCTGCAGGGCGATCTCTCACTTTCCCTCTCTTTTTCTCTTTATATCTTTATGGCAAGTACATGTGCCCTATGGCAAAAACCTCAAAATATCTAAATAGATATAGATAGGTGATAGATAGATAGATAGATAGATAGATAGATGATAGATAGATATAGATAGATATAGATAGATGATAGAGATAGATAGATGATAGATATAAATGATAGACAGATAGATATACATAGATGATAGAGATGATTGATAGATGAGATAGATAGATGATAGATATAGATAGATGATAGATAGATAGATAGATAGATAATAGATAGATATAGATGATACAGATAGATAGAGATGATTGATAGATTATAGAGATAGATAAATATAGATAGACAATAGATAGATAGATATAGATGATATAGTTAGATAGATAGAGATGATTGATAGATGATAGAGATGATTGATACATGAATGATAGAGATAGAGATGATTGATAGATGATAGATAGGAAGATAGATAGATATAGATAGACAGATAGATAGATAGATAGATAGTTATAGATAGATGTTATAGATAGATAGAGATGATTGATAGATAATAGAGATAGATAGAGAGGTAGATAAAAAGGATAGATAGATGATAGATGATAGATATAGATAGATGTTATAGATAGATAGAGATGATTGATAGATGATAGATAGGAAGATAGATAGATAGATAGATAGATAGATAGATAGATAGATAGATATAGATAGATATAGATAGATAGATAGATAGATAGATATAGATAGATATAGATAGATGATAGATGATAGATATAGATAGATGTTATAGATAGATAGAGATGATTGATAGATTATAGAGATAGATAGAGAGTGAGGTAGATAGAAAGGATAGATAGATGATAGATAGATGTAGATAGATGATAGATAAATAGATAGATAGATGAGTAGATAGATAATAGATAGATACAGATGATAGACAGAAATTGATAGCCTAAGCCTCACAAGACTGTGAAACAGCATCATGCACCATATCCCTGTCATCTTTTCAGATTTTTGCCACAGAGTGTAAGTGCTCCCTAGAAAGAGAAAGAAGGAAACAATGAGACAGAGAGTGAGAACTCACCCCTCAGGGGGAGGGCCATGTCACAACCCCTCTCCCCTATACGCCTCGTGGGATATTGCACACACACACACACACACGGACCCGGCATGATTTCAAGGCACCAGATATAGGACTTGAACCACCGTTGGCCATGTAAGAGAACAGCATTCCAACCACTATGCCACTCACTGGTCCCTCGTGTACCATATTTTCTAAACACAATGCAATTAAGTGAAAATAAAATCTATTTGGAAAATAAAACACACTTCTATAAAAACATCAATTAAACCAGACTTTGATAAATGAGGGATGCAGTTTACAAATTCTGAGGTAAACAAAAAGATACAAATAGAGTATATAACCTCCAAAATAATAAAAGGGAAAAAATTAATAAGCATATGTTTCTAGAGTTTATTGATAATATCTGATATTAAATAACTTAAACATGTTTATCAGGGCCTGCAGGGCACAGCAAAAAGTTTCTAAGTATGATCTCATCATAATGGGACTTTAGCGGAGAGCAGAAAATTGAGAACAAATAAGCTAACTAGCCAACTTAAAACAGGTCCTAGGGGCAGCAGGTGGCGTAATAATTAAGGTGCTGGACTCCCACAGGGCTGACTGCTGTTCAAGTTCAGGACCTGGAGGTCCTCTCCCAAGAGCAGGTCCTCTCCCAAGAGGAGAATGGGGAAGAAGGGATTGCAGCATGGCCATCCCCTGGGGGTGGGTGATTTCTCATTTTCTCTCTCTATCTCTCTGTAGAGACTGTGCACCTTATAGCAAAACATCTCTCTTTAAAAAAAAAAAATAGGTTTTAAAATTTAGAATAAACCTTAGGAAAGTAAAACAGAAGATCATGAAGAGAGAAACAGAAATACATGACATAATCCCAGTGAGTCTACCCCACGCGCCTGGGGGAGCACCCTGCCATTCGTTGATTTCGTTTGAACTAAGGCAATGCAACTACCCTAACCAAATGTCAAAATATCACCTTACCAAACGGAGGTCAAGCCCTGTGCTGAGGGCTGATGGTGTTACAGAAGAAAACAACCGGGACCCATAATCAATGAGCACAAGGACGAAAATAACTGGCGTGTTCAAAGATCCTGTAAGAGCTTTGGAAAGGAAGAAAGCAGAGTCAGGCAAAAAGATCTGGTATGTGGGTAGCTGGGCGAGGCTCTGCACCCACCGTTAAGCAGGGCAGCTCAATGCTTCAGAGACAGGCGCTGAGGACTGGCCAAACAGATGTTCCAAGGGGAGGAAAAAGCTGTGCCAAGGCCCTGAGGCATGGCTCTGTCCAGTATGCTGGAGGAAGGAGCCAGTGAGGAGGCCTGGCTGCACAGGAGGGAGGCAGAGAGCCAAGAGAAGTAAGAGAAGTAGAGGCGGGTTCCGCTGGGCCTTGGACTCACTGCAGGCTCTGAGCGGACAGAGACTCTGTCTGACTTGGAATTTTGGAAGCTCGTGCAGTCTGTGCTAAGGAAAGGTCCAAGGCCTAGGGGCTGCATCTGATGAGGGTCTCATTGGTGCTGGATAAATGGTGGAGAACCTTGCAAGTCCACAGGCAAGAGCTTGAGCAGAGTGTAACATGAGCATGTGGCCAAGGAAGGGAGGCAGGACGGCCTGTTGGCAGGACATGCTACAAGGTCCCCAGAGGAAGAAGCAGAGCGTTCTCTAGCTCCCAGACTTTGCCCCAGCCTGAGGGGTGTCCCCTCAGCCAGGGAAGGATGCTACCTTCAGACTCATTCCCCGGACGGGTTTTCTAACAAACACCCTGGACGTGAAACAACAGAGAGGTGATTTAGCACGGTGACTGACATAGCCCACAGGGCAGAGAAGTGACAGGGACCTGCCCCCCAGCCCCAGTAGCCCAGCCACACAGGTGTAGTGAACTCCCAGTAAGGTGTGGCCCCTCACAGTCAGCTGTACTTCACGTGTCTTCCACCCAGTGGTGAAACCGCACCAGGTGATGAGGTTTGACTGTGTCTCCCTAAAATTCCCGTGTTAGAATTTGGTCGGATTGCAAAGATAGTATGAGGCTTAATCTGATTATGGTGTTGAAAGGTGGCACCTTTGGGAAGTCATCCAGTGACAGAAACCCCAAATCTGAGGGAGACCACCATCCTGTTTATCATCATTCCCAAAGAAGTCACCTGGAGGTCCAGCTGTGAGAGAGAGGGACGCAGCGGTGGTGGCTGGTCAGCGAGAGATGGCAGACATGGCGTGGCCTAGCAGTCCATTAAACACCTCAGAGCGAAGCAAGCGCGACAGTCATGTGTGGGTCTGGTCGACTTTCTGTCTCTCATTCCTGATCTGGTTATTTCCTGTAACTTTTGAAGGCTGCAGAGATGACAGTGAAGTTTACTTTAGGTTTATTTACCTGCTCACGGTGTCACCAAGGGTTGGCCCCTCTGCGTGGTTGGTGGGGTCTGTGAAGTGCATGTGTGCAAGCTCTCCCCCCCACCCAGTGGCCTCTGACTCCAGCCACACCTTAAGAGAGAGGGGAGAGGTGTGTGCCTGTGAGGCTTGTTTGGGCAGGAGACTGCTCACAGGAAGCTGGGGAGAAAATATCGGTGTATCAGCAAACGCCACGGAAGTGATCGGGTCCTCACTCTGGCCTTCCCCAATTTCATCCCGTTGGGTTTATTAGAGAGAGACAGACTGACACCAGAGCAGGGACACTTGGGCACGCTCGCCTGTGGGCACATGAGGCTCTCCCTGTTACCCAGCCCTCAGCAGAATCAGCCCTGGACCTTGGGCTCCTCAGTATTCTCTTGAATCACTCAGACTTGGGCACCTCTGTTATTGGCAAGAGCCCACAGCGAGAACCAGGTCAACACCGCATCAGAAGCCACATTGGAATACAGGAGGCTGCAACACGACATTAGCAGCCACAGTAGAAAACACGCCGTTTCTGTAGAATCATGTGTCTATGAAATCTTGTTTCTAATCCTCTTAAGCCCCGTACAGCGGGGGAGGGGGTGTCTCGATGCTTTGCGGTCAGAGTGGCACAGAAACTAACCATCTTGTAATTATTGAGAAAAATATTGGATTTTCCACTATGGATTAAGTGGTTGAATATAAAAATAGGCTATCCAAGGGACTCAGACTATCTGACTCAGATTTCTGAAAGAGTAGGTACATGAGGGACTTCTTCAATGAATTTCCAAGGGGCTTGTTACTGGCTCAATGTGAGGCCTTGCAGTTCATCAATTTCAGAAGAGTTGGTGAGACACACCACCCAATTCCCAGCCAGCATGGCGGTCGCAGAGGGGCAGCTCTCTGCTGTCCGTGTTCTTAGTGGAGATGGGTGGGCTCGATGAGTGGACTCAGGCCCACCCTTAGAACACATGCAGGGAAAACGACGTGGGTTGTTGTTACGGGACTTCACCCTGACCCTTCCTTTAAGCCTAAAATCATTTCCAGAAGCTGAGACAAGAAATAAGCCCATTACTCATCAGTTAAAATGTGAATCCTGGAAGACGCTATGAATGACAGCCTGAGGACTTAGAACGGCAGCAGAATCTTCCAGTAAATGACTGGCGCCTTGCTGAGCATATGCAGAGACAGATTTCTGCCCACACACCCCACCCCACTGACTCCTGCCGGCACCGTAACAATCCCCAGTGCCCTCCGTGAGCAGCGTGGACGAGATGCTCAGCCTGGCAGGCGGAGGCGTGTGGCAGACACAAGCCTCCCTGGTTTTAGATGTCACTGGTTGCCTGCTTGCCCTTGCTGGCCACCCTGCCTTCCACCTGTGCGTTCCACAGCAAGACTGTGCCCTGGGGGACCTCAGGGACAAAGATGGGGCAGGACAGACTGCCTGAGCACCCTCCAGAGAGCAAGACTGAGACTAGTGAGGACAGAGGCCCCTCAAGCTGGAGAACTGTGCAGCTGAACTTCCCAGATCGAATTCCTCTGGAGTAGGCACAGGAGGCAGGCCAGGGGCACCGGGCTGAGAGAGGAGAGCCTGCCCAGCAGAGGCAGTGTCTGCACCACCCTTCCACAGCAGTGGGTGGGCTTGCAGCCTGCTGTTTCTCCCTGTGTGCACTCCTTTACGACGGAGCTGCAACACCCAGACCTCCTCCATGGGCAGAGGAGTGGCCTGCAGGGTGGTGACGCTTCTGCTAGTGTCAGGCACTGCCCTCGGTGCAGCAGCTCCGCCAGCCTGCTCCTCTGCACCGCAGAGTACCTGGGACGGGGCCAGCCGGGGACCCGTGTCTTAGTCCGCTCTTGTGTCGCTGAACAGAAACACCTGAGGCTCGGTGCTTTCTGAAGAAGACAGGTGTGTCTGGCTCATGATCCCAGCAGCTGGAAAGCCCGAGAGTGCTGGGCCAGCATCCGGGGCTATGTTGACATGGCCGACAGAAGCTGCAAGAACAAAGCAGGCTATGAGAGGAGAGAGAGACAGAGAGAGAGAGAGAGAGAGAGGAAGCCAACCTTTCCACACATCTGTCGCTACCCCATTCCCCACAGATTGGGTGGTGCCCACCCACACTGAAGGCTGGTTTCCTCTTAGAGATCTCCCCTGCAACGTCATTACCTTAGGGACCAAATGGCAACATGCAGGGGACAAACCGTTACCTAAGCCATAGCCACCTGTTCACTAGCCCATGAGGAGGAAGAGGAGACACACCCCAGCAAAGGAACTGCCCACGCCTCAAGTCTGGGCTCTGCTCTGGGAGGAGGTCGTAAGTCGCCCTTTGCCTCCACACCCACCCCGGAGCTTTCCTGCCCTCTCAGCACTTCCTGCCTCCAGCGCCTGGAACAAACCTTCATCTGTCAGTTTCCATCACATAATGATCCCCAGTCCTGTACGTGTGCATGAAAGTGACTTCCTCAGGCGGGACCCAGCCACCACTGCACGCCGGCGGGGTATGTCCGTGTCCTCCAAACCCACCACAGCACTCTACACTCTGCTTTGCTGTGCCTCCCACTCCCGGGAAGCCTCACAGATCCCTTGCCTTCTGTAAGAGTTAGCTGCCCTGAGTCCTGCTGCCCCCGGACCTGCCCTCACAGATCCTCCACCTTTGGCCCTTCCCTCTGCAGCTTTTTTTTTCTTTTTAAGAGGTTTTTGCTACAGGGCGCGTACACTCGCCAGAAAGACAGAGAGACAGAAAGCGAGAAATCACCCCCCATGGGGGATGGCCACACCACAATCCCTTCTCCTCCATTCACCTCTCGGGATCTTGGGCACGCATGCACATGCACCCAGAGTGAGTTTTTTTTTTTTTGAGAGATTTTCACTTGTAGGGCGCGTGCGCTCGCCAGACAGACAGAGAGAGACAGAGACAGAAAGCGAGAAATCACCCCCCAGGGGGGATGGTCACGCCGCAATCCCTTCTCCTCCATTCTCCTCTCGGGATCCTGGGCACACACGCGGCAGGCTGGGTTTGCATAATTTACCCACGGCGACCCGCGGTCGACTACGTGCGCGCCCAGCGACATAGCCATTACGCTAGCTGCTGGTTCCCGACCCAGAGTGAGTTTTAAGCCACCGGGTCTGGGACTCAAACCACGGTTGACTATGTGGGAGTCCAGCAACATAGCCATTAGGCTAATTGTTGGTCTCACTCATGGAAGAATTGGGGGGTTCTTTTTGGAGAGGTTTTTGCTATAGGGCGCATGCACTCGCCCGGAAGACAGAGAGAGACAGAGAGACAGAAAGTGAGAAATCACCCCCCAAGGAGGATGGCCACGCCGCAATCCCTTCTCCTCCATTCTCCTCTCAGGATCATGGGCATGCACGCACACACGCCCAGCGTGAGTTTAAGCCACTGGGTCCAGGACTTGAACCGCAGATGACTACATGGGAGTCCAGCAACAGAGCCATTACGCCATCTGCTGGTCCCAGGAAGAATTTTTTTTTTTTTTTTTTTTTTTTTTTTAATAAAGGAAAAGATGCTAGAAGAAAGAACCATGGGAGAAAGTGAAGACATGTGAGCCTCTCAGGGTGTCAAAAAGACCCCCTGGGCAGAAAGGAGAGTCCCACAGCCAGAACAAGCCCACCTCACAGCAAGGACTCCTCTCCTCCACTTCCTCAGTCTTATTCAGAGTCCTGAATAACACCCCCAGGGAGGACTGGATGGCTTTGGGGCTCACTTTGGGTTTTCTCGGGTTTCAAATCTGTGCCTGATGCAAGAACCCGTAAGTGACACAGAGCAAGCCCCACACTTTAGTCCACTGTGTTGCTAATACTTGAATACCTGAGTCTGGAAAATTCACTAGAAAAATAAAATAGAGGTTTATTGTCTGGTACTGCTGTTCGTGTCGGTGGGGCCCCGAGGTGGTGCAGGACACCAGGCGGTGGGAACTGGAGCAGGGCCGAGCACATGCCTGTGTCCTGTCTGGATCTCCTTATACACCCACAAGTATCCAGTCATGGGGCACCGCCTCGCTCTAAGGTCCTCCCAAAGGCCCCACTCTCAAGACCATAACTGATCCAGTGCCCACCCCTTAGTCCCCTCACAATGGGAGCTAAGCTTCCAAAAGAGCTGCACACAGTGGCATTTAGCTTGGCAGTGTCGTGGGAAGTTTGGCTTCCAAGTCGGAGAGAAGGCAAGTGAGTACTGGCAACTCCCCTCCGTCTCAGGGAGACCGCCCAGTCTGCTCCTCAGGCTCTGCAGAATCCAGAGGCCCTCCCTCAGAGCGCCCATCTCCGGGCTTCCCAGGTCTCTGCTCGGCCCCAGCCTCGCCTTCCACTCCATCCTGGGCAGCTCTGGCTTCTCCGTCTCCACATCCGGGGTGGCTCTGGCTGCCAGCTCCCTTTGCCGAGGCTTTTCCCCCTGCCATATCTCATTTGTTCTTGTTTTACAACTGTCTCCTTAAAGTCACCCTCACTTGCTCCAGCCTTCCGGCCCAAAGCCGAAACTCACCTGCCGCTCTTACTGGAATAGTTTCTGCATCTAAATAAGCTTTCCCAGCTGCTGGAGCTTGTCCGCAGTGGGAGCTATCTCCCTGGGGCAAAGGCGTCGTCTGAAACAGCCCTCTGCAGGGGTGTCCACGGGAGTGCAGAGGCTCTGCAAGCCCTGCTGGTTCTCTCCAGGGCAGTCCAGCCTGAGCTCCGATCCCGTGCTCACCTCCAAGTCATTCCCAATAGTGTAAAGGTTATTGTCGAGGGGGGAACCAGCAGTTGGCGTAATGGCTATGTCGCTGGACTCCCACGTAGTCGACCGCGGTTCATGTCCCGGACCCGGTGGCTTGAAACTCACGCCGGGCGCGTGTGCGTGCGTGCCCAAGATCCCGAGAGGAGAATGGAGGAGAAGGGATTGCGGCGTGACCATCCCCCCTGGGGGGTGATTTCTCACTTTCTGTCTCTATGTCTCTCTCTGTGTCTGGCGAGCGCACGCGCCCTACAGTGAAGATCTCTCCAAAAAAAAAAAAAAATTGTCCAGGGGGAGGTGGAAGGGGGTGTGTGGCGCCAGCCCTCCCCCACCCCACACCACCTCTGAGGACAAGCAAGGAGGATCTGGGTCACCACAGTAGGGACAGCCACATTCATCTGCCCATCCCTCTCCCAAGGTTAGGCATGACCATCCTGGGACTCCGCTTAGTCACTCATGAGCAAGCCTATCAGTTACCCAGCACGCGCTCATGCACAGTCGCTGTGTCTGACATGCAATGATACCTTCTCCTCTCTCTCCCGCCCTCCACGCCTCCATCCTTCAACCTGACTTCTGCAGCCTCACTATGTGCCAGAGACTCTTCGAACAAATGAGTGAGTGACCGAGGTTTAGGGAAGAAAAACCATGAAGCTCATGTGGAAGGGGCTGTCTTAGGACCACTTCAGTCTCCTTGTCCCACAGTCACTCCCACCCCATGGAGGAGTAAGCAGAAAGCTCTGAGGATGTCCCCAGCTCCTGAGCCGTGCAGCCACAGGGCACTCCCTGCTTACTGCATAAACTGACGTGGGGCCTGGTGGGCACTATTCTTGGCCATGACTGCAAATGAGTCTCTGTCATAAACGGAAATGGTACGAGGAGGTTGCACAGGACGAGCCATGTTAAAGGGACGCTGGACGCCCTCAACTGGGAGAGGCGGGAGCTGCAGCTATGGGTGGGGGGCTGCCCAGCAAAGGCAAAGATTTCATACTCTCAGGGAAGGAGCTCCCCATCTGCACCTGCTGCTGCAGCTGGCTCTGGGAGCCCTCTTCCCTGACTTGCCCTCCGGACTGCTAAATAGAGATAAATATGAAAGCTGGTTGTAGCAGCTACTTCATCCTGTTCACATTTATTACGCTATTTTGCCTCAGAAGAAGTCTCTATGAGGGAGGGACCATTTATCCCCATTTTATAGATAAGGAAAGAGACTTGAGACCCTGAGGGACTCTGTCCAAGGGAAAGTCTAGATGCCCCAGTGGCTTGCAAACTTAGAGGAAGATGACAAAACATGAGGGGACTTCCAAAGTTCACAGAAAATAGAATTAGAGTACAGGCTTACATCGGTGCAGAAACATTTTGAAATGCACGCATCATTTTTTTTATTTTTCACTAACTTGGCACCAAGCCATGCCAGGCTGTATGGTGGACACTCGTCCCCAACACAGCATGCACTCAGAGAACCACTCAGTGGGGGAAGAGCACCCCCGGAAAAACACCAATCGCAAGCTGGGTAATGCCAGAAATGTGAACTGATAGAAGACAAGGAGGCCTGGCCCCAGCAGCGCTCACGTAAGACACAGCTCCACGTGCTAGGACCACGAGGGACCCAGAAAGCCAGGCAGGAGGGCGCACGCCTATGATCACAGCACCTGGAGAGACTGAGGCAGGAGGACCGAAACGCAGGGCGACCCTGCCTTCCGAGAGAAGGGAAAAGGAAATGAGCATCCATTCATACAAAAACCTGCCAACAGCAGGAGCATGGCCCACGCCCTGCCTGTGGCCGCCATCTCTCCACCATGGCGCGGTTGCACATGCCATGACTCACAGAAGCTTGGCCTCTAATGGATTCTGTCTCATCCCATCTCATCCCATCCCCAGGCCTGCTCATCACCCTTTCTCATCCCTTGGAACAAGCTGGTCAAAGACCCAGAGCTGGTTCAGACACAGGCATGTATGTCGTTCCACGGTAGCTGGTTTACTCAGGAACTTTCTGCAGGGCTTCCATCGGGAGGGCTACTCAGATCCCTGCTGCCTGGCCAGCCATTAAGGGCAGTCAGAAAAGCAAAAACTCCCCTGCTCCTGCCATTCATAGTGGGTAATTAAACTCAGCTGCAATCTCAACTTTAATGTTCTAAAAGAAATCCCCTCGCCTGCCACATTGCCCCCCTTAATTCTAGGTCTGCCTTTCTAGAAGGAGCTTGAGAAGAAACTGGCTGGATTACACCAGGACACGGGGGGTGGGGAAGACCTGCCCTCTTTTGCCACCAGACCTCCCAAGGGACCAGGTGTAGCCTTGGGACAGCGGTGGGTGCTCCAGCCCTGATGGCTCTCTCCCTCTCCCCTGGTGGGCCATCCCAAGTCGCAGGGTCAGGTGAGACCAGGGCGAGGCTGGGAGCTCACAGAGCTGTCTCCTCACTCTGCATGAACCCTCTCGTTTCCCTCTACCCCAGACTCTTGGGCTCTTGGAACGGCCACGGCCCATGCTATGATCTTACATGATCCACAGTGGTCCTCCCTGGGAGCCGTCTCAGGTGGGAAGGGCCCTCTCCTTCTCTGGCCTGCTACCCGGACCCCGGAATGCCTCACCTCCTTTCCACCTGGCTTGTGTGCCTGTGACTGCTCCTGATGTAAGCCAGGGAGGTGAGGACCAGCATGTTCGATGTTGTAGGAGCATACTCCCCCACACTGGGCAGGACCCACAGCTGCCTAATGACATAGTTCGGACTCTAAACTGCCACTCTGAAGTGGAAACGGAGGACCCTGAGGACCAATAAGACTTTGAGAGCCCAGAGAATGGACTTTTGAAGATGTAGCTTCTGGTGCCGCAGGGGACAGAGTGAAATGCACTTGAGACCCGAGACCAGCTCCAGTCTCATCCAGCTGGGCCCCGTTTGGTGGAAGGACCAGACTGACTGCAGTCTCAAAGCCAGCAGTTCTGGGTCCTGATGCTCCCTCCAACTCTATTGGCTTCATTCCTCCTCCTCTAGGGAGCCCAGAGCCCCGAAGTGTGGGAGTCTTCATGTCCTTTTCCTTTTCATTCGCCCCCTGCGCTGACGACTGAATGTTGTCACCTGCAGTGGCATGACTAATCTCCACACACTTAGCACTTACAGCAGCATACACCCTCCTGTCACAGCTCCTGGGGGTCAGGAGTCCGACCAAGGTCAGCTGAGTTCTCTGCCCAGGGTTGGCTGGGCTGCAGTCTCATCAGACACTCAACTGCGGAAGAGCCCTCTGCCAAGCTCACTCGGGTTGTTGGCAGAACTCCCTACCCTATAAGACATGCTTACTGGCTAATGGCCTCTCTAATCCCTAGAAGCTGTCTGCAGCTCCCCGCCATGCAGGCCCCTCCACGGGCCTCACCACATGGCAGATTACCCTCCCCAGACCAACCAAGTAAGAAAGAGAGCGAGTCCTACGTAGTGGAGCAGAGTCACAGGCGTGACATCCATTGTCTATGCACATTCTAGTGGTGAGAAGGAGGGCACAGGCCCCCCACACAGGGACGAGGGCCACACACAGAATCAGCCACCAGGAGGCAGAATCGTGGCCACCTTAGCATCTGTCCAGCACAGACACCTCTTTGCCAGGCCTTGTGGGGGTGCTCCCCAAACAAGCCCTGCCTCTCCTGCTTGGTCTTCTCTGGGTCAGGGGTGCTCCTCTTGGTGGGATTGATGGAAACACAGTACCGGACAGCCAGTCCCCCTATGGAGACCCATTCTCAGCTGAGACAGCCCATGCCCAGGTGACCCCTGGATTCTCCAGCTGTCTCCAGGCAGTGAGATTGACACATGGTTGGGAGTGCTGGGGACATCCCAGCAAAGTCACCCCACAGAGCCTGAGAGACACAGCGGGAGCCCGGCGCCTGGGGGCCATCATCTGCCTAACCATTTCCCATTTCAGAGTCTCGTGTTACCACGACCTGTGTGACTTCTGCTTTCCTGACTGGTACCGACGGATCCGGTGTCTGGTACCAGGAGTGGGAGCTAACGGACACAGATATGAGCCCGTGGGGCTGTGTGGCAGCTTCTTCCTCCTGTCACACCATAGCAGACCTGCTGCTGCCCACTGACACACACTTGAACTCACCGTTTCGTCCATCTCGGCTCCCAAGGGAATAACGTCCCATCAAGAGACACAGCACTCGGGACCAGCAGTTAACGTAATGGCTATGTTGCTGGACTCCCACGTAGTTGACCGTGGGAGTCCTGGACCTGGTGGCTTAAACTCACGCCGGGTGCGTGTGCGTGCGTGCCCAAGATCCCAAGAGGAGAATGGAGGAGAAGGGATTGCAGCGTGGCTATCCCCCTGGGGGGTGATTTCTCGCTTTCTGTCTCTCTGTCTCTCTCTGTCTTTCTGGCAAGAGCATGTGCCCTATAGCAAAAACCTCTCCAAAAAAATAAATAAATAAGAGACACAGCACTCGCCGCACGGACCTGGAGGTTGTGACGCCACCGGCCACTGCTCCTCGTCCCCTGACCCAGCAGCTCAGTAGGAATAGTAGGTGGGAATTCCAACATGGGGTGGGCCACAGACATGGATACAGAGGGCGTCAAGATGTGACGGCTCGCCCTGTGGCTGTCGACTTAGTCTGAGGTACCCTCACCTGGTACCCCGACTCCTGCTGGGAGCTGCACTCACCTGGTACCCTCACCCCTGCTGAGAGCTGCACTCACTGGGTACCCCACCCCTGCTGGGGACTGCAAAGGCCCTCAGAGCTGTGACCGTTATTACACACGCCCCTTTGAAGTCCATCACATGATGGGAGGGACAGGGGCTGGAAAGTGCTGGCCACTGGCCTTTCATCAGCCTTTGAAAACCAGCCTCAAGACCACGCACCTCAGGGTTTGGGATCTGGGAAGGCGATGGGCCTGGCCACATATGCTCTTCGCCCAGGGCCACTGCCTGGTCAGGAGGCCGTGAGACCCACCGCGGCCATGCAGCACTGGGCGAGCAGTTTTCCTGTGCTTCAGAGGGCAGACGGGCCGCACCTCTGCAGTCGGGCCTCCTCTCCTCACTCGCAGATGGTCTAGAAATTGATCGCAGGACAGCCCGTGCCTCCACTCCAACCCCAAGAACGTGACAGTGACACAGTGCTGTTTACTGAGCGTCGCTATCCCACGTCCTCTTAGGAAATGCCCTCTGATGCCCTGCGATGTGGGGTGATGATCAGAGAGGTGCCGTGACTCCCCACGTGGCACAGCCAGTGAGAGGCAGGTAAGGCTGGAGCCTAGCCACCTTGTGCTGCGGAGGGGGGGCAGGGGCAGGGAGGGCAGACAGGGAGGTGGGCGCGAGCCCGGGGGCTGATGGGGTTGCTTTCTCACAGACACCACAGCTCCCAGCTCACCGAGGCCATGCTGCCAGCGCCTCCTCTCTGCTGGGCTTCCTTGGGACATGGGACCTGCTCTGGCCTCAGACATGGCAGCCACAGGAGCAGCATGGACACCCCAGACCCAAGGCCCCGCTGTCCAGCTGTGTGGGGTTCCAGTGCTCTCAGGGTCGGCTGTGGGCCATGGGGCAGCCCTTGCCTGGACAGACTAGAAATGCGGTAAACTTTGCAGTGCGCTCCCTGTATGGATGGCGGGGCCTGGAGGGAAGTTGGGTGGCCACTGCCCTTGTCTCCCACGTCTCTGGGCGGAGGGGTCTCTGCGTCTGACCAACCCCAGGTGCTGTTCAGGGGATCAGGGAGGAGTGGACTCCACGGCTGCAGTCCAAGTCACCCAGACACAGAGGAACGGGGGAGGCGGGCATTGCCTGGCATGTCTCCCCACGTGCTTGGCCAACGTGATGGTGGGGGCCCTGGGCAGAGGATCCAGCATTCCTGGGGCCCTAGCTGCCACTCCTAGAAGCCTGCTGTAGACACCTACTGTTCATGCACGTCTCCTGCAGAGTGAGAGGGGACTAGCCCCTGCCCGGCTCCCTCCGAGCAGCTGTCAACGCCCCTTTGTGTGGATTTGGGCCCTGCAAGTCCTCTCCTGATGTTCCTATCTGCCCTCTGCTCTGGGGGACCCTGGTGGGTCTACAGGCCCCAGACCCCCGTATCTGGAATGCGATGCTTGCCCCAGGTGACCCCTGCAGACACCAGTTTGCAGAAGGAAGGGAAGACAGAGAGCATGCGCTGTGTCATCGTGCCGCGCTGTGCGATTGTGCTGTGCCCCCGCCCCCGCCCGCACTGCGGCGACTTTGCCCTGCACAGGCTGTCCCCACCCCCACCTCCCTCCCACAGCACTGTCTTCCCACAATCCTGGGGTCAGGACTGCCGTGGGGAGCCCGTGGCTGACCCTCGGTGTCATGTCTCACGTCTCACAGTCCACGCTACACCCTGAGCATCGTGCTCAGGAGGGAGGAGCCGCTGTCTGTGGGGCAAGCCCCTCCCCCGGCTTCCGTGCCCACAGGCTCTGTGTGGTGGGCACTCCTGTGGGTTGGGGAAGCCTATGGGCCCTTTTTGTTTTAACGTTCAATCACGATGGAAACCAATTACACAGAAACAGTTATCAAACATTGTACAACACATCTGTGATGTGTGGCAAGTGCTTGTATTAACCCATTAGACGGCAGGTCTGGAGCAGGACCCTGAGCGCTGCCTCAGTCGCCAAGTACCAAGACGCCTGCAGCAACCGCGCCACGACGGACACCTCTGCAGTATCCCTGGGACGGTCCTGGCGGTGGGCTCAGTTCAGAATGGAAGGAAACGCAGATGTGGGCCTGAAGCTAGGAGAATAGGGGTGGAATCTGCTTTCCTTTCAAATTCATGGACACCCTGAATTTCACCCACAGCCCCACAGGGATCCACGGACCCTGGTCAACCTCCTCAGACGTGGGGAGCCCACGCCCAGCTCCTAGCCAGGAGGGTCACCCCTTCCCTGCGGACCAGCATCGTTAGGGCTCCTCTTCCTAGCTGGGCAGGAAATGTAGGTTCCCAGGCCCGCAGTGTCAGAGAGCTAGCGAGGACCGGGAATCTGCCTTCGAGCAGCCCGCAGGCGAGCTCACCCAACGGCCTGGAAACGTCTTCCAAATCTGCCACTCCTTCCCAGTCCCCAAACCCTAGTCAAGACGCCCTCCACCCAATGCCTGGGCCCCCAACCCCACACTGGCAGCTCTGTGGGTGTCCGTTTTGGCACATGGCTGCTTTGCACCCTCAGACCCCTGGCATCATGGGCACAGCTCCTCACCATGGAGGCGTAAGGAGACAGTGCTGCCTAGACTTCAGTTCTGAGACCCCACCCAGGGGTAAACCAGCACCACCAGGCACAAGTAAGCCAAGGCGGGGAGACCCAGGCAGGAGGACTCCAGTCCAGCCATTCAGCAATGCCAGGGGCCGAGCCTCCGTGTGGCCCTGTGCGTCACGCCACCCCACCCATGCCCCTCAAGGCTGCCTCAGAGCCGACTATGACAGCAGCTGGGAGGGAGCGCTCAGAGGGCAAAGTGTCAGGTCCCACTGTGTCCCACATGGCCCGACCCCGTGTCCTGCGAGGGAGGCTGAGGAGCTCCTCAGTGGATGTGGGGAGGCAGAGGGCTGATGGAGAGGGGGAGGAGGAGGGAAGAGGAGGGCAACGAGGAGGAGGAAGGGAGGAGGAGGGGAAGAGGAGTGAGGAGGAGGAGGGAGGAGGGGGGAGGAGGGCAAGGAGGAGGGCAATGAGGAGGAGGTAGAGAGGAGGAAGGGAGGAGGAGGGAGGAGGAGGAGGGAGGAGGGGGAGGAGGGCAAGGAGGAGGGCAATGAGGAGGAGGTAGAGAGGAGGAAGGGAGGAGGAGGGAGGAGGAGAGTAAAGAGGAGGAGGAGGGGAGGAGGAGGGGAAGAGGAGGGAGGGGGAGGAGGGAGAGGGGG
>NW_006202562.1:885218-885924 GCF_000334495.1 Tupaia belangeri chinensis | reverse complement strand
GGAGGAGGGAGGAGGAGGGCAATGAGGAGGAGGGCAATGAGGAGGAGGAGGGCAATGAGGAGGAGGAGGGCAACGAGGAGGAGGGGAGGAGGGGGGAGGAGGAGGGCAATGAGGAGGAGGGGAGGAGGAGGGAGGAAGAGAGCAAAGAAGAGGAGGAGGGGAGGAGGGGGGAGGAGGAGGGCAATGAGAAGGAGGAGAGGAGGAGGAAAGGAGGAGGAGGGAGGAAGAGGGCAAAAAAGAGGAGGAGGGGAGGAGGAGGAGAGGAAGGGAGGAGGAGAAGAGTCAATGAGGCAATGAGGAGAAGGGAGGAGGAGGGAGGAGGGGGGAGGAGGAAGGAGGAGGAGGGGAGGAGGAGGAGAGGAAGGGAGGAGGAGAGGAGGGGCCAACACAGAACCGTCCTCCTGTCGCCCTACCAAGGAAGGCTGGCAGAGCAAGTACAGCTGAAGACTGCATTCGAGCCAAAGTGAGAACGGTCACCCAATGTCACCATGTCCTGCTGGCCCTGAGTAACGAGAGCCCGGGTTACAGATATCAGGGTGCTCTCGAAGGCAGAAGTCAGTTCTGGGGAGGGGTAACGTGGTCATTAATCGGAGTCTCCCTCAGCCGAGGCGGCAGCTTTGTGATGAGGGGCAGGATGGCCTGGTGGGCACCTGGGGTCAGGCTAGACGGAGGTGAGGCTGGCACAGTGCGAAATGGGTTTCAGGAG
>NW_006202562.1:834354-884563 GCF_000334495.1 Tupaia belangeri chinensis | reverse complement strand
GCGGTTCAATGCTCAACAATGCTGAGTGAATCATCCTTCCCGGGAGCCAGACAGGCTCGGGAGGTGAACCATAGCTGGTGACAAACCCTGCTGGCCCTCTGACGTCCTTCCACCTCCTCCCTGCAAGGAGACCTCCAAGAGAGGGTCGGAGGTAAAGGTCTTCTTTGGGAAATCGGCCCCAAAGCGGACATTGCCAGGACGCACGCCAGGGGGCGCTGTCTGCAAGCCTGAGCTCAGTTTCCCTAGTGGCCTCTCGGCCGTGCTTGGAAACAAATGGACTCTATTTTTCTCTCGTCCCCCAACAGCAGTCGCTCTTTGCACATCACTAGCGCTGTGCCTGCTGGGGCTTTCCTCATTCCCTCCTCAGAGAACTCACTTCACTAGAGACCGGGATTTTTCCCCGCCCACGCGCACAGCCGTGCAGGCCGCAGGTGGAGCCCAGGACTGAGCAGGAAGCTGGAGGCTCCGAGGGGCGGGACATGCTGGGCACCGAGCCTCAGGCAGTAGTCACTAAGACTGTGAGCCCCCTGCCCAGGCCCTGCCCGTACCCATACCCCTGCTCTGAGTGGAGGGCCCACAGCTGCCCCAGAGCTCAGCAGGCCACCTGCCGCGTCTGGCTCCGCCCTTTCCTGCTGCGGGATTTGGGGTGAGCATCTCCCAGCCTCTGAGCGACCTGCCCTCGTTTCAGACCAGGGACGATGCACCTGCCGCGGGGCTGTTGGCAGAAAGCTGCGAGAACTGAGAGCTTGACGTGGCATTTGAGGTTAGATGGGCCAGCCTGTGGGCATTACGTAAGTGAAATGAGCCAGGCACAGAGAGTACAGCGTGTCCCCTCTCATGTCCAGGGTTGGAAAAGAGTGTCCTCCCAGAAGTAGAGATAAGGATGACTCTGGGGCTGGGGAGGGCGGAGGAGGGGGAGCAATGGAAAGGCGATTCCTCTGGTGGGGGCCATGCCTGACCTACCACAACTGCAGGGGCAGCCTGTGGTTACCAGCAACTCCCAATCCCGGAGTAACCAAAAAGAGGATCCAGGATGTTCCTAACACGAAGAAATGACGCATGGGGTGAGGATGGGTGGACTAGGTACCCAGATGTGATTGTCACATGTGGCCCTCCGGGACTGAAGGATCATACTGTCCCCAGACATGTGCGACTACCCCGTGTTAGTTTAAATCACCCTGGCCCAGAGCGGCTCCCTGCCAGGCTGTCCCACCGCCAGAGAGAGCGTCGCAGCAACCTGCCTAACGGCCCTTTCCACTCCAACTCTGCCTTCGCATTAAGAGGCTCTTTTTAAAAGTCAGTTCAGTGCATCTTTTGTTACTGTCCTGCCTGAGTTCCACAGACTCTTTTGACCCACATAAAGGAATTTGAAAAGTGGATGACCCAGTTTGGCCTCTTATTTATGAAATAAGAGGAAACGGCCTGTGTTTTCTAAAGCCTGCGCTTGACCTGGTGCAAAGGAGTGGGATAAAAATAAAAGAACGGAGGGAGGAGGTGGGGGATCAGCTTTGAAGTCGAGAGGCCAAAAGGGATTTGTGATGAGCTGGGCCTGAGCGCACTGGAGAAAATTAATTACACAGTCTCTTTAAGAGCACGCCGCCCTATGCTCACCACAGGAAGAGTGCGCTCTCTAGGCTGCTGCCCTAAATTACCTAAAGACCAGGACTGGACCAGCTCACTACTCACCTCGGGGCCGGGGACAGTGACACCTGCCGCCAGGAACGGTGAGCTCACTTCCTAAGAAAACCGCCAGGCATGTGTGAAAGTAGTGGTCAGACCTTCCTTGTCTCTGGCACCCACAGCAAGGAGCCTGGGCAGGTGGCCCGCCCCTTCCATGGCCAGGAAAGCAGATCGAGCCAGGTTATTCAGCCCAGATGAGAGGGGCTCCAGGGACACTATGGTCCAGGCCTTGGCACTACCTCCTCGATGCCCACAGGAAATGCCAGCAACACCCAGCTTGGCCCCGAAGGAGCCCCTCCTGGACCTGCACACCACCTGGGACTCGCCCAGCTCAGCCGTGTTCTCTCCTGGAGGCGACCACACAGGGCAGAGGGTATTCTAGCTGGGGCGACCTCATGTCCTTCCCTCTTCTGGAGGTGGGGCCATGGGCCAGGCCACCCACATGGCCCCACCTGAGCAGGGCAGAGGCAGGGCTGCGTGCTGTGGTCCTAGCTAACTGGGAGGTCGAGGCAAGAGGTTCGTCACATGGCAAGACCCTGTTGAAGGAGAGCTCTGTCTCTCTCCCCCCGCCGGCTCTCATTTACAGAAGGGGACAGCTGCCCTGGAGCAGGGGTGCCGGGCTGCAGACCCCAGGAGCTCTGTGCAGTGACTTCACAGCTCAAACAGCCACGTGTCCACATGCTTGCCCTTCCCTCAGACCTAAGCGACACAGCTCTGTGACACCAGGGTGGCCGGCGGGTGTGGGAAGCCAGAGATTAATTTCTTCAAGGAGGGAGCAGAGCCACTGTCAGGGCCAGGAGCGAACCACAAGGACCTCCTTCCCGGGAAGCCTGCCCTCGCCACCGCCACTCCAGGGCAGAGGGGCCCTCAGAAGTGATCGGAAGTAAGCCGAAAAACCTTTGTCAGTTATGTCAATAAAGAAAAGAAAGTGTTCTATCTTCTGTGAAAGCGTGCAGCCCTGTGGCCCAAGGCTGTGAGTCTCTCCAGGGACCTGTGCCCTGGTTGCAGACCGGGCTCCCCAGAGGCAGTCAGGACCAGGAGTGATGGCGACAGCCTTGTCGGGTCGCACTTCAGGAGGGACCTTTGGCTGCGGGACGGCCACAGATAGAGGCACAGCCTGCTGAGACGTCTTTGCAGACACGACAGCTCAGAGGGGTCAGAGGCACTGAGAACCATGAGGCGAGGGGACAAGGAGACAACAGCAGTTAAGCTTGTTGGTGGGGCGGCGGGGTAGGGACACCCCAGCTATCAGGAAGGGCGGTGATGTCAGACTGAAAGCCCAGCTCTCCTCATGCAGGGAGACCCTGGGCCCGAGTCCAATGAGCCACGACAAAGCAAAGCCTGGCAAGTGTCCCATCACACAGGTCATCCAGTCACTATGGGGACAGTCAGAGCTGGGTCCTGTCCCTTGTGCAGTTGGTATCGCACGTGGGGGGCACTGGCCTCTGGGGGGAGGGGGCACAGCTGTGTGAAGGGCCGAGCATGTGCCATGACCCTGTGGCACCCACTGTGTGCATTCCCGCCCCGCCTATGAACTCCCTACCACCCATCCAGGGATGCCCTCTTGTGATCTAAGGAGCATCCAGGCCTCACAGAAAGGAGGATGGAGCAGGCCCAAGGCCGCTCCACCAGGCAAGCCTACTGGCAGGGCAGGTCCTCCGTCTGGGCACTCAGATTTCGGGAGAGTCCCCATCCCCAGAGCTCTGAGTGGCTCTCTGTGCCTGCCCCATCAGCACCACAGGGAGGCAGATGCCAGACACCTGCTCTTCTCGGGAGTTCGGAATGTCAGCCAGTGCCAGGCAGAAGCTGCCCGTGACCAGCCCTGGCACTGGGCCTCTAAGGAACTTCCCTGGGGACACTGTCACAGCTGGGCTGGGGCAGGCATGCCCGGTCACTGCTCTGGGAGAGGCTCTGCTCTGGAATCTCCTGCCCGGTTTTCTCTGGACGTCACTCTAGTTACCCTTCACCTCCACTGATTGTGCCCTGCATCCTGTCACTGCCGTGAGTCCCACCATGAGCACCGCTGTGTACTGAGTCTACTGAGGCCTCCTCTGAATTGTTAAACCGGGGTGGGGTGAGGACTCCCAGCACCCCACCCTTCCTGGTCCAAGCATAGGCTGTTTGCTGTTTCTACTTAGAACCCCTCTTAGCCGCCCACCTCTGGATCCCAGTTGGACCCTCACACCAGGGGTGCACTGGGCACCTGCTCTCTCAGGGCCACAGGAGCCCTTTCCGCTGGACCAGAGCCTGCTGGTGCGGGCTGAAGGCATCAGCTGTGAAGCTGCAAGTTCGAGGTAAGTACCAGCCTCCTCTCACTGCCCAGAACCTGCCCAGAAGCTCCCCACAGAGGCTCCAGCTCAGCTCCAGCTTGGAGCAGGATATGGACTCTCCCACCCCCAAGGTGGTTCCCAATACACCTACATACAAACACAGCGAGCTGGGCATTCCCCTTGAAGCGCATTCACATAAAGTACCAGGAACCTAGAACTCTCTTGGTCACACACCAGTGCACTGGACGGATGCAGGAGTTTGCATTCCAGGTGGTCTCCCCATGGAGTGGGCAGGAGCCACCATCTGGGAGGCCCAGACCAGGAAGGGCCATGCAGCCAGGCCACCACAGGAAGAGGCACAGCAGTATATAAAAGGTGTTGAATCGCACCTTTCTTGCACGTTGCAAGGACAGACGTCCAGCTCAACTGACTGACCAGACAGCTACAGGAAGACCTGCAGACAAAACCCAGCGAAGCCCAGCATCCTGTGCCCCTCCAAATTGGGAGCTCTGCCCTGAAGGGTTCATGGGGGCCTCAATGCTGCCCTCCCCACCCAAGGGAGAGGACCAATCCCGATAAAGGTCTGTCCTTGCAGTGGCCCCTCTGGGCTGTCAGGGAGCCCCTCCAGAAAGACCCTGTAGAACCCAGTCATCCCTGGAGCATTCAGACCACTTAATAAATATTCCAGAATTCTGGGAACTTGCACCTAATACATATAAATTAGAGGGGAAAGAAGTCCTCCCTCACCCGGAAGCCCTCTCCCAGGGTCTGAGCAGTACTGTGGTCACTGGGCAGAAGCTCTGCGTGCTCCCTCTGCCCCACATAACAACCAGGCATGGCCTTTGAGGTCCACTCCCCTCCCAGCCTGCACACAGACATACAGGCGACGTCTCCCTGCACTGGGAGAGGAAGTGGGCCTCACCAAAGGCTGTGGCTTCCACAGGAACCTCTGCGAAGTGGGGTGGGGGGTGTGTGGTCAGTCAGCCTGGCTGCAGCCTCACTGCTGCGGACATGAGCAAACGGCTCCCTCTCGCCAGCCTCAGTGTCCGTGTCTCTAACACAGGAAGCACTCTCAGCACCTGGGATCACGGGGGGCCATCAAGTAGGGCTCCACAGGCGCCTGCGGGGGTGCCCCGCTGAAGGGAGACAGCATCCATTCCTTCAAAGCTGGGATGCTCACAGCCTGCAATTTGGGAACACTCCGGGCTTCCAGGGGGCACGTTAAAGTAGCATTTCCAAAGCACGTTTTGTTATAGAGCTCTTACTGAAATCTTACCACAGCACAGAAATCATCTGGGGAGTTCCACACCGTTGGTTAGATCATTTGGGTCTTGCCCTGCACTGTGACACACTGTGACATCGTGTTCTTAATGTCTGTTCATTTATTTATTTGAAGTTAATTCTTCTTCCATCAAAAAGAGAGAGAAAAAATAAAAAGGAAAGAGAGAGGAACCTTCAATGGGGTCCTCATGCCACAATCCGCCCCTGGCCGGCTCAGCCAGCCTAGGTCAGGGCGAGGTATGGAGGGAGGCCCTGGGCCACGAACCTTGCGCCTTCCCCTGTGCGTCCAGCTGCATTACTGCTGTGCCACCTGGCCTGCTCTCAACTCTGAAATAAGATTTAATGCCGAATGCTGACGATCCTTCTGTCTGCAGGAATACACGGCTGTCGTGGCTCTGCATTGGTCCTGTCTGCACGTCCTCCCTCTGAGAGGCGTTCATGACGGTGGCCCACCCTGACATCCCAAGGCTCAGCACACACAGGGGCAAGCAGCCCCGGCCTGCACATTCGGGACCTTCTCCCCTGCACACACAGATTGGCCTGGAGGCGACTCCGCTTTGAACAGGACCAGTCAGACGGTTCCTCCGCAGGGACACATGGAAGTTGGAGAAAGATGCTTTTCACTGGGATGGCTGCCTGGAAAAGAGGAAGCAAGCAGCCTCAGAGGGAAGCCACGTGCAGAGAGGGCGAGGGGCCTGACGACCTCCCCACACTCCTAAGTGCTGCTACCTCCCGGTTACAAAAACCATGAAATCCCTTTGACAGATTAGGTGGTTAGAGTAAGCCACACAGCGTCTAAGTGGTGCCCTGGCATCTGAGCCGTTCCCACGTGGTACAACTGGAGCATCGCGCCCCCATGTTCTCCCTCCCTGTGCCGACGCAGGGGCTCTAAACCCTCCTGGAACAAGGCATAGTCTCACAAGTAGCTAGGTTATAAGATTTGATCCTTTTCTTCCTTTGAATATTTTATAGTACTTGACCCACTGCCTTCATAGAACCAGGGCCAATAAATATTCATGAACTACAATAACGAATGCTGTCTCTGAGTAGTTAGAAACCCTCGACGTGACAGTTCTCACCAATGTCCGCCCTGGGGAGGGAGGGCAGGCCACCTGCAGGCCCCCAAACCACCGTGTGGGAGGCAGGAAGCAGGTACCAGATACCAGAACTTTGATCCATGACATGTGAAGCTGGAAACATGGGATACCTGCTTTTTTCACTGATATTTAATATGTGATTAAAATAGCACCCACGTGTAACTTAAAAACGGACTTATATCTGGGATATGCTGGTTATTCTCACGATGGGGCATGACCAGAATGGCGGAGAGCAGCCTTCTAACCATGGGGACTGCCCAATCCCAGAGGCCCGTCTGGCCTGTGTGGGTCACGTGATAGCAGTGACCCTCTGAGGGGGACCCCGACCAGCAACATCAGCACCTCCCAGCCTGAGGTGGGTCTGCACCTCTCAGCTTGAGCCCAGCAGGCTACAGCGCTTCACCCCACAAAGTGCAGCAGAAGGGATGCTCTGTGACTTGAGGCTTGCTCCCCTGGACACTTCCTCTTGGAGCTAGCCGGGGAGGAAGGCGTTACCCTAAATACTCCAAAAGTGTGTGGTATTGTTGGGATGCAGGTATGATGTGTCACCTCTGGTCCTTGGTAATGTATTTGCCCCTCCATTTACTGAGGGCACTGCAGCATGGAGCTCCAGAATGAGCCGCAGGCAGCGTGGGAGCTCAA
Organism: Tupaia belangeri chinensis; assembly: GCF_000334495.1. Lineage (NCBI taxonomy): Eukaryota > Metazoa > Chordata > Mammalia > Scandentia > Tupaiidae > Tupaia > Tupaia belangeri. The sequence continues at coordinate 877,593 of NW_006202562.1, read as the reverse complement.
GGAGACCTCAACACCTGACAATAAAAGAAGACCATAGACTTTGGGTGAGTCTGGCCTAGTTCAAATACCAGCTCTGCAGCTTTGAGCAATTTTCCAAGTACCATGATGCTTCAAGGCAGTGTTGGCAGATTAAATGAGGTAAGGGTTCCTAGCAAAAGGCAGGCCCTGGCTTGCAAGGGCTCATCCATATGGCTGCTGTCACTGTCCCATGCTGTTGGGCCAGCTCGAGGTCCCCTGGTCTGGCCAGGTGGAGTTGCATCCAGGACTCCCTGTTTAACCGGAGAGCCTAAGGTCATATTAGTTTCTGAGAGAGAACAGTCCAGCCCTCCAGGGAGCTCGCCCAGTGAACTCTGCCCTTCGGTCCACACCAGCCTTTACACCCTGACCCAGTGCTGCCGCCACTGGGGCATGGATAGGGGTTAGACCACAGCGTCAGGAGCTATGTGCACGGCCCACCGGCCTGCTATAGAGGCCTCTCACTTTCCCAGGGGAGCTCCTCTTTCTCCGCTTGAGACCAGCCCCTACCCCAGATGGGTAGGAGAACAGGCATGGAGGGCAAGCCACCCCGGCTCTGCCACAGGGTCTGCTCCACCCGTGGGTCACAGTTCAGAGATGGGCTTTGTCTTTACACCTCCAGGAAGAGTCCTACCATCTACAAGCCGGGCATCCCTAATCCAAAGTCAGAAATGCTCCAAACTCTGCAGTTCCAAGCAGTGACATGACATCACAGTGGAAAATTCCATGCCTGGCCTCCCATACCAGGCTGCAGTCAATCACGGGCTCAGAGCATGCACGGTTCATTTGGCATCCACAAGGGAAGCAAGGCCCCTCAGTCCCTTCAGCTGCTGTACATGTTCTCCACACACCCAGCTCCCCCGGCAAACATGGCCCTGCGGAGATAAGACGGTGGAACACCGCGACACACCTGCAGCGGGTTCCCGCCGCTGGAGCGGGCAGAGACCAGCGGCGTTACTCGGAGGGTCTGTGACAGTTCTCTGCCCTGTGGTGTGAAGATGGTCCTGAAAATGTCAAAAACGCATGCAGATCCCTGCTGGCAGCAGCGATAAGGAAAAGGAGGCAGTGGTGTGTATCTGCAGCGTGGCCGACAGGCAGCGGAGGAGAAACGATCGCTTATCGGTAGCTTGTGAGTCAGCTGGGAAGGCGGTGACGCCAGCACCCATAGATGGGCCGTGCAGATAGCCAAGGTAGTGACACCTTTGCTCTCTGATGGCTCGACGTCCAGGAACTTTGTTTTATGCCCAAATTATTGAGACATTGTATAACTGTACCTTCAGGCTACGTGGACAACTTAAATGACTCGCGATTAGACTTGAGTCCTATCTCCAAGACATCTCATTACCTGCGTGCAAATATGCCAAGTCCAAAGTGAGAACATGGAGATGAGAAGCACTTCCGGTTTATCCCAAGCATTTCGGAAAGGGGTGTCAACCCGCATCAGTTCCAGACAAGGGAACTATTTCCCTATTCAGCTCAAAACCTCCCAGGGCAAGACCACTTCCCCAGGTTTCTGCCTCTCTACCTACAGTCTGGGATTTCCTTGATGGCAAAGTCTATCAGGTTAGGTTGGTTAGAGTTCGGGTCAAGTGCACCTCAGACAAGATAGATATGCCTCCCTCAAATACACGAAGAGCAAAGGCAGGCAGCCCTGGCTGACAGCCCAAACTCCCGGGAGCCTGTCTATTCTGCTGCCCACAGCTTTGCGCATCACCTACTAGGCCAGTGACTGGTCCATGTCTGATCATCAAATCTACTTTCCAGGATGCAGGAAAGACATAAAAAAAGACAGACCCGGGGGCTGGCAGGTGGCATAGTAGTTAAGGCACTGTACTCCCCCATAGCTGACTACAGTTCCAGTCCCAGACCCAGGGACTTGAAACTCATGCTGGATGTGTGTGCATGCACACCCCAAATCCTGACAGAATGAAGGAAAAAAAGGGATTGCAACCTGACCATTCCCCTGGGGGGTGATTTCTCACTTTCATTTTATCTCTCTGTGTCTCTCTGGCGAATGCATGTGCACTATAGCAAAAAAAAAAAAAAAAAAAAACTCTAAAAAAATTTTTTTTAATGGAAAAAAGGACAGGCCTTCCAGGAAGCAGAAAGTCCCACAAACACATCTCTTTGCATTTCTTGCATCCACTGCGGTCGGAGAAGGCCCCGGGAGTGCTCAGCCTCAGTCACCGTGACCCTCTCACCTCCACCGTCATCTCCACAGAAGGCATCCCCCATGCACGGGCAGCCCTGCTGTGTCAGCAGCATGGGGGCCAGACTGTCCTACTAGGGCAAAACCCGTCAGCTGTCCTGTTCACTGCATGTTCATCCAGAGGCCCTCGGGAAAGTCCTGATTAGAGCAGAGCTTTGATCTGGTTTTCCCCATCTGGCACCTGTTGACATTTTGTAAAGTTTGTTTATGTATTTCTTCTGAGAGCCAGACTCCCGACAGGGTCCGGACGTCACGACGCCCACCCAGTCCTGCACGGTGGGCACGTGTGCCTGCGTCCTCGGACAACTCCCCAGGTCCCACGGGGTCAGCCTCGAGCATCGTGTTACCGCCATGCCGCTGTTCAGTCTCACTTTTGATGGTTAATTCTACACGTGTAAGAGTCACATAAAATACGAAGCAGAAAATAATTGATGTGGATTGATGTTGCCACTGGTGAAGCTGTCGAGAAAAATCTCCCCCAAATCTTAGCCCTGGGGGCCAGCCAGGGCCTTCATGCCCGCCTCACCTTCAGGGGCAGCAACCAGGGAACGAGTATTCCAGGGACTAGCTGAATGGCCGCTGTCTGGGAGCAGAAAGGACCTGCTCCCACGCCCCCCCCCACACACACACACACACTTTGGGAGTCTTTGGTCAGGCTGCTTTGGTTGGGGCATGGCTTCCTGACTGGGTTTGGTTCCATCTGGTTCTAGACAGAGGGAGAAAAGGGCACAAACTGGGCCAATCTCCAGAGTCACTCCAGTCCAGCTTTCCTCAGTACTTTGGCCCCAGACTTTTGAAATCAAAATGTTACTTTAGGAAAAAAATAGGGTCTACACTCAGAAAAGAGAAAAAGCTTTACCTCCCCCTTCCCCGACTCATGTTCTGCATACCCTGCTGCCCCTCGGCAGTCGGTGCGCTCAGCAACCCCTGCCTGTGCCGGCCCCTGCTAATGCCCCTGAGTGACCATGGGGCGTGGAGCACAGGCCAGGGCCAGAGAGCCTGGAGAGGACCCCAGGGTGCAAGCCAGAACCCAGACACCCAGAGAACCAGAACCGCTGTCTGGAGCCCTGGCAGCCCTCGTCCCCGTAGCATGTGGCCTTTCCCTGCTAGAAGGGCCTGACCTGCACCCTGCCTAGCCTGCATCCATAGCAACGCCAGCTCAGGGTGAGCAAAGCGGGGAGCACTTGCCTTGTGAGGTAACTCAAAGCTTGTAACTACCATTGAGATCTACTTCCTGTTTGAGGACGATGGAAAAAAAAAAAGAATAAATATGGCAGAGGAAGGGGCAGGACGGTGGCACAGTGGTCCATTGGCCGACCACGTGGGAGGGTCTGAGGTCTCCACCCCAGATCTCCCTGTGCCTGCTGGGTGTGCCCGAGATCTAGGCTGGCTGGCTCAGGCCAGCAGGGGGTTCCAGTGTGGGGACCCATCCAGGATGTTTCTCTGTCTCTCCGTATGTATCTTGCTCTGTCTCTTGTTCACAGAGGAAAGGGGTGCATACACTTTTTCAAAATTACAGAGAAAGACGTTATTATAGTAAAATAAATGGATCTGACTCTGCGTGTCCTGCACTCCAGCTGCAGCGTGCATCTGCACACGAGCTTGACCTGGACACCAGCAGGCTCCCCTGGCTCAGCTAAGGAGCCCCCACCTCCACGTCCTCCGTGCAGCTGAGAGACATGCTCCTGAGAGACATGTGGGCTTAGCCCACGCCTGGAAGCCCGTCTACTATCCCAGCAGGTAGAGCTGAGTGCAGGGAGGAGTGGGGACAGGGAAAGAATGTGGCTGCACCCATGGGAGTCTGAGAACCAAGGCTGTGGGCTACGTTCTGGCACCCACCCCTCATGGCTGCATACTCCGAGCAGACAGAGCTTTGCCAAATGACCCCAAGGTGGTACATCCATGAAGAACTTATCCCGGGTTGTTCCTTCCATGTCCCCACAGACCTCTGTTCCTCCAGGGCCGTGGGGGACATGCAGGACCCTGGGCCACACCACCCTCGGTTCTCTGGGTCTAAGGATGTGAGAGACAGAAGACACGAAATTCTCTTCAGTAACCGAAAGTGAGGCTTTTGTTCTCAGCCCCTGCCCAGTGAGGGCAGGGGGACGGGTCACGTTCTGGAGGCTGGCACCCCTTTTGACTATTTCTTTATAATAAATCACTGGGAGGCCGGCAGGTAGTGTGGTGGTGAAGGCTGGACTCCCACATGGCTGACTGCAGTTCGAGTCCCAAACCTGGTGACTTGAAAATCACACTGGGCATGTGTGCATGCGTGCCCTAAATCCCAGAAGAATGGAGGAGAAGGGACTGTGGCATGGCCATCCACCCTGTGGGGTGCTTTCTCACTTTCCCTCTCTCTGTCTCTCTCCTCCCCAGTACATGTGAACTATGGCAAAATCCGTACAGATAAACAAGTAAATAGATCATTGGGAGCAGGAAGCTCTAAGGAATGAAACATTCCTGGAGAATAAATACTAAGGTACTTGATGAAGTTTGTAGAAAAATGGAATCAAAGCCTAAGTTTGCTTTTGTGCTCCCCATCTCCCCCCAAAAATGAAGTCCATGGGTAGCTTTTCATAATGTGCATCTTCCAGGGACTTTGTGAAGACCCTTCATGTACACCCACCCTGTCCTGGTCTTCGCTGAGGCAGACAGATGTCATGAGCACAGCCCGGGAGGCCTGCTGTCTGCAATGCACCCCTGTGACTAGACCACGGGAAGGGGATCCTCCAGTCATGACATCTGGCCCCCACACACTGATCAAGGTCGGCGTCTATTTCACATGTATGTGCAAATAGTTTGCAAATATATAATTTGAATATAAAACACGGCCACCAGGAACCAGCAAGAGGCATAATGGCTATGTCACGGGACTCCCACATGGCCAACCTCAGTTCAAGTCCTGGACCCAGTGGCTTAGAAATCACCGCGAGTACATGTGTGTGGGTGCCCAGGATCACCAAGAGGGGAGAATGGCGGAGAAGGGGCTGCAGTGTGAACATCGCCTTGGGGGGTGACTTCTCACTTTCCCTCTCACTCGCTGTCTTTCTCTTTCCAGCCAGGCAAAAAGCTCTCAAAAACAAAACAAAGAAACATGTCCTCCAAAATGTTGAGGTCCTGAGTGTTTCCCTAAAGGTGAGGCTCAAACTGCAGGCCTCCCCCATTCACGTGTGGAGATTTGCTTCCTGTGACAGTAGTAAGAGGAAACTTAATCCAATTAAGACGTGGGCTTTTGAGAGGTGATTAGGATTGAGTCACAGGGTGGGGCCCCCAAGATTGACTCCTAATGAGTTGACAGGGAGTGGGAGTGAGACACATGGACACACAGACATACGGACACACACGCTTGCTCTCTCTCTCTCTCTCATGTTATCCAGCAGGAAGACCCTCAGCACACACAGGCCCTTAGCCTAGGACCCCTAAGCCCATGCGCTCCAGAACTGTCTTTTCTTATAAAGCAGCTGATTCAGGCATTCCGTTATTAAGCACCAGAGAACCAACTAAGGCATGCAGTGAGGGGGTGAGGGGTTTCCAGTGGGCCTTCCTCCCTGCGACCTCCTGCACAGACGTCCCTATGTCAGATGGAAGTGAGCGTCTCTGTTGCTGTGAGGAGGGACCTGGAACGCCTACCTGCACCTCCCTCCAGGTGACCCCTGCCTGCCTAGGCTGGAAGCCACTACTGTGAAAAGGCCTCTGCCTGCCTCTCCCTGTTGCTGGGCCTGCCTGCTCCAAATCCAGCCCACTGTGCTTCTTCATCTCGGCGAGGCCAGGCATTACCTGGCATCCACACTGGCTCTGGAAGCTCCAGACAGGACAAATGCAAGACAGTGCTTTTGCTAAAAGACACGGCCGGGCCTGGCTGGCTGAGTGGGTCACCGCCCCTCCTCCAGGCTTCCTGTAGACCTGAGTCCCCAGGGCCCCGTTCATCCCCGCCGGCTCCTCTCCTCTCCTCTCCTCTCTGCCAGCCCACACATGCGTCAGGAGCAGTAAATTACTGTTTATGTGACGCTGGGGCCGAGATGCATCTTCCTTGATAGCTTCAGTGTATTAGTCGAAATAATCACAGTTCACTGACGTCTGCATCTTTCATAAGCAAGCAGGCTCTTGGTTTTGGGTTTTGGCTTTTCACCGGTTATCAGGGAATTAAATCAAGCCTGAAATCCACAGGCTCAGGGCCCCGGAGACTCAGCGGAGGCGGAAGGCCCTTCTCCTCCCAAGATGGAAAACCGCCCGTCTGCGCATCTATTTTCTGAAGGATGCAATTCCACTGACTTTGCCTCCTGCATCTCAAGGAGCTTGTTAATGCATCCAGTGAGGGAAGACCCCCTTTCCGGCCGTGTTCCGCCTGGGCATAAATGCAGTGTGGGGAGCCCTAATTATGTGCCTTGATGAAAGGGCTGATGAAATCTGTGAGCACAGACTCACACCCCAGCGGCACAAGAACCAGGAAGCAGCTTCTCTGAGGCCTGCCCTGGCCCCGCGGCAGTGCGGGTGATCAGAGGGAAGCTATGACCTGCATGCACACAGGCCTGCTCTGAGCCCTGCCCAGCAGAGCAGCCTGCCGTAAACCTGCCAGGAGCCACACCAGCTGGAGAAGAGCCCTGGGACAGAAGGGGGGGAGGCTGTGTCAATGTTCTCCTCCATCTTCTCATCTGCCAGATGAGACCAATGGCCAAGTCACCTGCTCTGTGTCCTAGCACACAGGGACATGCTGTTTGGGAAGCTGGAGCCCAGCAGTAAAGACAGGACCATCTCTGCGTCCACAGCTTTGCTCTCTCCTCTCAGAGACACCCGGCTTGCCCTGCTTTCTGAGAGCTCTTCTGAGATATCTGTGGGTAGAGGGGCAATGCCATCATTACTCAGAGTGCAAACGGCGCTGTTTGTGAGAGCCCTGGGGCTGCAGGCTCGTGCAAGGGCTGACCAGAGCCAGCCCATTTCACTCGCTTCAGCAGAGGGTTTTGGGAAGCCCTCCAGAGGCGCAAACGTCACCCCCTCCTTTCTGCATGACTTCTATCATGGTGAAAAGGTGTTCAGCCCCCCATCGGAAAAGAGGCTCCCCATGCAGAGAGCCCTGGGAGAGGACAGCTGTCTGATTTCAAGCACCTGTTAGGCCTTGGTTGGCAGGGACAGAGTCCACCTGCATGGAAACTACTAGCGAGACAGGAGCCCGGGTCTGAGGAAAACCCAGCCCCTCCACCTGTCCACCTGTGCACCTGTCCACCTGTGTACCTGTGCACCTGTGCACCTGTGCAGCTCTCCACCTGTGCACCTGTGCGTACCTACCTGTGCACCTGTGTGTACCTATTCACCTGTGCACCTGTGCAGCTCTCCACCTGTGCACCTGTGCACACCTACGTACCTGTGTACCTGTCTACCTGTGTACCTGCCCACCGATGCACCTGTCCACCTGTGCACCTGTGTAGCTCTCCACCTGTGCACCTGTGTACCTGTTCACACCTGTGTACCTGTGCACACCTGTGCACCTGTGCAGCTCTCCACCTGTGCACCTGTGCGTACCTGTCCACCTGTGTACCTGCGCACCTGTCCACCTGCACACCTGTCCACCTGTGTACCTATGTACCTATGTACCTGTGCACCTGTGCACCTGTGTGTACCTGTCTACCTATGTACCTATCCACCTATGCACCTGTCCACCTGTGTACCTATGCACCTGTGCAGCTCTCCACCTGTGCAGTGTTTGGCTCTATGAGTGCATAAGACCAATGGGAAAGTCCCCATCCTTTCTTCCCAATGAGCCTAGATGGCAAGACCTTGGTTTTCTTCGAACCTTGCTGGGCCTGAGGTGCTCAACATTCAATTTGTGGAGTGACCCTCTGGACTCGAGGTCAGCAGGAGGAACAGAGAGGCCACTTGTCACAGGGTGCTGCTTCCCACCCATGGAGTATTTTCCTCTCTGTGAGCGTTGAGAAGTAGAAACGCTGAGCAAACATTACAGGCAGGATGAGTGACTGCTATGTACCATGGGGGACAGGCCAGCTCAGCCACACCCTGTGCAGTCTTGGGAACTGTCCACCATCACACTCTTGGTACTGCTGGTTAAATTACAGAGGTCCTCAGTGAGACAGAGGACGAGGAACTGAGCCCAAATGCAGGGGCAGCGTCAGAGTGGCCTATGGGACTGCTCGCTCTGGGAAGGAGTGACTGCTGTTATTCCTCTGCTCAGTCCGCCTCACCAAGCTCATGGCCTGTGCAGCGTGTCACACCACAATGTGATTGTCCCTTCAGGCACACTCAGGCCTGTCCATTTAGACGAGCGAGGGCAGCTCCAAGGCCAGTCCCACCGTAGCACTTCATCACAAGGCCTGCATTGCAGCCTGCATACCGAGCCCCCACTCTGAGAGCACTGCTCGGGAAACCCCTGCCTGCCAGCCTCCTGTCCACCCCACTCCCCAGGAACCTAGCCTGCAGCGGGAGGCGCTCAGTAAGAGCGAGGAGTCTTCAAAAGTTCATGGAAAATACAGATTATGAAAAACTATGGACCAGCCAGTGGCATGGTGGTTAAGGCAGCTGGATCCCACATGGCCAACTGCATGGTTCAAGTCCTCAACCTCACTCAAGCTTGAAAACACTCCCAGAAGAAGGGAGAAATGGAACTGAAAGGATCGCAGTGTGCCCATCCCCACGATGGGAGATTCCTTGCTTTTCTTCTCTGTCTCTGTCTTTCTCAGTCACTGCACATGTCCTTCAAGCAAATTTTTTAAAAAGAAAAGGAAAAACTATGCACATATTTCAAAATTTTTATACTAAAATAAATTCAAATTTTAATTCCATTTTTCTACAAACGTTTCGAAGTCCTCTTATATTTGCTGAATGAATATCCTCTACATGTTCTGTTGTGGGTGCGTGTGTCTCTGTGTGCATGTACACAGGCATGTATGCACACAGGCATGTATATGTGTGCATTGCTGCAGGCAAGTCCTTGCACATGTGTGTGTCTGTGCACGTGATATGTACGCACATGTATACATGTGTGTGTGCACGCTGTCTAATCCCCTGTCTGCCGAAGTCTGGGGCACTTCCAGAAGAAACTGGTAAACACCTCATGGCGCAGGAACCTCCCTGTCTTGTTTATCCTTTAAAAACAAATATAAAGATTTCGAATTGAAGAAAGGCCCCGCCCAGACCCGGCAGTCTCCGTGACCCTCCACAAGCATCTCACTTCTTGTTTCCAAATGGCCAATTCCGGCGCTGCAGACCTGACCTGAGAAGAGGCGATCTTACCGCATGCTCTGCTGGAAATTGACCTGAAGATCCATCAAGGAACATCTTCCCTTGAATCAAGCTTTGAGGAATCAGCCTGGCCTGTCAGAGCCCAGCTTAGTGCAGATTCTCAAGAAGATACAGGCAGAAAGTGACAGATTCCTCCTGGTGCTTCAGGTAGATGCCTGGCAAGAGGGCTTTTCATGAACAGGCTTCTCCCCGGCACACACGACTCCTCGTGTCCTCCACGGGAGACTAAGGACCCACCTGGGCAAGGAGACGACCAGAGAGAGAGGGACAGCCAAATCGTGGTCACAGACTTGGAATGGCGCAGGTCTAGGACTGCATCATCCCACACACTGCTTCTCTGGGTCCCATCAGAGCCCACGGGACCCTCACAAGCAGGAAGCGTTGTTCGGAAGGCCACGCCCACTGCTCCAGCCAATAGCATCAGCGAGGCCAGTCAGTGGCCCAGACCCGGCCCTGCACTCACCACGCATCCGGCTGCTCTATGGACATTCCAGGTCTGGCTGGGAAGCCCAGTGAGTGAGGCTGGGGGGACACAGAGGGCTTTGAAAGCAGAGAGGAAAGGCAGTCAGTCAGCGCGGGCTTGGTGGAGTGTCCTGACAAGGAGCCACCTCAGCTCATGGCCCCTGGGAAGACGCCGTCAGAGCCGGGGAGGGGTGATGTGGCCACAGGGCCCTGCAGAGGCAGCTGCAGGTGCAGGAGGAACAGCAGGGAGAGCGGGGGTTTTTTTAAGAGCGGGTGTCATGGAGGCTGGCCTGCCTGGTGTGCAGAAGGACATACATCGAGGAATCGGACTGCAGAGGTGACGGACCGCAACTGGCTGAGACCCCAGGCAGCCTGCGGGTCCTTCACCTGGGCTACCCCACCCAGCGCCAGCTCACTGTCACTGGCTCCGCAGAAGCAGTGCAGGCCCCACCCCACAGGATCCTGGGTCCTTCCCACTACCATTCTGCTTCCCAGAGGGTTTTTTGGTTTTTTTTTTTTTTTGAGAGGTTTTTGCTATAGGGTGTGTGCGCTCCCCAGACAGACAGAGACAGAGACAGAAAGCGAGAAATCACGCCCCAGGGGGGATGGTCACGCCGCAATCCCTTCTCCTCCATTCTCCTCTAAGGATCTTGGGCACATCCGCACATGCACCCAGTGTGAGTTCTAAGCCACCAGGTCTGGGACGCGAAGCACGGTCGACTACGTGGGAGTCCAGCGACATAGCCATTACGCTAACTGCTGGTTCCCCCAGAGAGGGGATTTTTATCATTGCAGGTAGCACAGTAGCTTTCCAGGCTATTAGGACACATAAGGTTATTTTAATGGTTGAAGCACACACATGGTTGTAAATGGCACAGTGTGAAGGTTGATCAGCCCTGTCGGCTGCTCCTGCTCAGCAGTAAGTCAGCTCCACCCTCTCTCGTGGGCAGGGCTGGGTGGGGATGGTTCCTCTCTGCCCCACGCAGCCTCAGCTGGGGTGATTTAACATGCCGGGAAGGAGCTCAGCCAGCCTGTAGGCCCGAGTCTCTGTTCCACTCAGTGTGGGCCTCTCGGGACTAGGGCTTCCTCATGTCATGATGGCTGGGTTCCAAGAACAAGTATCTGAACAGGAAAAGCAGAAACGCCTGGTGAATGTGACTTAACCTTAACTCGTGTGGTGTCATTGTCCCCACAGACTTACTGTGGAAACAGGCCCAAAGACTGCGAAGGTCAAAGGACAGGGTGTCTATTCAGTCTCTGAGGAGTGAGACAAGACTCTGGAAGCGCCCGTGTGATGGGCAGTACTCCAGGTTGTATTTGGAAAACAGCCTTTCACACGAGCGTGGGGAGCACACACAGCCATCCACCGGGGAGCCTTTCTAAGGAGCAGCAGGAAGACAGCCATTGATCCAGGAATCCTTCACACTCGTTCTCAGCCTCATCCAGCTCCCCCACCCCAGGCCCCACCTGCGCACTCCCAATGCAGTCCTTCGGGAACGCATGACCAGGTCAGGACCGCACATCCACAGAGATGGTGCTGAAGGCCCTGTCCGGTGTTCCCGGACGCAGCTGACACACACCTTTCCAGGGACGAGACCTCCATGTCCCACTGCCCTTCACTCACCGAACAGGATGGACCTGGTGTCTGGCAGAAATGCTTCGGCTGTCGGCACCTGGAAAGCGGCCTAGCGGATGTCTGTTCACATAACAAGACATCTGGAATGAGCAGTTGCTGGATGTCTACCCTTTCCCCACTCTCTGTGTGCTGGAGTGTCTCCTCACGCTCACTGTCTCATAGCCCCAGGACGGTTGCCAACACTACAGGCATCATGAACGATCCCATGGACTAGCCAAGGCAGCAAGACTCCTTCTCGCGTGCTCCTCCCACTGCTCACCAGTAAGCATCACTACCCAGAAGCCATCAGGTGTGTATGTTGAGACTCATCAGCCAGAAATGGGTCTCCCTGGCTTCAAGGAAGGCTGGTGGGCGGAGTTTTCTGGAAGATGGGTAGCATGACTCTGGGGGTTAAACCAGGTACTTAGCATCATGGCTCCAACATGGGGTGTGTTCAGTGAGGAAGAAGGGGAGGCCCGGCTCCTGCAAACCCAGTCACTGAGGCACTGGGGCTTGCAGAGAAGCCACACCCCCTGAGGAGGAAGACAGTAGTATTTACACTACTCTGAAATTACTTTTAGAAATTGTTAAATTTACTCAAATTTTTAAAAAGCAAAAATGACCTGAACATCATGCTCATTATACCTCCTGCTCTCACGCCTTGCAGACGGCCTCGTGTGCCCAGGCAGTTGGGCATGATGCAGTTTCCTGTTATAACCAATGCCCGGTTCAGAATGAAGTATGCCCAAGATCCCGAGAGGAGAATAGAGGAGAAGGGATTGTGGCATGACCATCCCCTCTGGGGGGTGATTTCTCTCTTTCTGTCTCTCTGTCTCTCTGTCTTACTGGCGAGCACACGCGCCCTATAGCAAAAACCTCTCCAAAAACAAGAGAGTGAACTGGGCCAAGATGGAGCCTGGGGAGGGAGTCTTCAAGCATCTAGAACCTGCCTAGTGCTATCTGTCCCACAGGCCCCCACCCCATGCTCAAACCATCTTGTTCTGGAACCCCCAAAGCCCAGGCTCAGGAGGAGGAAGGAACTCTCTGCTCTTTTGCTCCCAGGCTGATCTCCTGTGAAGGCTCTTTGAAGGATGGTGGGAAAAGGTATTTAAACCAAGGAAGTTTGGGAGAAGTTCTCTGATGCCTTCAGCACCCACCTCCCCACCCAGCAGCTCCCTCCACCCACCCCTCCTGCCTTCACTCAGGGCGGAACTCAAGCCTCCCTGGGGCAGGGCACCAGGGCAGGTGCTTCCTCGCTGGCTTCCTTTGAAGAAACTGTCCAAGACTCATGACCTTAAGAAGTTACACCCCCTTCCCGCTCTGCCGTCTTGAGTCTTACTTCACAAAAATTATGGAAAAATATTAATTCCTATATTTGTCTGGTAGATTTTGCATCAAGTGGGTATAATTTAGTACATGCAAGCCACACACCCATGAGATAAGATTTGTTATTTTCTTAGTGATCGGTTCCTGCACGCGAATTTAAGACAGAAATGAAACAATTAAGGGACTTAGTGAGAAACTCTCCAAAAGGTTGGCCCAGAGGTCAATGCTCTGGTGGCCCTCGACTGCAGAGCCAGCCACTTGTCTCCTATAAGTGCAAATTCCAGGTTTCCCCGGTGACCCAAAAATCTTGAGAGCAGAAACCAGGAATCTGCTTTGAACATGTGGGGGAACAGAAGGCTGGAGGACAGAAACTTCCCACAGAGAATGGGACGTCAAGGTGGAGGAGCTGTGTGTGAGAGAGGCAGAGAGAAACAGACAGACAGACAGAGCTGGGTCCCTGAAGACCTGATGACAAAGCCAGGGGACAGAGGGGCTGGCAGCGAACCGGTGTCACCTGCTGCATCTGATCTCCTTCGTACATGATAAGAAAGCAGAAACGAGCACACTCCTCTCTTCTAAAAACCAGCTCTCCTCCGTGCCCAACCCAAGTAGCCCTGGCAGTCCTAGGGCTGCCAAGCTGTCCAGAGAGGGATGCCAGCTCCACCATGGCCGGCACCAGCTGGAGCTCACAGACTGACCAAGCCCCCGCAGCCGTCACCACAGCCACCTAGTTCCCGTCTGCACTCACGTCCCGCCACCTCGCAGCTCCCCCCTTTTCCAGGCACGTTCTTCTCCCTCAGCTCACGTCCATTTTTCTCATTAGGATAAGCACAACCCTGGAAAACCTCTCGTAAGTTTTGTTATGTTTTGTTTTAGGTTTTTGCTTTACAGTATGTGTGATTGCTGGAGAGACCGTGAGAGGGAAAGTGATAAATCATCCCCAAGAGGTGATTTCACCGCAATCCCTTCTCCTCCATTCTCCTCCTGGGGTTTTGGGCACACACACACACACACACACACATGTGCTTGGTGTGATTTCAAGCCAGAGAGCCCAGAAGTTAAATTGCAGTCGCCCCTGTGCAAGTCCAGCACTTTTACCACCACACACCTGCCAGCCCTTATAACTGGTTTTCAAGATTCCTCGTGGAGACCCAGCCACCAAGCAAACACCGGATGCCATTGCCCAGTGCTAAGACCGCACAGGGACCCAGGCTTGACTCCAGGGCCAGCCTGAAGAACTGGGCACAATGGCGCACACCTGTCCTCCCAGCTACTCCACAGGCCAGGCAGGAGCATCACAACCCACCTAGGTCCTGTCTGAAACATCACACTCACACACACTCATCCTCACACACATACCCCAAAAAGGATTCCTATGACGGATACAAGGTGACTGACATGAGAAGTAAAAACCAAATGGGAAAGAATGTTTTCATCCTCTCTCCGCTCCTTCCCTCCTCCTCTCATGCTGGACTACACGCATGTGCCCAAGCCCTGGAGAGCAGCCCATCCAGACAGGGAGGCGATGGGTCCCCCTGGCCCTTTTCCAGCCTGCATACTGCCTGGTCGCCACAGCTGCAGTGGTCGCTGCCCTGGGCTGTGAACTGCTGCAGGGGCATCGTGGATCAATAAGCGGTCCAGGAAAGACCATAAACAAGCACTATGCCACACAGCAGGTGGCGCCGTCTTTCAGGAGGTCCATGTGGTGACTGATCCATGCAAATTCGTTCTCAGGCGTGCCTGCGCCGGTGCTCTGGAAACACGGAACACCGTCACGTGGTATCTGTGACAGCTTGTCCGTGTTTAAAATGGAATCCTCATGAGGAAAAGCGAGAGGGATTGAGAATCTACCAGTGGTTGCTGGGGAAGGATGGGAGGGCTTGACAGCAGGTGGGGATCTGGCGGGGAGGGGACTGATTCGTAGCTTGGGTATGGCCACAGTGACATGACTCTGTGTTAGTCAAAAAGTCAGAGAGCCAAACTCCAGAAAGAGTGAGTTTTACTTAATCCATCTAAAATAATTTTCTTAACTGAATTAGCACATTTTAATAAGTTGGAAAAAAATTTTAATAGTTTTTTTTAAAAAAAAAAAAGAAAGAAAGAAAGAAAGAAAGAAATCCTTGGGGCCAGCTAGTGTCATGGTGGTTTAAGGCGCTGCACTCCCACATGGCCACCTGCAGTTTGCGTCCTGGACCTGGCGGCTTGCTTTCACAATTTCTCTCTCTCTTTCTCATTCTGTCCTTCTCTGGTCAAATTAAAATAAATAAACAAAAAAATTAAGTTAAATAAAATCATTCTTAAAAAAAAAGAAATCCTCAAATAATAAGCTTCTGGCCCAGTGGGGGAAAGCTGAGCTCTGGTTTAGGAAGACCTGCCATCTCCGAGCCATGGGCTCCAGGTAGCTGGGTTGACTCCTAATAGCTACCTCGGATCCTTTTAGGTAAGGCAAACCTCAATGAGACACGCCCAGTTAGAAAGGCCAGTATCCGAAAGGTAAAACATAAATGTCAGCAAGGGTGTGGAGGAAGGGAAGCCTTCTACACTATTGGTGGGTATGTGAATTAGCATGGCCACTTAAAGCACTATAGGAAGTTTTAAAAAGTCAGGGGAGGAGCAGTTGGCGTAATGGCTATGTCGCTGGACTCCCATGTAGTTGACCGCGATTTGAGTCCCGGACCCAGTGACTTAAAACTTACACCGGGCGCATGTGCATGCGCACCCAAGATCCTGAGAGGAAAATGAAGGAGAAGAGATTGTGGCGTGGCCATTCTCCTGGGGGGTTGATTTTTCACTTTCTGTTTCTCTTTCTGGTGAGCACACGTACCTTATAATACAAACCTCTCCCCGCCCCCCAAAAAAAGAAAGTTAAAAATAGGGGCCAGCAGGTGGCATAGTGACTAAGGTGCTGAACTCCCACACAGCCGACCACGGTTTGAGTCCCAGACCCAGCTGCTTGAAGCTCACACCAGGCATGGGCACGTGTGCCCAAAATCTTGAGAGGGAAATGGAGAAGGGATTGCAGTGTAGCTATCCCCGGGAGTAGGTGGCGATTTCTCAGTTTCTCTCTCTCTGTCTCTGTCGCTCCAGCAAGCACATACACCCTATAGCAAATAAATAAATAAACACACATTAAAAACAGAGCTGCCCTGTGAGCCAGGACTCTCACTCCTAGCACATAGCCAAAGAAATTGACGCTAGTGTATTGAAGAGAGTTCGGCACTTCCGTGTTCATTATGGCATTATTCACAACGATCGCGATAAGGAAGCAGGGCCGGCCCTGTGGTCTAGTAGTTAAGGGAATCAGATCTCACATGGACAACAATGGTTCAAACCCCAGCCCTGGCAGCTTGTAAAACTCGCTGGGTGCGTGTGTGTGTGTGTGTGTGTGTGTGTCTGTGTGTGTACACGCACACGCCCTAAATCCTAATGGGATAGAGAAGTGGAGGAGAAGGAATTGTGCCATGACCATGTCCCATTAAGAGGCGCTTTCTCTCTCTCTCTCCGGAGATCGTACACACTCTCTGGCAATAAAAAATTAATTATTTTAAAAATTAAGGCATCAACTTAAGTGTCCATTGGCAGATAAATGGATAAAGAAAATGTGGTGTGATGCACCACAGGGCACCTCAGCCTTTGAGGAGACGCTGCCGTTCGCCACAACATGGGTGAGCCGGAGAGCACCGCGCCATGTGAACCGGGCCGGGTGACACATGCTCTCACCCACATGCAGAATCTGGAGACGTGCTCCACCTGAGGGAACTGGATGGTGTACCCAGGGCCTGGCGCTTTGGGGAATGGGATGTGGGTGTAGACAGGAGGAGTAAATCCTGGGGATCTACCACACAGTATAGTGACCATAGCTATTAACGACATGTCGCCGGGCCAGCCAGTGGCCGTTTGAAGGCAACTGGACCCCACATGGCTAAGTGCACCATTTGAGTCCCACACCCCACAGCTTGAGTAACATACTGGGCATGTTTGCATGCCCAAAATCCCCAAAGGAAGGAGAGGTGGAAGAGAAGGAATTGCAGCATGGTCACTTTCTCTTTTTCTCTCTTTCTCTCTCTGGTGAGTGCACACACCCTCTGGCAATTTCTTTAAGTAAAACATAATAACGTACTGTATACTTGACAACTGCCGAGAGTAGACATGCCTTTCTCTCAGGGCACAAAGCCCGGCCAGGACACCCCAGGCAGTGGGAACACCGGCCCCTGCCCAGTCCTGTAGGAATGCAGGGCAGGTATGGCTAAGACAGAGCCGCCGGGGACAGCGTCGTGGCCTGGGAGAGAAGAGTCCATTCCCAGCTGGGCTGTGTTTTGGGCCACGGTATGTGTATGCTCACATTTTAAAGTGCTTTGTTGAACTGACTCCTCCAGTCCCGGAGATAGGTGCTAAGGTTCCTATTTCACAGTTCAGCTCCCGGCTCCCGGGACCATGCGTCTAACACAGCCCTCCAGGACAAGTCCATGGAAGTCCAAGGTAGAAAGCAATATACGGTGAGTGACCTTGAGGAGCAGAAAAGAGGCCAGAGGACAGGGGTCCACACCTAGCCAGGGACAGCTGGCTCAGCATGGCAGAGGCTGGGCCATGGGAGGTGATACTGGCCCGTCCTGTCATCTGAAACCCACCTTTAAATCCCAAGCGATTGGCCATGGAAGACGGCTCACCCCTGTGAGAGGAGAGATAACACAGTCTATCAACTCCAAGCCAAGCCAGGAGGCCGTAGAGAGACCTGAACTTACCCACATAACGAGCTGCATAAGAAGGTAGAAGAAGTGGACTCGGGTCCACTTCACTCTTTGGTGCCACCTTCTAGATAGACATCTAGAGAAAGAAAACCCATGCCAAGGCACTGTCAGACTCCTGCTTCGTGGACACTGGTACATCTCCTTTTCTCTCTTGTAGCTCATGCCCCTCAGGTAGCTCTCATGGCTTTGGTACTTGGACAGAAGTTTCACTTCAAAGGATGTTATTACCTTGCAGTGATTTCAAGTTTTCCACATATAAAAGGTTTGATCCTCCCCCACACTTTCAGAAAACGTCATCAGCCTTAATCTATCCCTTCCCTGTGTCAGTTCTTTTGAGACCCCAAATAAAGTGTTCTGTTGCTTACAGATTCACATTTGAAAATCACTGGCACTACCTGAGGCGGCCATGCTGGGAGGAAGCCCAGCCACACCTGAGGTGGCCATGCTGGTTGGAAGCCCTGGTACCAGACATGGGAGGGAACCAACCTTCCACTGACCACTTCACATTATGTTTTTTCAGATCCCTCACCTACGGAATCTGTGAACATAACAAAATAGCTGTTGTTCTGCTAAGTTTAGGGTGGCTCATATGTAGCAATAATAACTGAAAACGAAGGATGTGCAAAAAAAAAAAAGAAAAAAAAAGAAAAGAAACACAAAGGTGCGAAGGCCCTGTAAGTGCTACAACAATTTCAGAGTGAAATTATGCTCTACGCTCCAGTCACTGGGGTGTGAGACACTGCCTTGCCCTCCCTTGAAAGACACAACTCAAGGGTGTGACCTTCTCAAAGCTTGGCTGCCCATGGGGGCCTGAACTACCATGTGAACTCTAACCTCCTTCTCGGCTTGCAGGCACCTCTGCTTCGTTCCACCATGCTGCATTGTCCATATAAACATGAAGCAAATGTGCTGTAACCGAGGACGCACGATGGAAAAATGCAACATGAACAGGGACACGCAGAGCACAAAAGCTTCGGCTCAACCAAGTAATGTATTCATCCTACCTCTTAATGTGCTAGCGGTGATAAACACAGAACATTTAAGTAGCCGTACTTGGCCCTCTGCAGATTTCCAAGGCTTTCAGAACATGCACTGGGTTACTTGCATCTTGAAAAAAATGTGAATAAAGTGTGAGCCAACACCTTTTTACCTGGGACTGAGTTCCCACCAGCAGGCCGAAGCACAGAGCCAGGTCTTCTGATTCCACATCTCACGTTCACCTTCACTTTGCTTTTCTCTTCCATCTCCTCTTTCCCAACACAAATAAATAAATAAATGCACATGCACACCCATGCACACACACACACACACACAGAGCAAAGTAAATAAAGCAGAAGATTTGATTTGGGCCAGGATTATGACAATCACCCGGACGCCACAAAATCTACATCGGTCTGGATAATATGCCAGTGTGTGGAGACCAGGATGGTTTTAAAGGCGGAAGTTATGAGTGGGGGGAGTAGCAGGGAGTCTGGTACAGCGGCGACGGGCTGACTCCTGCGGTTAGGGCAGCAGCAGGACCAGTGTCATGGAGTCACTTTGCTTGGTCTTAAGCAGAGCATGGAGACAGTGAGTCTGGAAGCGAAAGGAGAGTGTGTGGGCAATAAAGCTGTTCATAAACGAGCTGGTGAGGTCAGTGGTGGCCAGCGCTTTCAGACGCACATCAGCAGTTTTTTCAGCAGGAAGTTTCATTTCCTTGCAGCACTTACGTAGCTGAACTACAGTCTCCTGTTTTCAGAAAAAAACTGATCTGTGTGGAAGTTTATGAGCTTTTTAAAGTTCCACTTCAATGATGGGACATTTTAGCGCAAGTGACTCCATTTTGATCTGGTCTATGGAGCCAAGAGCCAGAGCTTAGTCCAAAACAATGGCCGCCTTATTGAACAGGTGTGATAGCTAGTAGGGACGGGGCTTCTCTGCGAGGAGCTGAAAATGTGAGGTCAGAAAGTGGCAGGAGTTGTGCAACACCGCCAAGGCACCAAAAGCCACTGGTTTTTATACTGCAAAGTAACGAAAACAGTAACATTTATGTTATGTAAATTGCACCTCAATTATTCAAAACCTCTACATGATTGATCTCTCATAAACATTCAGCAGGTCAGGAACCGTGCAGGGAAATGTTCCCTGTCCTCTCAGGAAGTCAGTGGACTCCAGCCAGAATTTACAGACAACAGAAGTTTCGCTTCAAAGAACGTTATGGCATATTGCACTCATCATTGCAATGCGAGGCACAGAATTTACATACAAATCTTTAGCCATTTTAAAGGTTCTTTCACACAGAGACTCTGAAGTTGAAGGCTATAGAAACTGCCTCTGGTTTCTACTCCAAATCCTCCCCGGAAGTTGTACCCCAGAGCAAGTAGGACCAGGAGAGGACACGAGATGGGCTGACGCTGTTCGCTTGGTCATTTTCAAGCCACGTCAATTCAGTGGCTGAGTTCTGCTTGGCAGGACCACTCCGAGCACGAGTCCCTGAGGGCCTTTGTTCTTGGACTGCTGCATGGGGTGGGGAAGACCATGACAATAAATGATTGCTTGTTTTAAATACCTGACCCATTATTGCTACAGCAGCTCGGAAAATCCAAGGTGATCATGGGAACAGCGTCATGCATGAATATCCATTCTAGAAACACCTTTATGTCCCTCTTCACGTAAAGGTCAAACTTAATGTGAGGTTGAAGACATTTTTCAAAGCACAATTATCCTGACTCCTGAAGCGAACCAAATTCCCATTAGGTTTACAGTCTTGGGTTTAAGCCTCACACATTTCACCAGAAGGGCCTCAGCAGTCAAAGTGAAAGCTGAATTAAAGAGCTCTCCAAGGCCTCGTGTCCCCTGAGCCAGCTTCTTTGTCCACCTTCACTGGTCACATCGTATCCTTCAAGGAGAAGCAAAACAGTGATTCAGAAGACACTCAAGAGGTCACCGTTCTCTCAGTGCATCCCATGGCCCTGTCACCATGTACTGGTGGGTCCCTGCTGGGTAACATCTGCCCTCTGGCCTGAGGGGCACCATCACCACTGTAGCTGTGAGGGCCACCTGCTACATTGCCTGACCAGAGACAAGGAACAGCCATCCACCACACTCCAGAGACCAACTAGAGACCCCAGCAGGTGTATCCCCCTGCCCTGAGACCCTTTGGTGCAGTCACTGTGCGGGAGGACCCGGTGTACTAGTTACCTGTGGCTGCACCACACCAAAAAGCAGTCATTTGCCATCTCATAGTTCTGTGACTCCGAAGTCCTGAGAGGGCTTGGCCAGGTTCTCTGCCTCGGCCCCCACAAACCAAATGCAGGAACGTTAGCTGGACACTCTGGGGAAGTCTGGGTTGTGTAGACTCTAGTCGCTTACGGTGTTGGGACTGAAGGCTGCATCCTTGCCACCACCCTCAGCCCTGCAAGGTCGCGCTCTCGCTTATGGTGTTGGGACTGAAGGCTGCATCCTTGCCACCACCCTCAGCCCTGCAAGGTCGCGCTCAGGTCCTTACCTAGGCCCTCTCTTTATCGAAGCTGAGGATAGAGAAGGTTATCAATGCTCTTTCACCTCTGGATTCCCACCAACTTCCCTTCCATCACCAACTAGGAAATAAATAGTCCCCAGTATAATGGTTAGGTCTGGTTTGATGTCAATGGGTTAGTAGCGATCTTTGTTTACACTGCTTACATCGCTATAACAAAATGCCTGAGACCAGGTAGTTTATAAAGATGCTAAATTTATGTCTCACAGTTCTGGAGGTGGGTAAGTCCAAGATCAAGGCACTGGCAGGGTGACTGTTCAAGACAGGCCTGGTCTCTACTTCTAAAATGGTGCTCGTTGCTGTGTCCTCTGGAGGGAACGAATGCTGTGACATCACATGGCAGGAGTGCCTACAGCACTCCCTTCAACCTTTTACAAGAGCACCAGCTCCACCCATGAGGGTTCTGACCCTTAATGACCTCCTAAAGGCCCCACCTCTTAATACTTTCACATTGGCAATGAAGTTTCATCATATGCATTTGTGAGGATGGGCATATAGCAACTATCGCTACACTCGCATCTAACCCTCACAGACCTCACACTCACTGCTTCCATCCTGGAGGTCGAAATGGAAAAACTCAGGGGAGCCCCTCAGAATCCCACCTCCCACGCCGGTAAGTAATTGTATGAGCTGGGCCTTAGCCTGGGAGTCTTTGTAGCCTCGGTCAGCCAGAAAATATAAAGTGTCTACCAAATGCTTCCTTGCTAACTCTTTGGTAAGGGAGCAGACAAGAAGGTCATTTACATACTGGATAAGCTTAGGTCCCCCAGGTCTCTAGCTAAAGCCTGACCAAAAAGACAAGCACTGCCACCATAACCCTGAGGGGGCATTCCCCATGGTAATTGTTGAGGTACTCCCTTCCCTTTCCATTCAAAAGCAAACAAGAATTGGGAATCTTCATCTATTGGAATGCAAAAGAAAGCATCCTTAAGATCTAAAACTGAAAACCAATGTGAATCTGGGGGCACCTCTCCCAGAATAGCATAAGGGTTTGGCACCGTAGGGTCAATGGGAATAACTGCCTCACTTATAGCTCGGAGGTCCTGGACTAGGCGACATTGTCCAGGGGGCTTTTTCACTGCTAGAATGGGAGAGTTACAGGGTGACTCACAGGGAGGTTAAAAGGCCAGCCTGTAGGAGCCTGGTAATGATTAGTTGAAGCCTTTGAATGACCTCAGGTTTAAGCAGGTATTGTTCTTTATGTGGGAAGGTATTAGGATCCTTAAGCCTAATTTTAACAGGGATAGCTGTTTTTGCCCTTCCTGCTGTGTCTATCGCCCAGACTTCTGGATTGATGTCCTGAATGAGGTCGTTTTGTTGACATACTTTAGTATCAGGGTCTAACAACAGCTCCCAAAAGGCAGATATGCTAGTTCTCAGTGTTAATTGGGCATCCAGCTTACTGAGGATATCTCTTCCCATAAGGGGAGTAGGGCATTGAGGTATAATTAGAAATTGATGGGAGAAAATGACGACCTCCCAAATACAGCAAAGACCTGGGGTTAGAGGGCAAATGAGTAAGTTTACCTAATGCCCCACAGTGAGACGAGAGTCAGAGGAAGGGGCTCCAGCCTAAGCGGCAAGTACTAAGTAGGCGGCTGTCATGGGAGCCAACTAAAGTGGAGGGCATCCTCATTGGAGGACCACTGTTGAGGCCTCTTCAGGATCCAACCTGGGGGTCCCAGAACTCCCGGGGCAGTCCCTGGCCCAGTGGCCTGGTCAGTCACATTTGGGGCAAGGCTTTTGTGGCAGCTTTAGTAGATAGCAATTCTTCTTCTTGTGTCCAGGCTTCTAACAGTGATTGTAGGTCACTAGGGAGTTCCTAGGGTGACCAGGAGGTGACTTTCGCCCAACCGAAGCAGCGATGAATTGAGCCTGCCTGTCGTCCTTCTGCTTTTCCTTTGCCTTAACCCTGTCCTCTTCCTCTAGGTCTTATTTGTAAAAGACTGAAGAGGCCACTCAGAAATTCTGCTGAGGGGGTGCTAGGTCCTAAGGACAGTTTCTGGAGCTTTCCATGGATTAAAAAACTGGGGTTAGAGTGTTTGGCTCAGGTTCTAAGTCCTGTTTTACGTCTCTGGGAAAGGTGAGGAAGGAAAGTTTTGAGGGGTGGAGGAGCTGGGTGATATACAACCCAGACAAAGCTTTGGGCCAGATCTGAGGGCCATGAAAGCCTGAATGTCTGGCACCTCAGTCCACTTCCCCTGGTTCCTACATAGATTATCTCATTGGAAAATGGAATGATAATCTAAGGACCTATTTACTGGCCAAATTATTCTCTCCAGCAACTTGTATTGTGGCATGCAATATTACAAAAGAAAATGAGCCTCCTCCTCTTGAGATTGAGGGTTAAACTGATCCCAGTGAGATAGGATGTCCCCCAGTAGGGAGTCTCTCAGAATCGAAGAATGATTTCCCATCTAGAAGGAGGGAAGAAAGAAAAAGAGGAATGGGATTTAGAGGCAAACCTAGGAAGGCTCAAGGTGTCTCTGCAGAGCCTTTCCAGATAACAAACCTCCAGTGGGTTGCACTAGGCAACTGGAGTGAAAAGAGTGGAGGGAGGGACCAGCAGTTAGCGTAATGGCTATGTCGCTGGACTCCCATGTAGTCGACTGTGGTTCGCATCCCGGACCCGATGGCGTAAAACTCATGCTGGGTGGATGTGTGTGCGTGCCCAAGATCCCAAGAGGAGAACAGAGGAGAAGGGATTGTGGCATGGCCATCCCCCCTGGGGGGTGATTTCTTACTTTCTGTCTTTCTGTCTTTCTGGCGAGCGCACGCACCCTATAGCAAAAACCTCTCAAAAAAAAAAAAAAAAAAAACAAAAGAGTGGAGGGAGACGTCTCCCCCTCATGTCCCCAGAATTAGTGCACATATCTGAGGGCCCATGAGCCTCTAAATACCCTGCCCCAGAAGCGTGAGAGTTCCTTTGAGAGTGTCCCTAATCTTCTTCCTAGGAAGTCTGAAAGGAGAAGTTAAAACCTCTTCCCCAGACCCATTTCCAGTGTTGCGTGAGACTCGTCAGAGGTCAAAACCTCCTCCTCGTGCTCACCAGTATGAAAAGACATCTAAAGAGGCAAAATACTATCTACAAAAAAAAAAAAAAAAAAAAAAAAAGCTGCATCAATGACGAGGAAAAAAATTAGGAAAAGCTCTTGTTAGCAAACTCCATACCCAAAATTCGTAGATTTGGAAAAACAAAAGGTAAGGAAGGACATGGGGCACCCAGGGCACCAGAAATCCAAGACCCAGAAGAAAAAATGACCAGAAGTTAGAGCTGGAGACCGCAGAGAGCCCCGTGAAGCGCAGCATATTATAATCACAGACCTGTTCTGATGTTTGAGTGGAAGACTTGGTGGCTGCAGCAGGGAGAGGCCGGTCTGGAAAGCACCTAAAAGCAGGATCCGAGTCACGGTGCCAAAAATGTCAACGGATGGGAGAGTGTCGAGCTGCGGTGGGAAGTCCTTGGTTCTTTGGGTCTGCGGTGTGAAGTCCTTGGTTCTTTGGGTCCGGATCACTAAAATTAGAGATCTGTCCCTAGGTGCAAAATGAAACAGCAACCACGAATGAAGTAGATAGAAAAGAAGATTTAATAGGAAAGAAAGGAAAGAAAAAAAGAAAGTACACCCAAAAAGCTCTTGGGTGGGCAGATTGCCAGGTGGCAACCTCCTTTGGTACTAGTTAACCGTCATTTTTATTACTAGAGGTCATGAATATTCATTGGTGGGAGATCTGTTACACTACTTATGTCCTTCGTTTGAATTTGAATTCCCACATTTTCTCCTGCACTTGAGTACTTTTCTCACAGGTAAAGAATGAGGACTTTGATTACCTAATTATGCACACCCAGTGTGAGCCAGCTTTTTTAAATTTAGACTGCCTAATTCGTTTATCACCCTAGGGTGTTGACCTGGTGGGAATTAGGGTGTCCACCAAAATGCCCTTTCGCTTTTCTCTTAGGGCTGCCCGCTCATGACTAACTGCCTACCACAGTCACGCCTGCAGTCTCAGCAGTCACGTTCCCTTTGCCCCTCACCCTCAAGTGCGTGCAATTTCTGTGCTTGCCGATTATAGAAAATAGTAGTGGTGGTTAGTTACTGGGGCCCTGAGTGCAGGGCAGTTAGAGACAGCTTGCCCACCCTCAGCCATGTAGCTAGAAAATGCTGGGATGGGACAACTAAATATTCTGAAAATCAAGTAAAATGTACACTCAGATGCCCAATGGAAGATGAGTCCTGACTTCCAAGCCCACATTCCACAGACATGTTCTAGAAGAACTCATGGGATTTTCTAGAACCATCATGTAAATTTTTCTAGAACTCCTCATGTCCGGGAAACCATCTTTAACCCCATAGCCTATTGGAAGACTCAGCATCTGCACCCCTCACTGGGGCCAGCACAGAACACGCTTCTCCCCAGTCGCCGTTTCTTCCTCTTCGCTCTGGCCCCCCAGATAGGTTCTAACTATGTGAAGAGCAAGAGCCGTGCTGGGAACTGAAATGGAATGACTTGGAGGAGACGCCCCTGGGGAGGACAGCATTCTCAAGTGATGCCAGCCCCAAAACTCTCCCCTGAGGGTGCCAGGCCGCAATTACGTAGCTTACATGATGAAAGAGAGGTGGCCCAGAGGGACTTGATCCAGCCACAGAGACCCTGGAAGAGCAGTGTTCCCCAGCTGGTGAGAGACACAGAAGTCAGCGAGAGTCCAGGCCTCATGATTTCAACGTGTCATTGCTGACTTTGAAGATAGAGGGGCCCCCGGGCTGAAAGCAGACCCTA
Source organism: Tupaia belangeri chinensis (assembly GCF_000334495.1). NCBI lineage: Eukaryota > Metazoa > Chordata > Mammalia > Scandentia > Tupaiidae > Tupaia > Tupaia belangeri. The sequence continues at coordinate 851,674 of NW_006202562.1, read as the reverse complement.
GCCAACAGCCAGCAAAGAAAGGTGGGCTTCAGTGGCCGAGAACTGGGCCCTGCCAGCCATTGGAATGAGACTGGGAGAAGATTCTTCCCCAGGGCTCCAGAGAAGGGCCCAGCCCAATGGATGCCTTAATTTCTACCTTCCGATATTGGGATTACAGAACCCCATGGAAGCCACCTGGACCTCCGGCCCACAGAGCCGTGAGATGATGTGTGGGTGCTGCTTCTGACTGCTCCACTGTGGTCACTTGTTACGCAGCATAGATAACTGACACACTACTGAGGAGTCAAGGTGAGTTCCAGGCCCTGATGTGGAGAACACAGAGCAGCAGCTCAGTGGAGCAAACATCTGGGTAAACTAACATGCCTTGGGCTGCAGGGAGGGAGGGCGGATGGGCTGGAGCCCAGGTGAAGAAAAGATTGCGGGCCAAACAGTCATCAGTGTAATGCGATTGGACACACATAGGACAGGTCCTGGGTTCATGTCCCGGGCTCCCCTGAATGTGCCAGGGATGTGCCTGCCTGTGATCCAGGCTTGCTGAGACCGAGTGAACCTAGGTGTGAAGACCCCATTGCAGGTACTTGTCTCTCTCTCTATCTTTATCTCAGAAGAAAGAAGTAACTAAAAAAAGAAAAGAAATTGTCCAAACAGGCCTGGGTATGTCTGAATCCTGTCCTCACCCCTTGGAATTAGAGTGACCTTGAGTGGTCAACCTCCCAAAGCCTCAGCCCGTTGTCAGTGAAATGGGGTGAGGAATAGGCCTGCCTCATGGGGTTGCTCTAAGGATTAAGGACCCTGGGGCACTCAGCGGTGCCGGGTGCTCGGGCCAACAGTCCACATTGAACACAGGAAGAGACAGCGTGCCTCTGGGCAGCCCCCAGAGATGTCAATGCTCGAATGCCAAGAACCTGCTGCTTTCCATGGCAGCGGGGACTCTGAAGATGTGGCTGTGTTTAGGATCTTGAAATGGACATGATGCCAGTGGACAGAGTGTCATCACAGTGTCCTTAGGAGGGGGACAGCAGGAGGCCTGTTACGCAACAGTGGCACTGACATGAGAAAGATGATACTTTGCCGCGAAGATGGAGGAGGAGCCGCGAGCCAAGGAGCAGTGCTGAGAAGGTACGAACACGCGCTCCCTGCACCCTCTTAAAGTGGCCAGGCCTGCTCGCACCCAGCCTAGCCCCCTGTGGCTGATGTGGACTTCCGACCTCCAGAACTATACAACAATATACATGTGCTGTTTTAAGCCACAAGTTTGGGGTAGTTTGTTACAGCCACCCTAGGGAGCTGACATGCCACTTCCTGCCATCACGCCCCTTAAGGTTTATAGAGCGTCACCCCTGGGGCAGGAGACACTCATGGGGACAAGTCTCCCAGCCAGCCGTGGTCCTATTCACTGAAAGGAAGTCACCCTAGAATCTTACTCCCTGCAGTTCTTGGGACGCACAAATTTGTACAAAGAATAGAACGATTAAAAGCAATAAGAACCCACTTGTTAAGAAGGTCTGCCCTGGGGCTCAGCACTGCCAGGCCAGTGTCAGCCCCAAAGCAGCCATCGCAGGTCAAAGAGCGAGTAACGAAGAAGCAGGAGGGTGAGAAGAGGGGCTGGTCTGGACAGAGTCAGCACTGGAGCCTCAGCCTGCCCTGGGCTGAGGGCCCCCCGCACAGCTGTGCCAGGGCATGTTGGTGACAGGTACACATGGACTCGTGGACCGAGAACAGCGAGCATCATGGTCCCAGGCAAGCCTTTCTGTTGCCAAGAGCAGCTCAAGGGTCCCCTCCTGGTGCACCAATGTCCAGCCTGTGAAGAGCTATCGGTGCCAGAGTTCTGGTCTCCCTGAGAAACGGACCAGCTTGGCTCAGAGGGCTCGGTGAGCGTCACCCACTGTGAACACCTGTGGCGCTAGGTCTGATGGCTCACTTTACAAATCGTCCCTTGGCACTTACTGTTTATTCTAAGGTAGGGATTTTTTAAAATTCTCCTTATTTTATAGAAAGGGAAACTGAGGCCTAGAGAGATTAAGAAATTTATCTGAGGGCCTATTGTCTGCAAGGGGCAGAGGCAGGACTTGAACTCAGAAGGCGTAGACAGGTGAGGGAGGGTTCTTCAAAGACTTCATGAAAGATGTGTATTATGAAAAAATTAGAAATGGATTTCAGAATTTTTTTTGCACCAAAATAAACTCTATTTTAGTTCCATTTTCCAGAAACTTTTGGAGATTCTTTGTGTGTCCACACGGCAGCATCATGACTATTTTGGACTGGATGCTGGTGCCCACCCTCAAACCTCATGCACTGAGCCCCTTAACCCCCAGTGTGATGTGGAGATGGGCCCTTTGGTCAGTACTTAGAGTTAGATGAGGTCGTGAGGGTGGGGCTGCTCTGAGCAATCCCAGTATGCTGGGATCAGCAGATGGCATAATGGTTACATCGCCGGACTCCACGCAGTCAACCCTGCGAGGTGACTTCAAGTCCTGGACCCAACGGTTTAAAACTCATGCTGGGCACATGTGCGTGCATGCCCTCTGCAAACCAAGAGGAGAAGCCTCAGATTGAAATCTACCTGGCTGGCACCTGACCTGGGACTTTTCAGCATCAAGAACTGTGAGAAACAAATCTCTGTTGCCTAAGCCACCTAGTTAGTGGCGTCTCCGAGCAGACTAAGTGGGTGTGGGCTAAGCCAGCCGCCTCATCTGCCAGCCTCCAGCAATGGCCCATGGTGACTTACCTGCATTGCCCTCAGCTCCAAATTGCAACACCCTGTAATAATGGGCCAGAGCCTGGCCTCGACCTGCCATTGACAGGAGGACGATTGTCCCAGACCCTAGCAGCCCAATAGGTATGCACTGTGAAGACACATGGCCTGCTCGGTTGTTTAGAAAGTGCGAACAGGAAGCTTTTCCGAGGAGCTCGTCTGGCCCCTCTGTGTCTCCTACCCTCTTTGTGGGCACTCCGGGCTGTGAGTCCAGCACCTCTGCATCAGCATCGGGGAAGCCAAGGTGTCCCCGGCCATGAGAGCCCTCACTCCTCCCGTCCTGTGCAGTGCCCAGTGCCTGAGCACCAGAGACCACCTCTCTGCCAATCGTAAGTGGAGCCTCCAAAACTCTCGGCTTCATTTAGAGGATGAGGAGGCGGCAGGAGGCGGAGAGGCAGCGGACGTCAGCACAGCTCGCGGTCCCAGAGCCACTCTCCTCCCTTCCTTATTCCTCTGCTTCTCCCACTGTGCACCTCGCCCTCCGATGCGGACTTCCACGTCCTCCGTCTCCCGCCTCCCCTGTGTGGAGAGCAGATGGTGCTGCAGGCTTGGCCGGTGGAAGGTACCCACGCAGGACTGTGGCTTGGAACTGTCACGTGGGAAGAAGTTGTCATAGTAACCAGGCACCCTCCTCAGTGTGTGAGCCATGTCCTGAGGACAGAAGGAGAGGAGCTTGATTCAGGGCCTGGAGCTCGGAGAGGCTCCCAAGGATGGCCACCCTGACTGGGTGGCAGGATCCACCGACGTACCCTAAAGTCCAAGTTCCGACAGCTCTGAAGGCAGCTTTGAAAACAAGAGGTGCTCATCACGGGGCTCCATGCTGGTCTTTGGAGGGTGCCGAAGCCCTCCCTCAGACCACCGTGGGTGGTGCCATAGCAGCCCTCCTAAAAGCACGTGGCCCGTGTCAAAGGGCAGGTGTAATGTGGCCAACTGAGCCAAAGATGAGGGGAAGCTGGCCAGTGCCTAGGGCTCCGCAGCCCGGGAACGCTGGTCTAAATCCCAGCCCATCACTCACACCACGAGACTCACGTGCCCATCCAGGGGCATCGCTGAGATGCAGGTTCTCCCTGTAGAGCTGGAGTCCCAGCTCCCGTGCTGAGGGGTTCAGAGGTTCGAATGGGATCATTTAGTCCCTGTACCCACTGTGAACACCTGTGGCAACAGGTACATGGCTCATTTAACAAGTTGTCCCTTGACACTATTTATTCTGAGGTAGGGACTTTTTTTAATCCTCCTTACTTTACAGATAGGGAAACAGGACTAGAGAGATTAAGAAATTTACTTTTTAGGACTAGCAGAAGGCATAATGGTTATGAAGCTGGACTCCCATACAGCTGACTGTGGTTTAAGTCCCAGGCCTGGCAACTTAAAATGCACACCGGGCACGTGTGCACGCATGCCCAGAGTCCCAAGAGGAGAAGGGATTGAGGTATAGCCATCCCCCTGGGGGTGATTTCTCACTTTCTGTTTCTCTGTCCCTTCCTGTCTCTCTGGAGAGCACACGCAAAAAGCACGTGGCCCGTGTCAAAGGGCAGGTGTAATGTGGCCAACTGAGCCAAAGATGAGGGGAAGCTGGCCAGTGCCTAGGGCTCCGCAGCCCGGGAACGCTGGTCTAAATCCCAGCCCATCACTCACACCACGAGACTCACGTGCCCATCCAGGGGCATCGCTGAGATGCAGGTTCTCCCTGTAGAGCTGGAGTCCCAGCTCCCGTGCTGAGGGGTTCAGAGGTTCGAATGGGATCATTTAGTCCCTGTACCCACTGTGAACACCTGTGGCAACAGGTACATGGCTCATTTAACAAGTTGTCCCTTGACACTATTTATTCTGAGGTAGGGACTTTTTTTAATCCTCCTTACTTTACAGATAGGGAAACAGGACTAGAGAGATTAAGAAATTTACTTTTTAGGACTAGCAGAAGGCATAATGGTTATGAAGCTGGACTCCCATACAGCTGACTGTGGTTTAAGTCCCAGGCCTGGCAACTTAAAATGCACACCGGGCACGTGTGCACGCATGCCCAGAGTCCCAAGAGGAGAAGGGATTGAGGTATAGCCATCCCCCTGGGGGTGATTTCTCACTTTCTGTTTCTCTGTCCCTTCCTGTCTCTCTGGAGAGCACACGCACCCTATAGCAAACATCTCTCAAAAAAATTACAGAGGAAAAATATGTCTCTCTCTCCCTCTCGAGGACGTGGAGCTTGCTGTGCAGTGGGCATGACTAGTGAGCAGAGATGTGGTCAAACGCTGAGGGCAGCAGCACGACAAGGACAGGCCTGTGAGGGGCGGGGAGGGAGCCAGAAAACTAACACGGATGGGGCAGGACAAGGGGGCACGCTGTCTCGGGCCATTTTGTGCAGCCATAACAAGACCCCAGCAGGGGTAATTTCTAATGAACAGAAGTCTATTGGCTCACAACTCTGGGGACTGGGAAGCCGGGACCAAGGGCCTGTTCCCTGGCAAGGGTCATCACAGGGTGAGAGGGAGGGTGAGAGGGCGAGGAGGGTGAAGCCCCCCTTTGCTCAGGAGCCCACTCTGGCAGTGGTGGCATTAACCCCCCGTGGGGGCAGTGCCCTCGTGGCTCGTCGCCCTTACCACTGCAGCACTGCACGTCCTGTTTTCTAACATGCTTTCTGGGGACACGTTCAAACTACAGCAGATGTTCTGAGAGATTTGTCAACCCAATGTGTTGCCTGAGTTAAGGAAGACGCAATGGAAAACAGAACAGGCTCGCTTAAAAGGACTTGGGAGAACTGGGAAACTAGGAGCTAGGCAACTTACCCGGAAAATACGCCTGATGTGGGGAGCACCGCTTGGGTTTAGGGAATCCGCCATGTTTCGTTTGAGCGGGCTCATGGTGGGGGTCACACCGGGCCTCCTGGAACTGCAGGGCTCTGGGCTGTGCTCAAGCAACGCGACGGACCAGTCTGCCTGCCCTTCGGCCTTTGCCTAGCTGGCACGTCTGCCCTGTAGCAGTCGTATGGCTTCCTTCTTTTCTGTGGTCTTGCCAACGTTGACAAGCAGCTCGGTCCTCCTCTGGACGAGGATTTTCCTCTCTGGCCTCTCGTGTCAGTCCTACACACCAAGATGCACACCAAGGGGACTCTAAAAGCAGATTCGGCACCAGCTTCATTGTTAGGTAAAACATTCAGAAATCCAGGGAGGCTGGAAAGAGGAAGAAGCAAAATATCCATTGTCCCCTGGCTCCTTGCCAGCCGGGACCAGGTACACTCCCCGGAGCCTCCCAGCCCGTCTAGCAGCAGGGTCTGGCACGAGGAATTCTGCACTGACAAGCCATTGGTAGGGCCAGAGAGCAGGCCCACTGGGCTCCAGGAGCAAGTCCAGGCAGAAGGGCACAGAACTGGGCCACCATGGGGCTTCTGTCCTGGCCACATCAGGGAGTCAGGGAACCCAGAGGCCACCACCCCCACTGTGAGCTCAGGGACTTACCCTCCCCTCAATCCAAATGAAAGGAGGTAGAGATGGAGTCCAGTGCAGAGGGAGAAAGGGACGAGGAGAGAGCGCAGGTGGTGGCACAGCGTCAATGCAGCTGGACCCGGGTGGGAAAGGTCAAGATTTCACATCCCACAACCTGCCTGAGCCTGCCAGGCATGACGTGCCTGCGGTCCAGGGCAGCTGAGACGGGGAGGCAGGGGCAGATGGTATGGGGGTGAGTGGCAGCATGCAGACACTGTTGGGGTGCCTGCCTCTCTCTGTCTCATGGAAGAAACTTAAATGGACTTAAAAATAATAATAAATAAGGGGGCTGATGGGTGGCATAGTGGTTAAGGCACTGGACTCCTACACATCTGGCTGCACAGTTCGAGTCCCAGACCTGGCAGCTTGAAAATCACCCCAGGCACATGTGCATGTGTGCCCAAAATCCCAGGAGGAGAGTGGAGGAGAAGGAATTGCAGGGTGGCCATTCCCCGGGGGGGGGGGTGATTTCTCTCTTCCCCTCACTTTTCCTTACTCTGTCTCTCTGTCTCTCTCCGGTGAGCACATATGCCCTATGGCAGAATCAAACAAATGAATAAATAAATAGAAAAGAATGGCAGGGGCAGGAGGTGAGGTTAGGAAGGACATTTTAGGAGAAATATGTCTCCTAGCTGAATTCCTTGTGGTGCAGGGAAAATGGAAATACTGGGTTGTCGAAAAAGTCGTGACGCATTTTTGCATAGAAAAGTGCGTCGTGACTGCCAACTACCCAGCACTGTCCATTTCCACTGTGTTCCTCTTCTCCACCTCGTAACTAAGTAGGAGGCTGAACCATGTAAAATTGTCACTTTTGTAAGTCAAAAGCAAGAGAATATTGTTAATGACGTGGGGGTTGGGCAATGGCCAAGCAGGGAGATGCTTGAAGGGTTGAGTTTCTGGAATCCGGACGACTGACTGTTCTCGAATGTGAGATGATGACGCCCCTTCCTGTTTAAGCTAACCTGAATCAGCATCTCTCCCTGCTTGGCCTTGGCCTGACCCCCTTACTGTTGAGAAGACACTCTCTCACAGCGTCTCAGATGACAAGGAAGGTCTACCTACCTCGCCTGGAGAAGTCACTTTAAAATGAAACTCACGCTGGCTTTTCAAACACAGTGCTTCATGAGGCTGGCCCACTGGAAGGTCACAGGCTCAGGCCCAGACCCCCCACCCCGAGTGTGTTGAGCACATGTGTGCCCGAGATCCTGGGCTGGATGAGGCTGGGGGCACTGCTGCTTCCAGCCCTTGTTGGGGTGCTGTCTCTCGGTCTCTCTCACTCATGGGAGAAATTTTTAAAACACACACACTTTGAAAAAACCATATGCTAGTATTTAGTATGGCAGCAGAAAGGAACTTCCCTTTCCCTGCCCCAGTCTGCAATGCTCCTGTTCAGGGCTAGTCCACTTCCCAGTATCAAAGTCCTGGGGGTGAACTCGTGCCCCTCTTCTGACTGATTCTCTGACAGCCCTGCAACCCATTTGCTTCAAGCCCTAAAACCCACCAAGTGGCTTTTTCTAGGCCATCAGTTGGTGCAGTCCACATCATTTGTCTTGTTTTCAAGGAAATGGGCCTCTGCGTCTGTCACACTTCACTGAGTGTCAGACGCTGTTGATGGAAGGCTGCCGCTTTGTGGGGCGCTAGCAGTGACGCTCCTCCTGGCCCCTGTGCATGACGTGCCTCTGCCTGCAGAGCGAGAGCAGCCATCAGCTCAAAGATGGATGCTGATTTTGAAGAAGCTAAATTACATCCATCTTAAGATTACAGAAAAAAATGCCAGTTCACCTTTGCACATTGGCCCCGAACATGACAAAGGGGGAAAAGCAATGGCAGCAGCAGTCCCGGTGGCCAAGGAGGTGTCTGGCTGTGCAGTGCACATGGAGGCACAGACACAGCCGGGAAGACCACCCTGCCAGGAAGCCCAGGGTCATCCCCTCCTGGATTCTGGAAGGAGGCAGAGAGTGACCCACACCGCCCCGCCCATGCACCTTTCTGGAGAAGCCTGGCACTATAAGAGGGCGCTGCGGTGAATAACATTTCCTCTTTTTATCCATAGTCACTGTCCGCTGCCACCAGCCTTCTGTCTCAGCCTTGGTCCGATGGGTGGACCAGCAGGACCTTTGCACTGGAGGTGTCCAAACGCTGTCTCTGAAGCCTTCCTGACTTCCCTCCCCGGGATTCTGAGCATGAGGACATCCAAGTGCTAATGTGGAGGGTCCCAGATGAGCCTGACAATGAAGGGATCAGGTTTTACTTCCTGCACTCTTGCTTCCTCTGCAGCTTGCTCTGTGCCACCAGCACCCCCCCCCCTTATATTGGTGGAACACGTGCATGTGTGTACATGCATGTGTGTGTGTGTGTGTGTGTGTGTGTGTACACAGGCCCAAGGTGGGCCGACAACCCCTTCCCCAGAGATTGGAAAGTTCTCTGGTGACTGAAAAAAAACAAGATATAATGTGTAGTGTTCAGTGGGCACGTTTCCTGGCATGTAGAGAAAATTGGCTACAGTGAGACAGAAATGAAGCCAACACTCAAACAGAATGAGAGATTCATGGAGAGAAAGAGGGCCAGTGGGATTTCCCTCTCTGCTTCCAGCTGTGATTCAGTTAGTCTGACACTCAGCACATTCCTGCACTGGGGTTCTGTGATACACTCCTGAAATCTAGACTTTATTTCACTGGCTTCTATTAGGACCCCAACTCTTACAAAACAAAAGAAAACAGAAGAATGTTTTATTTAACAAGTGTATCGACCATATTTGACCTCATCAGTACACAGACTTTTGATAAAGCTCTCCAAGCACCTGACACAAGTTAGCATGCAAGCCAGTGCCTCATCAGGGAGTGTTTGGGGCGTAGTGTTATACCGGGACTCAGGTTCAACCATCAAAAGTTACTCAGTTCCTGAACTTAAGGTGCCACAGTAGTGAAAGTTTGTTTTTTTTTTTTTTTGAGAGATTTTCGCTATAGGGCGTGTGCGCTCGCCAGACAGACAGAGAGAGACAGAGAGACAGAAAGCGAGAAATCACCCCCCAGGGGGGATGGTCACGCCGCAATCCCTTCTCCTCCATTCTCCTCTCGGGATCTTGGGCATGTACACACACGCGCCCAGCGTGAGTTTTAAGCCACCGGGTCCGGTACATGAACCGCGGTCGACTACGTGGAAGTCCAGCGACATAGCCATTACGCTAACTGCTGGTCCCACTAGTGAAAGTTTTGAAGACCAGCCCCACATGTTTAGGCTTTTTAAGTCATGGGCACTCTCTGTTCTCCTGCTGTACTCCCAATACCCAGAATAGTGCTGCCCAGAGCAGATGTTGGTAGATATTCACTGAATGATGAACCAATAGGAGCAGCCACCTGTACAACTGTGGAGCAAATGTGAAACTTAGAGTCAAACGAGTCAAATGTACTCCCCACCTCTGCTACCTACTGGTGGGGAGTGTGTGTGTGTGTGTGTGGGGGGAACAAGTCAGTTCAGTTTCCATGCCGTTTCATAATGGATGTAATAGTCTTACTCATGAAGCTACTTTTGACCTCAATTGGGATCATCCCTGTAAAAGTCATTTGAAAACTGCAGTGTGCTGTGCCAATGTGCTGAGGACAATGATGCCAGTTTGGGGACCACACAGAAAGGTATTGTGAGTATTTCAAGGGTTGAGAATAAACAAAGGCTTAGAGTCCAAAAGAAAGATACAAGGGAGGTTTTGATTTAAGGAAAATATAGGAAAAAGACAAAATTCTGTAGTTACGAAAGATCTTGAGAGATACAGCCCTAGACCACATAACCCACCTAAGTCCCAGGGTTGCTCAGGCTGCTCTTCCGGTTGTCATTCTATACCCAGCCCAAAGAGCCCAGCACTAAGGATCTGATCTTCCACCTGAAGCGAAATGACTGTGTGGCAATCAAATAATTCGTTTGGTGGAGTAAAATCTGGGGCTGTGTGGACAAGGCCTGAGTCACCAACTTGCTGGGCACCTACAGTGTATTTGCTCAGCCTCTTTTTGCCTCTGATGTTGTAAAATCTTGAATAGAATGCCTGTGTTTTCACTCAAACCCCTGCATATATGAATGTCAAAATACTTTGTCTATTGTAATAATGTATCGATGATAAATGGAAACATTTCCCATTCTCTTTCCGTTTGCTCTTTGACAGAAACAGGTGTTCCTATGCATCCTCTGCATTGCAGAGTCATGTGGGAACTTAAGGGGATACACAAAAGATGCAGAAGTTGGAGGCATCTGATCCCCAAGGCTCCACCTTTCACCACGAAGGTATTAAGTTTCCTCTTAATATCGTCATACCAAATCCCAACACGGGAGTTTTGGAGGACACAAGCCACAGTAATGAACTTGAATACTGGTAATAAAAAACATGGATCCTCTATTCCCCACTAAACCCACTCAAACTAACAAACATACTTGCTCTAAATGAACGAAACCAGTGAGGTGGTTTATCCAACAGAGGCATAGTTTTGCTTGAACTCCCCGGACCTGTGCAACATGGTCACAGCCCAGAGGGCTCTGTGTGTCCTGGGAAGGAGAGTGGCCTGCCCTGGACCCCTGTGTGTGAACTAGAGAGGAAAGCCCAACAGTCAGGTGACTGCGCAGTCACGTGAGCCAGGCGTAGGCCTATGAAGCAGGGTGGTTTCTGGGGAGGGTTATATTAGTAACCTTAGATTCGAGTAAAAGACACATTTCCAAAGAAATGAAGGCATGTCTGGAGGCGAGAACAGAGGACAAATAACGAAGTTGCTGCAGCAAGATGGAACTATAGGGAGGTCATTTTGTGCAGGCGTCTCTAGCATGTTCCCAGATCCTGATGTTCCACCGAAGGGCTGCAGAAATGCAAAGGTGATGAGCTAGCGTGGGTAGAGGAGAGTGTGATCCAGGACCCCAGCCACACCCGGACTGGAGTATTCACTCTGGACAGTTTACATAGGAAATATAAAGGATCACACAAAGGATCATGTGTGCTGATAGGAGGTGGGGGCTTCCCTTGTCCAGGCCTCACATGTAAGAAACAAATATCCCTGATGGTGTGAAGCCCTGGGTCACTAAATCATTAAGCTTGGCTGTAGAATGCAAACCTGGTGGCAGAAGCAGATCCAGGCAGATGGTCACAGTGCAGCCTGAGAGATGGGATGAGTTTGGATTCCTGGCTCAGCTTGAAAATAAGCCTGATGTGTGTACACAGGTGCCCAGACCCTAATGAGCTAGAGGGATGGAGAAAGGGGTGTGACAAGACTCTGTTGGGGGCGCCTCTCTCTCTCAATAGGAAAGAGGAAAGGAAGGGAAGGGTAGGAAAGGGAAGGGAAGGGGAAGAAAGGGGAAGGGAGAGAGGCAAAGATGTATCAGATTCCATGAGGCTGCTTGAAGAGCGCATAGGACTGGTCATCACAGCTAGGGCTGGAGCAAGAGAGAGGACAAGAGGAAGGGCCTAAAGGGGTCCCCAGGAGTGTCCATCCCGGAGTCCCTGCAGAGCCATGCAAAGTGGACAGAGAGAAGAGAACGCACGAGAAGTGCCTCTCACCTAGCACGCCATTGGGTGGATAGATGAGTGACTGGGTGGGTGGACGGACAAAGGGACAGGTGGACAGTGGGCTCACAAGGCTTACTCTGGAAACATCGAAGAGCAGCCACAGGTCAAGGAGAAGAGAACTTTTCCAACAAAGATAGGGTTAGAAAATTCAGAAACTAAAAGGGAAGGCAGAGACGGCATTGAGGCTAGAACCTCTCCCCCTTCTGGAATCACCCTACTGCTCTGAATTTCTCTCACTGTCACACAAGCACCACTAATTGTCACCCATCTACCACATTAAGTGAGGAAAAAGCCAGGGCTAGGATTAACCGTGGGTGTTTTTAAAAAATGTTGAAACGCTTGAGCAGACTTTTGACAAAAAGATGATGTTAAAATGGCCGATAAGTACCAGAGGAGAGCACCTGGGAGATCTAGAACAGGCAGGGGCATGGGGCAGGGGTGCAGAGCAGCAGGAGCTGTGAGTGGGGCCGGTGACCACAACCCTGCTGGAAACCGTGCAGCGTCTGTTTATAGGCTCAGGTGTGTGTCCAGGCTATGACCTCACAGCTCCACGCTGTGCATTTGCCCAAGAGACGCGAAACACGTGTGCTCAAGCAGGTGCTTGTCCAGAACCTCAGAAGTTGGGAACACCCAGCTGCCCATCCAGCAGAGGAAACAGGGCAGCGGCAGACGTGAAAGCCTATGCAGGAGTGACAGCACCAGGACTGAGGGACCCACACCTCTGCAGAGCTGAGGCCAGGCACGCAGAGGGTGCTATGCGACGCCCAAGAGCCAGCTGCGACTCTGTGGGGAGGAGCCAGGGGGCATCTGGGGAGAGGAGAGGCTTGGGGGACTTGTGAGATGATCCAAATGTCCTCCCTCGACTGGGCGATGGCTGCACAGGTACACAGAATTACTGACATTCATCAGTGCACACCTGAGACCTGTGTGTCTGATCTGTAAGTCACACCTAAGATCACGGTGGTCCCCTGCCAGTAGCAATTGCTCTCACACACAGGCACACCCCTTCCTGAAGCCCTCCGAGGATGTCCTCCTGGCAGCACAGCCCTGGGGCATGGGAAGGGAGCTTGGCCGTGGTGTGCACTGCTCCGTTGCAGACCTGGAAGAGCACCTGACTGAACAGTTACTGTGTGGATAAATGAAGTCGTGACAACCGCATTGCATAGTCAGCCACGAAGCATCGGCCCTGAGCTAAGGTGAGACCGCCCCATAGTCCTGTGAGACAGGCTCAGGGACAAACCTGACACCGTCCTCTCAGCCCAGACCTGCATCCCGCCCTCCCCTGAGGGCACTGAGACCACCCCATCCTACTCCATCAGCGTCTAGACACTGCAAACAGCAAGGGAAGTCTTACGGGTAACGTAAGAACCTCCCAGCCCTTGGCAGCCACTGCAGGGTCCAGCGCTGCTATCAGGACAGAAAGGTCACAGCAGGGACAAACAGGTCATCTCTGCTACTTCGCCAAGGCACCCTCCTCGGTCAGCTCCCAGCACCTTGTGCCTGGGAAGGGAGAAAGAGCAGGCCGTGCTGCCTCCCATCTGCCACCAAAGAGCCAGCCAGGCCCCCGCAGGGTCCCGGAGCCCGGCCAGGGCTTCACAGCAGGGGTTCCCCAAACCCTGGCTACGGCTCATGGCTTTGTCAGCCTGAGAAGGAAGGCAGAGGCACAGCAGATAAGGCACATGGCTTTACTGGGCCAGGGTGGGGAGATCACCCAGACACCAGAAAGTCTGAGGTGCCCCAGGTGACGTGCCCAAGTGTGACAGACCGATGACTTTAAAGGCGAAATTCTGAGTGGGAGGTCATAACAGCCAGCGATGAAGTCCTGTGAAACGGGGACAGCAAGACCCCTTGCTCCTCCCCCTCCTGCTCATGACATCTGCCTCGAAAGTCACCCTGACACCTGTCATGTGCTGGCCCGCGCCAGCTGGGCACCTCAGCTGGTAGGTCCGGGTCGTCCCCTCCCCAACCCCCTCCCCACCCGATCACGCCTTTTGTCTTCCTTGCTGTGCGTCGGCCGTCCTTGTTAGGTTAACGGTGACTCAGGACAAGAGTGTCATGTTGGCCACGCTGAGCTACAGAGGCCCACAAAACAGCAGCGGGGACACTGGGCAAGCTCTTGCGAGAAGGCTGATGGGGGGGCAGCACCGTAGTCGGCCCCAGCTGGACGGCGTTCCTGGGGGTGCGGGGTTAGACGAAAGGGAGGCTGCGAGGACAGGCAGGGGTGAGGACAGAGCCCAGGGGTAGCCAGCGAAGGAGCGTGGAGGGACGCAGCTCACAGGGAGGAGGGAAAGCAGGCCGCCACAGGCTCGACAACGAGGCCTTTACGGTGGGCTGGTCCAGCAGGGTCAGGAGAGACTGGGCAGTGAAGAGGTGAATGTGGCAGAAGGAGCTTCCCTCGGGAAATGGAAAACTGGAGCACTGGGTGCAGGACAAAGGGGCGTCTTTAGTATGGGACAAGCTCCAGGCTGTGAGAGCGGTCCTACATGGGAGAGGGAGGGACGGTGCAGAGGGTGGGGAGGGAGAGGCAGGAGGAGCAAGGCTTTCAGACGAGGGAAAGGATGGGGTCCAGAAAAGAGCTGGAGGGGCAGGATGCTCAGAGTCAGGGTGACACAGAGGATCAGAGGTCAGGAACCCTGCAAGTTCAGAGCCGGGGCAGGGGCAGAGGCAGGTCCTGGGAAGGGCAGCCCACCCCTTATGCTTTCCTGTGGACACTCGGTGGGTCGGGCACAAGTGTGCTGTCCGTGTGCAGCAGAGACAGACACGAGAGATCTCCAAAGGACCAGAGAACAGAACTCAGAAGCTTACTCCAGATCACCCTGTCTTCGCTGAGTTTCTAAACGGGTTGACGGTTTCCTCAAAGCCGCAGGACTCTGCTCACTCTCCATCTGTGGTCCGAAATGACACCCTCTCTCCCCGCACAAATGAATCCCTTAAACACTCTAGGTACTGCGTCTTACTTCAGATTTAACACACAGTCATTGTGCAATGCTTATAAAACACACATAAAGCCCAGGATAAAATCCTGTGTCCCTACCACCTAGAAAAATTCTTACCCATATGTGCTGTCAAACCAAAAACAAACAGGCAAACACAAACTGCAAAGAGCTACCAGGAATGGGCGTGATCAGCCTCCCTAGGCCAGCATCAAGGAAGGGTCGGGCCTGGGCCTACAGCAGGTACCCGGCAGCACAGACACACAGGAATGAATGCTCGACGGCCAGCCCTGAGAAGCTGGGGGCTTTTATACCACTAACAAGGTCACAGGACATGTAAGCTGTTCAAGAAGCGTTCACAGGACCAAGATGACAGAGTGAGATGGGGGAGGGGCAGGGTTGGGGGAAGTCCATCTGCAGTGACATACTGGCCAGGGTGGTCGTCCCATCAGCAGGACGCGTGATCAGCCTAAGGAGACTGAGCTCTGGAAATGATAGAATGAATGTCTGTGGGGCCTAATGACTGCGTCACAAGGCGACACACTCGAGGCTGACCCATGAGGGAAGGTTCAAGATTCGTGTCCAGAGGCCTCCCTGAGTACCCACGATCCAAGGCTAGCTGAGGCTGGGGGTGGATTGCTGCGTCAAAAGCCTGTTGGAGGGGACAGCAGGTGGCGTAGTGGTTAAGGTGCGGGGCTTCCACATGATTGACTGTGGTTCGAGTCCTGGACATGGCAGCTTGAAAATCACACTGGGTGCATGTGCATGTGTGCCCAAATCCCAGGAGGAGAATGGAGGAGAAGGGATTTCAGTGTGGCCATTGCCCCTGGGAGGTAATTTCTTACTTTCCCTCTTTCTGTCTCTCTTCATCTCTTTTCGATTAGTGCACATGCCCTATGGCAAGACATTAAAAACAAACAAACAAACCCTGTTGGAGATTTTTCTCTCCCTCTCTGGAGAAGTAAATAAATACACTTTTAAAAGAAGAAACTGCCTTGTAATAGTCACGCCCTCATTAGGCAGTGATCCACCCAGTAAGCAGGCTAGTCGGCCACCTCTCCTTCTTCATAATTCTCATTTTTAAAGTTTTTATAGCAATCCCTTCTCTACATAAACTGTCTTCACAGTATTTCTGCTTGGGTTTATATCCATCACCATTTTATGCATACACAGATGTTTTCCCTTTATAAAAATAGAATATTGTACATACTGGTTTACAAGTTTTCACTTAAAGTATTTCATGTGTCTCTTTTCAAGCTGTTCCGTCTCATGGTGACGGGTGACCATTCCACTCAAAGGATGCAGCACCCTCGTGTATCTGGAGAGGATGTAACAGCCACAGGCTCTGTTGACGGCCTGCTAAGATCCCCTGCCGGTCCCCTGCCTCAGTCTCCTCCCCAACAAGATGAAGATCACAGCTGTCTTTACCTAGGTTTCTGATGTGTCATAAGAGACATGGGGGCCAGCAGATGACATAGAGGCTATGTCACTAGACTGCCACATGGCCAACTGCAGTTCATATTCCTGACCTGGCAGCTTGAAACTCATGCCAAGCAAGATCCTAGGAGGAGAATGGAGGAGAAGGGATTGCAGCAGGACCATCCCATTGGAGTGGGGGGTGATTTCTCACCTTTCTTCTCACTATCTCTGTATTTCTCTGTCTCTCTCTTTCATGTTCCATCTCACTGTCTCTGTCTCTGTATCTTCCCCCTCCCAGCCCCAAGCACACACGCCCTGTGGCCATAAAACCATTTATGCAAAGTTCTTAATGAGACTTAATTACTATCAACTAATAATAATTTTTTGAGAGATTTTTGCTATAGGATGCTTGTGCTCGCCAGAAAGACAGAGAGAGACAGAGACAGAAAATGAGAAATCACTCCCCCCAGGGGGCATGGCCATGCTGCAACTTCTCTTGTCCATTATCCTCTTGGGATCTTGGGCACACACGCACATGTGCTCAGCGTGAGTTTAAGACACCGGGTCCGGGACTCAAACCGTGGTTGACTACATGGGAGTCCAGCAACATAGCCATTATACCAACTGCTGGTCCCACAACTAATAATAATTTAACTAGTTCCTCTGTTGGCCACTTAGCTTCTTTCCAAGTTCTATAAACAAGGTCGTAGTGTATGCTGCAACAGCTGAGTCATTTGGTCTTCCTGAGCATGTATCCCTAACCTGGAAAACCTCACAGAGGTTGCAAAGTTGTCCTCCAGAAGGGCTCTTCTGAGTCGTGTTCCAACCAGCTCACCCAAGAGGAGAAGCGCCCATTCCCCACACTGTGTGTGTGTGTTTATGTTTGTTTCCAAAGCTTTCTGGTTATTAAGCAAAAAAATACTACTTATTGTTACCTTCATTTTTCACTAGCAGAAAATATTTATTGATATGAACTGACCCTTCACTTTGAACTCGACTTCTGCGGCACTATTGTACTTTCCACTCTAGATGCTCATCTACTTTCTTACTAACATGTAAGTGCTCCTTATATACTACAGATAGTAGCCATTTGGGGGATACTTATGTAGTGTATTGTTCAATGAGGGCACTTTTTAAATATATATATATGTGTATGTGTGTGTGTGTGTGTGTGTGTATGTATATATATATATATATA
>NW_006202562.1:831757-832121 GCF_000334495.1 Tupaia belangeri chinensis | reverse complement strand
TTTTCCTTGTGGAGGTCTTTAACTTCTTTGGGTATATTTATCAGTAAGTATCTTATACTTTTGGTGGCTATGGTAAATGGAATAAATTTTTTCAGTTCTGTCTCAGTCAGCCTGTTATTCGTATATAAAAATGCTATCAATTTCTGTATATTTATTTTATACCCTTTAACTTTACTATAATCATGTATTACTTCCAGTAATTTTTCCATAGAGACCATTGAGTCTTCTATGTATACAATCATGTCATCTGCAAATAGAGAGTTTCACCTCTTCTTCTCCTATTCGGAAGCATTTTATTTTTTCCTCTTTTCTGATTGTGTTGGCAAGGACTTCCAGTACTACATTAAAAATGAGTGGAGCAAGT
>NW_006202562.1:815388-830661 GCF_000334495.1 Tupaia belangeri chinensis | reverse complement strand
CTTCCATGAATCTTTTGATTTCAGTCTTTATTTCTTCAGTAGTAGTGGAGTCATTCAGGAGTAGGTTATTTAATTTCCATGTATGTGGGTATTTTTGAGGATTTCTCTTGAAATTAAAATTAAGTTTAATTCCACAATGGTCGGAGAAGACACTGGATATAGTTTCTATGCCTCTGAATCTGTAGAGGCTTACTTTGTGCCCTATGATGTGGTCAATCTTTGAAAAGGTTCCATGTCGGGGTGAGAAAAAGGTGTATCTCGTGGTTTTTGGATGTAAAGTTCTATAGATGTCTGTTAAGTCCATTTGATTTATGGTATCGTTTAGATCCTTGATCTCTTTACCTATTTTTTGCCTAGATGATCTGTCCAGAGGGGATAGTGTGGTGTTGAGATCTCCAACAGTTAGTGTGTTGCTGTTTATCTCCCTTTTTAGATCTAACAGTCTTTCCTTCACATATTTGGGTGCTCCTGCGTTAGGTGCACAGATATTTATAAGTGTTATCTCTTCTTGATCTATAGAGCCTTTTACTATGATATAGTGCCCTTCTTTGTCTCTTCAAACAGTTTTTGTCTTAAAGCCTATTTTGTCAGAAATTAGTATCATAACTCCAGCTCTTTTTTGGTTCTCATTTGCATGGAAAACCTTTTTCCAACCCTTCTTTCAATCTCTGTATGTCTTTCTCCATGAGATAGGTTTCCTGTAGGCAACAGATAGAGGGTTTCTGTTGTTTTATCCATTCAGCCAGTCTGTGTCTCTTGATTGGAGAATTTAATCCATTAACATTCAATATTATTTTCAATGTTACAGGATCTGTACCGATGTTTAAGTTGGCCATTGTCTTAGTTGTCTTTTATTTCTTTGTTTCTGACTGTTGATTCTTTAGTTTTCCTGGAACAGTACTTTCTTCAGGGTTTCTTGAAGAGCTGGTCTGGTGTTGACAAATTCATTCAGGTTTGTTTGAGAAGATTTTAACCTTTTTTTCCCATATGAAGGATAATCTTGCAGGATATAATAGTCTCTGCTGAAATTGTTTCTCTCTTAAAATCTTCGATACATCTTCCCATTCTTTCCTTGCTAGCATTATTTCCATTGAGAGGTCCAGTGTTAGCCTGATGGGATGACCTTTGTAAGTCACTTCTCTTTTCTCTCTTGCCAGTTTTAGTATCATGTCTTTATCTGTGGTCTTCGTGAGTCTGGCTACAATGTGCCTTGGGGAAGATCTTCTGGGGTTGAGTCTAGTTGGGGTTTATTTTCTCTATCTTCTTGGTGGTTTTTTCCTAGGTAGAGGTTTTATCTTCTACATCAGAGATTTGATCTTCTGCATGGTCTAATTGACTTTTAATACTTTCAAGAGAGTTTTTGATTTCCTGTATTTCAGACTTCATCTCCAATAGGTCCATCTGATTCTTTCTCAGAGTGTCCATTTCTTCTTTCATATCGTGGAAGGACTTCTTAATCTCCTGAAGTTCATTGTCTCTTTTCTGTTCCAACTCATAGAATTTGTTCATCATGAAGGTTCTAAATTCTTTCTCTGACATTTTGGTGACACCCTCAGATTTTAGGAGAGATGGAGGGGAGTTACTCTGTTCCTTTGATGGAGACACATTTCCTGACTTATTCAGATCTGAGGCTCTTCTCCTACTTCTAGCCATTAGAAGATGTATTCACTTTTGAATATCTCTTAGGAGAATGTTTCTTCGACTAGGGGCAAGTATGTTTCCCTTTTGCTGTGAATTGATGTGTACAGAAGTACCTCTTCTGTTGTTTTTAGGAATGTGGTCTCAAGAGGGGTACTCTATTCAAGTATCAAAAGAGTATTCACAGGTGGCTCAGTATAGAGGAGGATCCAAGGAACCTTCCAATACTAGGCAATCTCAGAACTGGGATTCTAGATCTGTCTAATCCCTCTTGAAGGGTGGAGAATGAGGAAGAGAGGATAATGTAAAAGGAAAGAAAAGAGTACAGAGGAGATTAAAGAAATTGCACAGCGTGCGATTTTGCCAGTGGACTATAGATGGAACGGGAGGGGTCCTGCAAGGCAAGAACCTGTGGGACAAGGGGGAGGAGAGAATTAGCAAAACAAAAAGAAAGCGAAAAGAAGAAAAAAAAATTTTTTAATGAAACCTTGCCTAGCTTTAAAGGAGGTGGGGTCCTAGTCTTGGGAGCCTGGAAGTGGGCTGGGGGCAGTGGTGCCCCGGTCTCAATTTCCCTTGCTGGCAAGTGGGCTATAGATGGAACAGGAGGGCTCCTGCAGGGCAAGTACCTGTCTGGTCTCCAATGAGGGCATTTTTTTTTTTTTTGAGAGGTTTTCTCTATAGGGCGCGTTCGCTCGCCAAACAGACAGAGAGACAGAAAGCGAGAAATCACCCCCCAGGAGTTATGGCCACACTGCAATCCCTTCTCCTCCATTCTCCTCTTGGGATCTTGGGCACGCATGCACACGCTCCCGACGTGAGATTTAAGCCACTGGGTCTGGGACACAAACCGCAGTCACCTACATGGGAGTCCAGCAACATAGCCATTATGCTAACTGCTGGTCCCAATGAGGACACTTTTGAGAGTAAAATTATTGCAATCAAAAGTTACATAGGACAACAAATAAAAACCAGGACTCTGGAGCAATTTAGAGTTATGAAACACCTAACTCATAGAAATTCTTTGTCTACTTTTCCATCTGCTTTTCCATTTTTGTAAAGGTGTTTCTGATGCACAGAGATTTAAATATTATGGAGGTAAAACTCTTTTTTCTTTATAGTTTCTCCCTCTCATATCATGACCTAGAAAGTCTTCCCCCACCCAAGATGACTAGACCCTAACTAGGGGCATTCAAGGCACTGGACATGGCCTAACCAGGTGTTCCCAGTAGCCTCCATCCATCCCTTCAGGGCCTTTCAGGTACTGCCTTAGGGTCCCAGACTCGGGCCTCCAGGGAATAGGCAGGTACCCTGGAAAAAGCATCCCCTGTTTAGAAGCAGGTGGTAAAGGCCAGCAGCGACCTCGGCATCTTTGCTTCCTGCGACACTTTTCTTGGCCATCCCACTCTGTCCCCACCTTCTTAGGGCAATTTTCTCTGCTATTGAGGGCACCTTAGTGGACTTTTCTCTTTAGCAATTATATACATAAAATTGTGTGTGTGTGTGTGTGTGTGTGTGTATCGAGTTGTCAGAAAAGTCAGAACATATCTTTTTCTGTTTTTCTATGCAAAAATGTGTCATCTGAGCTTCGCCATGAGCTTCCCGATGAGTTGGGTTCAAATCTACAAGGTTGCTATTTGCAGAATCATCTTCCCAGTTCTGGGAGTGGTGCCCAGGGTTCCACGCCAAGTCAGCAGACCAAAGCTCATTGGGAGCAGAGCCTGCTCTCCTGAGGGACTGCCTAAACCAGGAGTGGCAGCCCCGCCACCACCACGTTGGTCCTGGCTCTGGTCAACTGAGCTCACAGCTGCCTTGCTGCCCATGCCCCACACACATCAGGCTCTCCTCACGGGGACTCTGGGCCAGCACAAGCAGCCAGAAGGGAATTGAAGGGTGACCCTCTGAGATGTCATTCAAGCTGGGACTGGCCAGTGGTGCAGTGGTTCGACTGGATTCCGTGGGAAATGTCCTGGGTTTGCCCTGAGACTTCGCTGAGAATGCTGTACATGCCCATGGTCTGGGCTGTGACCTGAGCCAGCAGAGAGGGCCCCAAACCAAGCGCAATCCAGAAGAGTCACCCTCTTTCCTACATCATGGAAGCCCACTGCACAAGGTTTTTGCAAGATCAAGGTTTTCCTGCTCAGGGAGCTACGAGGGGAGTCAGGCTACAGGTTCCTCCCTCAGAAATCTCCCCTCTGCTTCTTAGCATCTCTTCTTGTCAGTGGTGTTTTCAGTCTCCTTGACATCAGAGCAGAGCAGTTTTTATAACCTACCTCTTCTATACAATGAGATTTTTTTCATTAAGAAGCATGTCTACAGAGCCACAAAAATTTAAAAAAAGCACAGCAGTGACACAGAACATGGTCACCAAAGGGACAAAATAGTCCAGAAATAGACCATGTTTACATGCGTGTGATTGGGGGATTTCTGCAAAGGAGCCAAGGCAATCCAACAGGGGAAGGGGAGTCTCGTCAACGAATGGTGCTGGAACAAAGGGACAGTCACATGCATGAAATAAGCTCCCACCTCAACCTTGCATCACATATTAAAATTAACTCACAATGAATCATAAACCTAAATGTGAAATTGAAAGCTATGAATCTTCGGGAAGAAAATATAAGAGAAAACATTTTGTAACCGTGGGTTCGTAGATAAGATCTTAGCTAGGATGCCAAAAACATGATCCATAAAAGAAAAAAAATTGATAATCATATTTCAGCAAATTAAAACCTTTGATTTTAAAAACAAACAAAAACAGAACACTATTTAAAAAAAGAAAACTCACATACTGGGAGAAAATATTTCCTTAAAAAGAACTGTATAGCTGATAAATGACGTGTATCTCTCAAAACTCAATGATAAGAAAACAATTCAAAAGATGAGAAAATACTTGAGAAGACATCACATTGAAGGAGAGACATGAATGGTATATAAGCACATGAAAAGATGCTCTATGTCATCTGGCTTTAGGGAAATGTGAACTGAAACCGTGATGCACCGAAACTGAAACCACACGGCACTGGATGATTCAAATCAGCAATACGATACACATGTTGGTGATGGTGTGGAGCCACTGAAATGCTCACACGTGGCTGGTGGGCGTGGAAGTGGCACAGCATTTTGGAAAAGAGTTTGACCATTTCTTAGACAGTTAAGCGTGTGTCGACCGCAGACCTAGCGATCAGACTCCTAGGTACTTGCCCAAGAGAGTGAGTCAAACGACACCTAAAAAGAGTGAGTTTTACTTTGTGCAAATTGTATGTCAATAAACCTGACTTTAAAAGTAGTCATCAGCCATGGTGGTACACGCTGCTAAGACACTGTGCTCTGCAGGCTGGGGTCACATGGGTTCAATTCCTGGCTCAACCTAAAGGCCATGCATGGTAGCAAATGTCCCTAACCCTGGCAGCTCAGAAGGCTGAGAGATGAGGATCATGAGCTCGAGGCTGCTCTGAACAGCACAGCAAGACCTTGTCTACAGAAGGAGAGCTGGGCACAGCAGCACACCTGCTACCCAGGAGACACAGGCAGGAGGGTCCTGACATGACAAGGCCTGCCTTGAAGGAAAAAGAGGTAACACTCATATAATAATGAACAATAATGATTACTTTATTGGTTTGTTCTTTAGATTTGAAATAACAATTTCAATAGAAGCAGAAACTCCTGCTATGATGCCCTAGTTTGAATGTAACAAAATATTTTATGTGACAACTAAAATTTGCCCTTTCTAATAAACAAACAAAAATCAATCTGTTTACTGTTCTACATTTTAAACATAAGTCAAAGCTCTGAGTGGTCACATAGAATGACAGAATTAAAGTAACTTAAGTTTAATTCATTGTCTTTACAAACGCTTTGTGACCTGTTTTTTTGTTTTGTTTTGTTTTTTGTTTTGTTGTTGTTTTCTGTATTATTTTGGTTTTGCTATAGGGTGTGTGCATTCGCCAGAGAGACAGAGAGAAACCAGAAAAGGGAAAGTAAGGAATCACCCCCAGAGGGACAGCCACTCTGCAATCCTTTCTCCTCCATTCTCCTCCTGGGATTTTGGGCACGCACGCACACATACACCTGCTATGAGTTGCAAGCCACCAGGTCCGGAACCCGAACTGTGGTCACCCATGTGAGAGTCCAGTGCCTTAACCACCACACTATCTGCTGGCCCTTACTGAGAATCTTGCCCTCTCTGCCACGCGGCAGCCCTAGCTCTCTGCACTGCTTGTTGGCGGGTGGAGCAAAGACCACATCACGCTGCTCTCCAAGTCCTTCTCTAGTAACCTGCCAGAGCAAGGCAGCCCTGGGCTGGCTCGGTGATACTGCTGGAACGCGCTGCTCAGGGGATGTCAGATTCAGACAGATCAGGGCCAGACTCCTGGCTGGCCCGCAGTCGCCAGGTGTGCCCACCCATGATCTCAGGTGGCGAGGAAGGCTGGAGGGATATCACCGGGCAAGGCCCTGCTGAGGGTGCTTCCCTCTCCCGCTCTCAAAAATAATAATAATAATAAATAATCTTTTAAAAAAGGAAGCAATACAGTGTTCATTAGGTAGGAGGTATTCCAGTAACAGATGTCGCTAACGACAAGATTTCAGAAGCCAATAGAACTCCAGCAGACGTCTGCCAGGGAGGGAGCCCTGGGGACCTCTCAGTCCTGACACTGCCTGTGCATCCCTTCTTTAACACTGACCAGGCGGCCACCCCTGCCAGCTGGAAGGGCAAGAGCAGGAAGTTAGAAAACCAGTCTGGTCCCCATGTCTTCAAAAAGACACTGGGCCCCGACCAGATGTCCCGGCCTCAGTCTCCTCACCTGTACAATGAGAAGAACAGGGGGAAGGTCTTTAAGAGGTCTCTGTGTGCCAGGGTTAAACGCCCAGCCAGATCTGCCGCTCTGAGTTAACTAAGGCAAAGCCACTAAGTAAAGCATGGCAGAGAGTATCCCCTGGCTGACTGACCTCGATTATTTCAAATGGTGGTTTTCCCTCAACTGACTGAAGGGTCTTCCTCTATGGGGCTCTAAAATCATCCCAGTCCTAGACACAGCACGGGGAGTGGAGAGCTCGGCTTCTGAGAAGGTGCTTGCAACTGTTATGCTAAAGAAACCAGAAACGGAAGGCTGTAACTAGGGTCAGCCCCAAAGAGTCCTCCCCAGAGTAATTCCATCATAGCTGCTCCCTTCCCAAATATGGCCTGTACATACCTGCAGCGAATGGCACCCACCCTTGACCTCTCGAGCCCTGAGAAGACTCCCCACAGAGTCTCCCCTGTCTGCTGGTTGGGCCAGAATGTCCATAAAGAGCTCGCTGGCCGCCTAACTGGAGACTGCAAAGCCCTTCACACAAAGCCCTTCACACAGCACCACCAGATGGTGGTGCAGCAGAGACACGCGTGGGCCCACAGGAGAAGGTCCCAGACTCACATTCCAGGGCCTCCCAGTACATATGGGGCATGTGTGCACAGGCCTGTGTCCCGGCCAGCTGGGGCGAGGGCTGGATTGCAGTGTGGAGACCCTGTCGCCTGCATCTGCCTCTCTCTCTCTCCCACCACAATAAACAAACAAACAAACAAAAAACCTTTTTAAAATTGCAACCCTGGGTCAGCCGGTGCAGTGGTTAAAGCAGCCGGATTCCACATGGCTGACTCCACAGTTTGAATCCCAGACCTGGCAGCTTGAAAAACATGTCAGGTGTATTTGCATGCATGTCCAAAATCCCGAGGAGAATGAGGAGAAGAGATTGTGGCGCGGTCATCCCCCCTTTCTCACTGTCTCAGCGCATGTGTCCTATAGCAAAAATTTAAAAATAAGTATATAAATGGCAGCCCTGAGGAATGGCCATCTGACTGATGACCAGGTAGCTCACCATGACCAGCCAAACATTGGCACCATCCATGGGCCAGCAGAAAGGGGGGCCGCCATCGTCAACGCCATTGCCTTCAGAGGGAGGAGACAGGACAGGACAGGTCTGTGTCCCTGGACGTGGGATCTGTGGTCAGAGCAGGGTGAGGTGAGAGCACGCAGCCGAGGTGAAGGGGGGTGAGAGCAGTCCAGAAGTCAGAAGACAGCACGGCACCTGTTCGCGTTCCTGCCGGCATGCAGCCCAGCAGCCTTCCTCCACTCCTTCCGTCCCAGTGACCCCAGGAAAGGGCAGTTATTTACGCCCACATCAGAGCGTTTTGACTGCTCACTGTGCACAGATGTTCCTCCTTGACAACAAGGTCCTTTGCCACTTGCGGATGCAGAACATCTCGGCCCCGCCTAGTCCTAGTAGTGGCCTCGTCCTCATCGGCACACAGAGGAGCCCAGTCACCTGCCGTCACGCCTGGAGCCCGGAGCGGAGCCATCCTCCACTGAGCTCGGAGCACCATGCTGGCTCCACGGAGGTGGGTCTCCAAGGGCGCCCCGTGGTGCAGAACCCGGACTCACGGTCCTTATTCAAATCAGAGCTCCCACACGCCGCCGGCAACACTTCCCTCTTCTAGTTAGTCTATCAATTTGTGGAAATCCGATGTCTAAAAAAATGAAATAAGAGATTTTTACCACTTACACAGTTTTTCTAAATTCTTCACATCCCACCACAAACAACAAAGAAACGATCTGTGATGTGGGTGCAGCCTCAGCTCTGAGCTGACTTTGAATTGTGCAGGGATGCCAGGTGGGAGGAAAAGCGAAAGTCCCTGAATCCGTCAGGGACAGCTGGGGGGACGCTAGGCATGGCCTTTGTGACTCGCTCACCCAGACAACAGGGACTTCCCCGGCATGGCTGTGTCCAAGGTGGGAGGGGGGTTACTGAGACAGGCAGACAAGTCCCGGGAGAGAGGGGGTACACCCAAAGGGACGTCACCTGCCCCAGCCCCGCAGCCAGGGGTGCTCCAGCTCTGCGCATCCTGCCCCGGCCTGGTCTGCCTGATGTTACCCACCCCTGCAGGGCCGCCACCTGGCAGTGAGGCCACAGGGTGGGGGGGTGTTATGTTTATGGGGCAGCCAGAGAGAGCGGTCCTCCTAGGCTCATGTGGGCTGGAAACCACCCGAGTGAGGGCCAGTGTCCGACCCCCAAGGATCAACCATACAGAAATGAGATGGGAAGAAGTAGAGCCAGCGGCGGCTTCCCTGAAAAAGTTAGCTGCCGGGGAGCTCAGCACGAACCAGCACTCTGACATGGCTGCTGGCGCGGTCAGTCTCCAGCCCAGGGCATCTCAGGACATTGTGGGGTTTCCATGCAACTGCTGTGACCTCCACATCTCCTGGGTGACCCCTCCCACCTCCCTGTCTCTGTCCCCTGTCAACTCCCCGTCTCTGTCCCCGCCACCTCCCCGTCTCTGTCCCTGCCACCTGCCCGTCTCTGTCCCCCGCCACGTGCTCGTCTCTGTCTCCCGCCACCTCCCCGTCTCTGTTCCCTGCCACCTCCCCATCTCTGTCCCCTGCTACCTCCCCGTCTGTCCCCGCCACCTCCCCATCTCTGTCCCCCACCGCCTCTCCCTCTCTGTCCTCCACCACAAACCCATCTCTGTTGCCCATCACTCAGCAACCTCCATGGGCCAGTGAGCCCTACCCCCCCCCACTGCCATCCATTACCCTCTTGCCCCTGAGCCCACACCACCATGTCTGATGGACATTTCCCATCATCTCCAGGACCTCCAGCAGAATGTCCCACAGACCCCGGATCCCTAGAACTGCCTGACCCGCATTCCCTCCGGGCACATGAGCCTGTCAAACCTATAGCCCCATTTCCCAGCATCCTGTGGCCCCAGGCTCAGCACACCTGCGCCTTACCTCACATCCCTCCCTTTCTCTGCCAAAGACACTCCCCAGACCTTTGCCCTGCCCACCTCGACCTGGCCATCAGCACCTCCTGCCTGGATAGTGGCAATAGGTTCCTATCTGTTAGCTCCTCATTTCCCCTCCACTCCCTGAGGAGCACTGAAATGATTTTTTAAAATGTAGTTCAGATGGTTATTGCAGCCCTTCTCAGTGGTCCCCAACTCCTACAGAATACAGCGCAAGCCCCACAGCAAGACTTCCGCAGGCCTTGGGACCATGCTCTGCACAGATCACCTCCCTATCACCACCACCCCCTGCACAACTCACCTCACCATCACTGCCATGCCCTGCACAGCTCAACCCCCCATCACCGTCATGCCTCCTGCCACTCTCAGTCTACAGAGCATGCCCCCCACCGGCCACACTCTCAGTCCTGCCCTACGGACCATAGGGCTGCTATTTCATTCCTACCCAGCCCCCTTGGGAAGACCCTGCCCTCCCCTCTGGTCTGGAATATCAGCTCTGAGAGGCCTGTACCCCTACCCAACACTTGAAGATGCTCCTGTTACAGCACTCACCGCATGGAATGATGAATCTCTGCACGTTGGTCTTGGCCAAAAGACTGAACCTCTCAAAGGCAAGATGGTAGCTTGTTTCATAACCTGGCACCAGACTAAGAATCTTCAAATGTTTGCCTTTAAAGAGAAAAAGGGAATCAATGATCTTATTAAATAATGCATAAATGCATGCATAGATGGATGGATGGATGGATGGATGGATGGATGGGTGGATGGATGGATGGATGGGTAGTGGAGGTGTTTTGGATGGATGTATGGAGATTACATGGATGGATGGATGGTGGAGATGTATATGGATGGATGGAGGGAGATTATATGGATGGATGGATGGTGGAAATGTATATGGGTGGATGGATGGATGAAGATTATATGGATGGATGGTGGAGGTATGTGGATGGATGGTGGAGGTGTATATGGAAGGATGGAGAGAGGTGTATATGGACAATGGGTGGTGGAGGTGTATATGGATGGATGGTGGAGGTGTACATGGATGGATAAAGGGAGGTGTATACGGATGGATGGTGGAGGTGTATATGGATGGAGGGAGGGAGGTGTATATGGATGGGTGGTGGAGGTGTATATGGATGGATGAATGGTTGGAGGTGTATATGGATGGATGATGGAGGTGTGTATGGATGGAGGGAGGGAGGTGTATATGGACGGATTGTGGAGGTGTATATGGATGGATGGAGGGAGGTGTATATGGACAGATGGGTGGTGGAGGTGTATATGGATGGATAGGTGGTGGAGGTGTATATGGACGAATCAATGGTTGGAGGTGTATATGGATGGATGATGGAGGTGTATATGGATGGAGGGAGGGAGGGAGGTGTATATGGACGGATCGTGGAGGTGTATATGGATGGATGGTGGAGGTGTATATGGACGGATGGTGGAGGTGTATGCGGATGGATGGTGGAGGTGTATATGGACAGATGGTGGAGGTGTATATGGATGGATGGAGGGAGGTGTATATGGACAGATGGTGGAGGGGCATATGGATGGTGGAGGTATATTTGGATGGATGGATGGACAGATGAGTGATGGGTGTGCCCTCCATTCCTTTGCATATTACAATAATCTATTGTTATATTAGGTCATCAGGAAAGTCATGACGAATTATTCTGTTTTTTCTATGCAAAAATGAATTTCCAGACAACCCAATAGTATAACCTAAGCTTTCATAAAATGTAATACACAGGTCCGATTTTTATTTTTTAAAGAATTATTTAATTTTATTTATCATGATTATTACTTTTAAATTTGCCACAGGGCATGTATGCTCACCAGAGAGAAAGAGAACGTGAGAAAGCAGGCCAGCAGGTCCAGGACTTGAACTGTGGTCAGCCATATTGGAGTCTAGCACCTTAACCACCATGCCACTTGCTGGCCCACACAGATCAGTTTTTAATGGCCTTTTAACAGTCACTCTAAGTGAGAAAAAAGCAATGGATAGAAACAAAGAGAGAAAGTGATAGGAAATCATTTAACTGCCATGAGGATACTGACGTGTGGCCATTTTACAGATGAGGAAACTGAGGTGTGGGGGGAGTTTTTACAGAGTAGCCTAAAGTCACACGATATTGAGTTGAAGATGGAACACAGTCTGGACTTACGATACGAAAAAGGCCTTGAAAAAGACCACTTTCAAGAGGGCAGCGCCGCGGGCCAGAGTAGAGACAGCTCCAGCCCGGAGCTTAGGGAGCGTATGCTGCCACTCCGCAAGCAGGGGGCGCACATCTGCGTTCTCCAGTCTCTCGGGCGCACATTGGCTGGCAAGGTGGTCCTGAGCAACTGTTTAGACAATAAAATGAGTCAAATTACCAATACATGGATAAAACACAATGAATACATCTGAAGTTTGTATAAGGCAACAGAAGAGCAGAAACTAAAGGCTAGGAAAAACGTAGGAGGCTGCTAAGGCTTGGCTCATGGCTGGTCCCCAAGTTCGTGGGCTGGAATTTGGTCCCAGTGTAATAGCCCTGAGAGACGGTGAGTCCTTTTAGAGGAAGACCCACCTTCAGTAAGACGGGCACCTTGCCAGGTGAGATTTCCTTGCAAATCAGTGGACTGAGAGAGGGAGACCCACTGTTAATGTGGGTGGGCGCCATCCCATCAGTCGGGAGTGTGGGAAGGACAAACAGGAAGTGGAAAAGTTTGCCCCCACACGTGTCTGCTGACCTTCCTGCTTCTCTTGGCCATGGTGACTTACCCCAGAGGCTAGCCAGATGCCAGCCACAGCGCCTGGACTTCCCAGTCACCAGAATCATAAGCCAAATAAGCCCCCTTCTTTATAAACCACCCTGCATCATGTATTTCTGTTTAGGAACACAACAATGAACTAAAACATGGGCATAGCAATGTCATATCAGGCAAGAGCAGCCACACAGATGAGGAACATTCCAGAACGATATGAGGGTCAACCCAATAGAAAATGCAACAGCCCTAAACTCGCAACATATTATATGTAAAGTGAAATCTGACGGAACTGAAAGAAAACATAGATAAAAGTCCATAGAGATTATGGGGACTTTAAACCTAGCAGTTCAATAACTAGTAGGAGAAGGAAAAGCCAGTAGAGCTGTAGGAACCACAATACAACTAGCCCAGACCCTGACAACTGCAGGACACACTGTGTCCAAGAAACCTGGAGCACGTCCAAAGCTGGGCCAGGCTGGGCCAGAAGCAGGCTGCAGCACAGCTCAAAGGGTTGGAATCCCATAGGGCACACGGTGTAGAGCTAGCTAGAAACAAGTGATTTTAAGGTAACTACAGGGTCCCCGTATGTTTGGAACTTAAGCAATATGCGCCTGAACAACACGAGTCAATGAATTTCTCCAGGTTGCAAATCTTTCTTCTTCTTCTTCTTTTTTTTTTTTTTTTGGAGAGGTTTTTGCTACAGGGAGCGTGCGCTCACCTGAAAGAGAGACAGAAAGTGAGAAATCAACCCCCCGGGGGAGGTGGTCATGCTACAATCCCTTCTCCATTCTCCTCTCAGGATCTTAGGCATGCACGCACACACGCCTGGTGTGAGTTTAAGCCACCGGATCCGGGACTCGAACCATGATCAGCTACATGGAAGCCCAGCGACATAGCCATTACTCCAACTGCTAATCCCGTCAAATCTCTCTTCTAAGCATCCATACTAACCTTAACTCTGGTGACTTTTCACATCCTTACAATCTTGTCAATATTGACCACTTAATTTTAGCTAACCAGATGGGATGAATTTCTTTCTCCTGATTTTAATTTGCATTTCCAACATGAAATACTTGTCCACATGTTCATAAGTTTTCTCTTCCAAGAGCTGTTGGTTCACATCCACTGTTCACATGTCTTCTGGATTTGGGGTAGGGGGACAGAGGGCGGTCCTGACAGGGTCTCGTCACACCATGACCCTCCCCACTAACACCAACCTTCCAGCCAGCCAAGATCAGGGAACCCTGGGAGGTTTCAAGTCAACCCAGGATCCCAGCCACGGTCTTCCTCGTGCTCCAGCCTCACAGAGCAGTGGCCCGCCATCTGCACCCCCGTGCTTGGGCCACATCATCCATTATTCTTCTAGTGTGGAATTTTTCCCACGTTCAGAGTATACATACTGGCCTGTTACATGAGTGGGGAGAAGATAAGCAAAATGACCCCATATGTTTAGAAATTTCAAAACACCTTCTGTATTACTAATGAACAAAAGAAGTACTAGGTCAAAGAAGACATCATCGTGGACATGAGAAGCCACTTAGAACTGCACAATGACAACAGTACCGCCCAGCAGGTCTTACAGGGTGCAGGCAGGGCAGAACACAGAGGGAAGCTCCTGCCTCAATGGCTCAGGAGGTAGTCGCTAAGCGTCCCCCTGAGGAAGGGAAGAACAGCCAAGTAAATGTGAAAGATAGAGGAGAGACGATTGTCAGGCTGAGAGAAGCCGATGAAATGCAGAAGGGGCGACATCTGCCCCATGAGGCAGTCAGCTCCCAGGGGCACAGGCTGAGAATGGGCGGAAGCTCTGGAAGGGGTCCCACACTCTCACGTTTCATGCTCCTCTACTGTCTGAATTTTTTTAAGTTTGTTCACTTAGTTCTTCAATGAATGACAGCAACAGAGAGAGAGACAGAGAGCACCCCACCAGGGTCTGCACGCTGGAGCCCACTCCCAGCCCAGCCAGCCCCAGGGCACGGGCACCCTGATGCCCTGCATTACCAGGACAGCGTCCCGACAGAAACCCAGAATCCTTTGTGTGGACCAGCCTCAAAGTGTCAGCGTTGTTTTCACTGAGCCACGTCCGGTCCCTGTTAAACCACGGCCTGCTTTGAATTTTGCTAATGGTTTTGGATTCTTAATTCCACAAATTATAAATCAATATATTATTTTCACTGAAAACAAAATGCAGGTATTACAGATAAAGCGACAGACCCTTGACCATGACTCACACCCACTCCCACACCAGCAGGCAATTGCCGTTTTTTATAGTTTAGTTGTATTTTACAGAGCATAAACAGTACATTTCCAGTTCAATGAGAAGTGTTTCATTGACAATGAATTTATTCTCCTGTGTAGGTACCTGGAAAATTGTATTTCACTTTCAATTTTCAGAAAGTGAAATAAATGATAGTTTCTTGGTTTTTTGGATTTTTGTGGTTTTTTTTTTAATTTTTGTCATCGGGCATATGTGCTCTCCTGGGAAGAGAGCTACAGAGAGAGAGAAAGCAAGAAATCACTCCCCAGAGGGATGACCATGCCACAGTCCCGTCTCCTTCCTTTCCCTCTAGGGATTTGGGCATGCATGCTCATGTGCCCAGCATGATTTTCAAGCCACCAGCTCTAGGACTCGAAGCTCAGTCGGCTGTGTAGAAGTCCAGACCCTTAACCACCACACCACCTGCTGGCCCTGGAAACAATAACCTGAAGCAGGGGTGGGGGCTGCAGACCCAGGAAGGAACGGAGATGCCCAAATGACCCCCATCAAAGCTAATTTCTGCTTGCTGAGGCTGGGAGGGGCCTGACAGGACCCCCAGGAAATGCCCCAGCCACACTCACTACATGCAAGAAGGGCACCTCAGAGAACCCTGGCCGGGCCCACAGGAGCTCTGGCTCTTGCTGCGTGGGCCCCCCCATGGACGCCATGTGGCAGCTCAGCAGGTATGTTTCAGCTCAGCCTGAGCTCACTCCCCTCCGGCTGCAGGTGGTGTGGACGCAGCCCCTCTTCCCTGCCTGCCCCTCCCGAGCTAGCACTAGGGGAGTGGCAGTTCCGACATGGCTTCTGCACCAGCTTCTAGTGTCTGGAAAAATGAGGCAGGTTTTTGTGACAGACC
>NW_006202562.1:799489-814868 GCF_000334495.1 Tupaia belangeri chinensis | reverse complement strand
TGGCAGCCGCCCGGACCCCCCAAAGCCACATCCTTGTGGCTCCTCCCCTCAGTGGCCCACATCAGTCAGTACCAAGTCTTCATGAGGTGGGGGCTCAAAAAGGAGAGAAGGGATGTCCTGGAGATGTCATGGAGCTCCACGAGGTCGTGCCTTGCCTAGGCCAGCCCATACCGGTTTAGGAAGAGACGCCCGGCCCTGCAGTGCAGGAGGACGGCGCACCAGGACAAGGCCATGGCCACCCAGGCAGGTCCTCTCTCCTCGGGATCTTGGCTCGTGGCCTGCACGTGGGCCTGACTCATGCCTTTCCTGCCCCTGGAAAATGTGAGGAGTAGATGCTGCACTAGGCCAGAGCCTCCCCAGCTCATCCCGCTGGGAACAGGGCACTTCAGAATAAACCAGAGGCCCCCGAATGGGGAGGGAAGGGCCGGAAAGTTTCTGCTGTGATTGGAATATCCTGTTTCCATCCCAGGCCACCGGCAGATCACCGGGTGATGGGCAGGACTACAGCCTCGCGGGCACCCTGCACTTTACCAGCTGCTGTGGATGGGGACATCTGACACTGAGGTGGTACCCTGTGCAGGGGGATCCCAGGCCCGGCTGCCCCAGACAGCTCCTCTGCTCACACCTGTCCTCTGGAGGCAAGACCCTGCCAGAAGTCAGAGTCCAGCCCCCACTCTTCCCACCCCTGGCTTAACTCTAGCCATGACCTTGACTGTCACCAAAGATGCAGAGAAGAAGCCATTTACCAATCTAAAGAAGATAAGAGGAGTCTCTCCAGGCAGGAAGGGAGCCCCCCAGTGCACCCCCATGTCAGGGAGCATGTTGAGAGGCACAACCCTCAGAACCCCCTTCAGGCCAGGGGCAGGGGCTGACTGGCCATGATCCCTCTCAGCCCCCTGTCCTTGGAGGGTCAAGACCAGGAGAGGCTGAGGTCCAGCTCAGTGGCTCCGACATGCCCACTGTGAGGAATGGCTGCTGGGTAGGCAGCCTTCCCAGGCCAGCTCACGTAGGCTGGGACCCTGGCCCAATTCCGAGGCTGTGATTCTGCAGTGTGGAGCAGGCCGTGAAGCTGTGTTTTCAATGACAACGTGGCATGACCGGTCACTATCTTGAGCACCCGATAAGGTATATCCCATCCCCACAGTGACCACAGGAGATCCTTCAGCCATCATCACTGCCCCTTATGTGATCAAGCAGCACCCGGAACAGGGCCGGGGTCACAGAGCAGCAGGGATGAGGTTCAAGGGCCACAGTGGAGGAAGAAGGTGTCTAGCGGTATTTTATTGCTGGCCAATGTCCTCCCACGCTCCAGAGCCTGGTCCATGTCATGGAGATTTTAATAGCTGCGAATATGAAACAGCTTCGGCTAGTCCCCATTTCTGTTCCATTCATCACCATGACAATGACCCACAAAAAAGGGAAAGGCCAAGGGTCATTGGTTGCTTCACACAAGCTGCCCACCTGTCTCCAGAGCAGCTGTGC
This sequence comes from Tupaia belangeri chinensis, assembly GCF_000334495.1. NCBI lineage: Eukaryota > Metazoa > Chordata > Mammalia > Scandentia > Tupaiidae > Tupaia > Tupaia belangeri. Next base: position 813,386 of record NW_006202562.1, on the reverse strand, counting down.
CACGCGCTCTCAGCAGCAGGCGTCCTGGTTGCCACGTCCCGTCAGCACCAGGTGTGCACTGAGTTAGCACACTCAGTGTAGTGAGTGTTGAGTGTGAGATGCTGGCACACGTGTGATAGTGTGCAGTACTGTCTCCTCACGGTGCATGCCGGGAAGGCTCCTTTCCAGGTCGATCTTGTTGTAGAGTATTCCAGATCAAGTATGACCATGTTTCTGGACACCATCCTTGACTGACATTGCAAATCATAAATTAGGTAGAAATTATTATTATTATTTTAGAGAGAGATTTTTGCTACAGAGTGCATGAGCTTGTCAACAGAGAGACAGAAAGCAAGAAATCACCTCCCCAGGCAGATGGCTATGCCACAATCTCTTCTCCATTCTCCTCTTGGGATTTTAGGCACGCATGCACATGCACCCAGCATGAATGTCAAGTTGCCAGGTCCAGGACTGGAGCTGCAGTCGACCATGTGGGAGTCCAGTGCTCTAACCACTACACCATCTGCTGGCCCTGTGGGTAAAATTTTTGAATAGCCATCTTACCAAAACAGATACATGAACAGTCGATAAGTGCACAGAAAGATGTCCAGCGTTGCTACTCATCATGGAAGTCCAAACTAAACTCACAAATGGACACAACCAGATTCTCGCTGGAATGGCTACATTTTAAAACCCTACAATACTAAGTGCTGACAAGGAGGTGCGTGGCTAGAACTCACCACGGTGCTGCGAGGACATGGCACAGTGTGCATGCTGGAAGCAGGCCGGCAGTTCTGGGTGCAGCTGCACCTTCTCACCCGATTCAGTCATCCCACAGCTGATAGTCCTGACATTTACCCGAGAGAAAAGAAAGCAACACATCTCGGCAAAAGTTTCCTCTTTTTTTTCTCCCATAGGGTGTGTGTGCTTACCAGAGAAAGCTAGAGAGAGACAGCAAGAAACAAAGTGAGAAACCACTCTTCCAGGGAAGATGGCCACCCTGACCCCCTCTCCTCCTCTTTGGATTCTGGGCACATGTCGGATGATTTTTCAACCAACCGGATCTGGGACTCAAGTGGCAGATGGCCCTGTGGAAGTCCAGCTCCTCAACCACCATGCCACCTGCTGGCTCCGTCTCTGCAAAAGTCTTGTACTTGAATGTTCACAGTAGTTTTATATCCAATGGCACAAAATGAGAACGACCCGAATGTCCATCAGCTAGGGAAGGTGTGAGCTGTCACTTGCCATGCAGGGAATGCTTCGTAGCAGTGCGACGGAAACAATTAGGACTCGTTGGCCGCCACGCCATCCTTCTGAGTGGGAGAAGCCAGAAACAAAATACCACGAACACCACGTGGCTCTGTCTGCACACAAGCCTAGGGAGGGAACAGCTACACCTGCATCGGTTACATCGGGGGTTGACCAGAGCCAGGAGTGGGAGGAAAAGCCGGCTGCAAAAGTCTGAGGAAGCTTCTCAGGGGCAGAGACATTCTGTATGGAGGTCGGTGAACACTTTTCTGTAACAGGCCACGTAGTGCAGGCTCTGGCTTTATAAAGGCCAGCCGGCACCGTCGCAGCAGGCCCACTCTGCCACAGAGAGAGGTCCCAGACAGAGTGCAGAGGAACGGGGCTGTGTGTCCATCAGCCTTCTTTAGAAAACAGGCAGCAGGGGGACCAGAAGTTGGCGTAATGGCTATGTCGCTGGACTCCCATGTAGTCGACCGTGGTTTGAGTCCTGGATCCAGTGGCTTAAACTCACGCCGGGCGCATGTGCGTGCGTGCCCAAGATCCCGAGAGGAGAATGGAGGGGAGGAGACTGCAGCATGGCCATCCCCCCTGGGGGGGGTGATTTCTCACTTTCTGTCTCTCTGTCTCTCTCTGTCTGTCTGGTGAGCGCATGCACCCTATAGCAAAAACCTCTCAAAAAAGAAAAAGAAAGAAAGAAAGAACGAAAGAAAAAGAAAGAAAAGAGAAGAAGCAGCAGGTGGCTCTGGCCTCCAAGCTGTAGTTTGGCCATCTCTGCTCTAAACATGACTGTGGTTACACAACCTCACACACTCGTCAAAACTCAGCCTGCAGTACTGACAGTCGGTGACTCTGAAGGGCGCATCTACAGCTGGCTCTGTAACACTCTAAGCTGCCCAGATCCAGTTAGGCATACTCTGTGCCCCTCTCAGACTTGCCAGGCACGGTAACCAGACCCGTGAGGAAGAGCCTTTAGGAGGTGTCTTTGAACACTGTGAGGCAGGGAAAGGCCAGAAAAAAAACAAAATGCAGAACACTCCTGCAGACGCCTAAATCTTAAATCGTGTCGACGTTATGTACTCAGGGGAAATCTCTCGGGATTTTGGACACACACGCACACGTGCCCAGCGATGCCCAGTGAGTACTTTCTTTTTTTTAAAGACTATTAACTTTATTTATGGTTATCATTGTTTTTAAAAATTTGGTACAGGGAGTGTGCACTCACCAGAGAGAGAGAATGTGAGAAAGCAAGCTGCCGAGTCTGGGACTCGAGCCATGGTCAGCAATGTGTGTAGGAGTCCAGCACCTTAACCTCCACCCCACCTTCTGGCCCCAGGGGTATTTCCTTTATCCAACTAGATCTACCTGTGCCCCAGCGATCATTGCCAGAGGTTTTCCAGAACGAGTCACCAGAAATCAAAGACACACAAAGCCTATTGGAGCAGAGCTGCTCGCTCAGGAGGAAATGTAATCTTGGCAGCCAAGTACAGGGAGGGGAGATGGGGGACAGGAGGAGAGATGGGACGAGAGGAGAGATGGGGGGACGGGAGGAGAGATGGGGGAGACAGGGAGGAGAGATATAGGATAGAAGGAGAGATAGGGGATGGAAAGAGAGACAGGGGAGATGGGGAGGAGAGACAGGGGATGGGAGGAGAGACAGGGGATGGGAGGAGAGATGGGAGGAGAGATGGGGAGATGGGAAGGAGAGATGGGGGAGACAGGGAGGAGATATGGGGGATGGGAGGAGAGATGGGGGAGATGGGGAGGAGAGACGGGACAGGAGGAGAGACGGGGAAGATGGGGAGGAAAGACAGGGGACAGGAAGAGAGACGAGGGATGAGAGGAGAGACGGGGGAGATGGGGAGGAGAGACGGGGGAGATGGGGAGGAGAGACGGGGGAGATGGGGAGGAGAGACAGGGGAGACGGGGAGGAGAGATGGGGGATGGGAAGAGAGACAGGGGACAGGAAGAGAGACGAGGGACAGGAAGAGAGAAGGGGGAGATGGGGAGGAGAGACAGGATGGGAAGAGAGATGAAGGACAGGAGGAGAGACGGGGGAGATGTGGAGGAGACACAGAGGGCACTGGGAGGAGGGATGGGGTTACAGGAGGAGGGACGGGTCTTCTCACACTTAGACGCTCCAGCTCTGACCGTCGTCAAGTCCCAGTACAAGGAGTTTTGGGCCTGGATGCTGAGCTTCTGCACCCTGAAGGATGTTTTCAGGGACACCAGCCAACTACCATGAGGGGAGAAGGCAAGTATGAGGGCGCAATGCTCATCTTTGGGGGGAATGATATTGGTAACTTAATGATAATTCTTTCCAAATAATTACATAAATTCCAACTGACAGCTTTTGAAACATACGATTATTAACTAGACGAAAGAAGCAGAGTGACGGGGAGAGCTGATCCCGGTTAGTCTTTACTTACTGGGCCTGGCAGGGGAGGGGAGAGGTGGCCGTAGAGGAGCAGAGGCAGCCCCAGGCCTGTCTGCGAACAGATTCTCAACCCAGGGAAGCATCAGATCAGTGGTTCTCAACCCAGGGCAGCATCAGATCAACTGTGAATCTTAAACAAAAATACACAAGTTCCCACCCAACACCCTAGACCAAAATGAGGACATCCCAGGGAGGGGTGGGCCAGATGTGTTTTCATAAAGCACCACCACATCTCATGTCCCCCCAGTTAAGAAGCACCCCAGTGTATGCTACAGCTCTCCGCTCACTGGGCCAGCAGTTGGAATGGTGGTTAAGGCTCTGGTCTAGCCATGGCCAACCATGGTTTGCATTAGGGACCTGGTGGCATGTCGCTCTGGGCACATGTGCATGTGTGTCCATAATCCCAAGAGGAGAGGAGAGGAGAAGGGATTGTGGCATGGCCATACCCCCTGGGAGGGGTGGTTTCTCATTTTCCCTCTCTCTGTCTCTCTCGGGAAAGCACACGTGCCTTATGGGGGGAAAATCCTCCACTCTCATGGGTGAATGAAAGAGGTATGACTGGATGTTGGGTCAGTGGCGTTTCCATTTGCACAACACAAGCGTGTACCTACTTTTACACTGATAAATCCCCGGAGCACCGAAACTTAAGGGAAGAATATAAAATCATGAAAACCCAAGGAAAAGACTCAAGTGAAAGTGTGTGTTACGTGAGAGTGGAGACCCTTTCTAAGCCTGACAAGAACTCAAAAATGATGAGATCAGAGCCAGCAGTCATGCTGCAGTGGTGCAGCAGTGCTGCATGATGCTGGACCCAATGAGAAGGTCCTGGGTTCACATCCCGAGACTTCCTTGTACATATCAGGTGCATGCACACCCATAATCTGGACCGGCTGAGGCAATGGGGAGGGGGGGAATCATTGCATGGAGATCCTGTTGAAGGTGACTGTCTTTCTCTCTGTGTCTCTGTCTTATAAGAAATAAACTTTAAAAAAGACTGACAGACACCAACGGGATGGGAGGAGAGATGGGGGACTGGAGGAGAGGCACAGGGGACAGGAAGGAGAGATGGGGGATGGGGAGGAGAGACAGGGGATGAGATAAAATTTTACCTAGTATATAAGTGTGCATGTACTCACATACACAATACACAAAATCAGAGGAAGATTATGGGAAATATCCAAAACTTCAGAGGCAAAGAGTGAATTTTTCTTACATACAGAGAATACTAGAAATAAATGATTAAAAGATAATGCATCAGTCAGTTTCCATGCCTAACAAATATCCCTAGAAATAAGTAGCCTCAAACAACAATCCTTTATTCTCACTCTTGCCTCTGTGGGTCCGTTGGGGCCACCTGTCTGGCTGCCATTGCCCAGGTGAGGCTCCAAGGTGCAAGGAGGTGTGGGTCTGATCCACAAATTTCTCATCTTCCTTGAGCCCACAGGCATGTTCTCATCATAGTGAAAGAAAACCATGAGAGGATCGAATGAAAACACCTGAAGTTTTCGAGCCAGGCTTGGTGCTGACCACTGTCACTTCCGTTTATGCTCCCCTGGCCTGAGGAAGTCACATGACCAAGCCCAACATCAGTGGGTCAAGGGTTATACTCTCCTTGAGGAAGAAAAACTTCCAAGTTACCTGGCAAAGCATGCAGGTGCAGGAAAGGAGAACGGCTGGGACTATAAAGTAGTCTACCACAGCAGGATGACTCAAAGGAAAGTGAACGCGAGTCTGAGAGACAGTCACGGTGAGTAGAGGTTACGGCGCTATGCTCCCACATGGCCTGCTGCCTTTAGAATCCTGGACACAGTGACCTGAAAATCATGCCAGACGTGTGTGCATGTGCACCCCAAACCCCAAGAGTAGAATGGAGGAGAAGGGATTGCAGTGTGGCATTCCCCCGGGAATGGGGGGGCGGTGGTGGTGATTTCTCCCTTTTCCTCCCTCTCTCTGCCTCCCTCCAGCGGGCTCATGTGTTCTATGGTAAGAACATAATGATTAAAAAATATATATACAGTTGGCTAAATGACACTGATCTTACTAAAAAATCAAATACAAACTTAAATAACTAGCCACTATTTTTCTCCTATCCTATTGGCAAAGATATGTAATACCCAGAAAGGCCAAAAAGAGAAGGACTTAGAGTCTGCTGTGCAGTTGGGAGCACTTTAAAAATCAGTAAAGCCCTTTTAGACGGAATTCACCTATTAAAAATTTAGGGCCAGCTGGTGGCATGGTGGTTAAGAGAGCTGAATCCCACATGACCGACCACATAGTTGGAAGTTCTAGACCTGGCCACTTGAAAAATACGCCAGGCATGTGTCCATGCATGTTCAGAATCCCAAAAGGAGGGGACAGTGTAGGAGAAGGGATTATGGCGTGCCATCCTCTGGGGGGGAGGGGGGTGCTTTCTCACTTTCCCTCTCGATCTCCCTCTCTCGGTCTTTCTCTGGTGAGCACACATGCCCTCTGGCAAGTTAGAAAAATGTTAATGCATGGGACCAGCAGTTGGCATAATGGCTATGTCGCTGGACTCCCATGTGGTTGACCACGGTTCGAGTCCCGGACCCGGTGGCTTAAACTCACACCCAGTGCGTGTGTATGCATGCCCAAGATCCCAAGAGGAGAATGGAGGAGAAGGGATAGCGGCATGGCCATAACCCCTGCGGGGTGATTTCTTGCTTTCTGTCTCTCTTTCTCTCTCTGTCTGGCAAGAGCACGCGCCCTATAGCAAAAACCTCTCCAAAAAAAAAAAAATTGCTAACACACAGGTAAACACTTTTCTCTTGGTTGTTAGCATATGTGTGATTCAGAGACTGTCATGGCTGGCCTGTACCTCACCTGTTACCTGTCAGCTTGGACTCTGCAGAGTGAAGGAGAGTCCCTCAGTGCAAGGCCAAGGGACAATTCGTCACCTGCAGACACACCTCGCAGCAAGGCCGCATGCCAAGGGTGCTGTCCGAAGCACTCCTTGTAGAAAATGCTGGCAACACCTAAGTCTCCGTCATCAGGGAACCAGTTACATGAGATGGCGTGTCTGTACTCTCTGTGCCAAGGAGCCCTTAGGGAGATGGGCTGGCCCTGCCCCACGTGGGGATGCATTTCTACAGTGTGTGATCGCTTGAACAGGCAGGCTGCCAGCAGGGCAGTTTCTTTGGGTCTGTGAAAAGGGGATCCAGAAGGGGACCTTTGCTCGGTGCTTTGTCAGACTGAGGTGACCTCTGGGAGGGAGATGGGCCATGGGGTGCGGGCATGTGGGTGAGGAATTTCCACTTTCCGCACTTCCGCATTGTTTTTGAGTGTAAAAACACATACGATGATAAGCAGAGTCTTTAACGATGTCACGGAGGGTTTGGGGCCCCATCAGCAGTTGCGTGAAAGGCTGTGGCCTACACAGCGGGTTGGCGATTGAGCGCTGCCCGCAGGCTGCTCATGTCGGCCCAGGCTGCTTATAAAGTCCAGGAAGGCCCTTCTCACAGTCCCAGGGGTGGAAGTCCAAGATCGAGATCGGCCCCTCCTTGGCTCACAGACACCCTTCTCACTGTGCCCTCATGTGGGGAAGGAGCCACTCCTTGGCTCACAGACACCCTTCTCACTGTGTCCTCACGTAGGGAAGGAGCCGCCCTTGGGACCCGATGGCTTCCCCAAGGCTTCATCTTCCAGTCCTACTTCCTTGGGGTTGGGACTCGACATGGGCGTTTGTGCACAGCAGGCACCGACGTGGGGGGTCTCAGAGTGCCACAGCTGCGCCCCATCCACCCGCTTCGTACTGCAGACGGGAACGGTGCCAGTCCAGCTTCCTACGGGGCAGCCATGAGGTGTCAGGGCAGGAGCTGAGGTGGGTGGTGGGCAGTGGATGGAAGGCGAGGAAGCCCCAGGGCAGGGCGAGGCCAGACAGGGAAGGCAGGAGGGTGTGCACTCCGCAGACGGCAGATCCTGGGAGGGCCCGAGAGGAACTCCGCAGCCTGACCCTGCAGCCCCTCGCTGCACCCACAGTGGCTCCTTCCTGGTGTGGGCAGCATGAGGGGCCAGGGTACCCAGGCCAGCCTGTCTCTCAGGTGAGCCCGCCAGTCTCCACACCCACATCTCCCCATGGCTTCTGCCCCAAGCTTCATCCTCTCCCTCCTCCCTTCTCAGGGCAAACGCCCTCCCCTTGGAGCAGCCATTAGCACCAGCTCAGGCCAGGTGACCTGGGGGCGGCCTCCAGTGAGCACCCTGCCAGGGTTAGTGGGCTCCACGCAGTGCAGGAGAGAGCTGCCCTGGGGCCTGTTGGCACCAACCCTGTTCGGCCTCTCTGCTCTGTGTCTTTACCAAGACCAGGTCTTCTAGTGAGAGAGAAGGCCACACCTCCTTTGTCCCAGTTGTCTCTCCCCACGGGCCCCCAATCCCATGTCCTGAAGGGCTCTTGCCACCCCCAGCCCCAGTGCCTGAGTGCCATGGCTCTGCTGGTGTGAGGGGGTGTTTCTCCCACCTGTCACACAGGCACTGCACATGGAAGCAGGGGACGAGGGCAGATCTGGGTGTGGGGTGTGCAGGTGAGGCAGTACCTCCATGATGGGGTGCCCAGCTGCAGTGTCACAGACTCTCAAGTTCTGGGAAACAGAGCAGGAGGTGCAGCAAAACCCACCGGGAAGAGGTGACACTGGGGAGACAACCGTGTGGCGGAGAGGTATCTCTGGCTCTGGGCTCACCCACAAGAACAGCTCTCCGACTAAGGCGACCGTGGTCCTGGGTAGGGAGGTCAGGCCTCAAAGAGGGGGACTGGTGCAGGGAGCAGAGGAGTGGTGATGCCGAGGGAAGGAGCGTGTGTGCACAAGCACGGCGTGGATGAGTGTGTGTCCGCTCATCCAGTACCGCCTAATGGTGTCCCCAGACCTCGTGGCTCAGGTCTCATGAGCTCAAATGCATGTGGTCTCAGCCTCTGCAGGGCAGGAGTCCAGAGGGCCGAGCAGGCTGTCAAGCGAGCTTCTGGTCGGGGTCTCCCGAGGTTGCAGTCGAGCTGCAGCTGGGACTGTGGTCACTCCGGGGCAGGAGAGCCAACACCCCCGGGGGCCACCACTCAACTGCTGACTGTTGGTCTCTGTTCCGCGCCACGTGGGCCTTTCTGAGGGCTGGTGACATGGCAGATGGCTTTGCCTGAGGGGGAAGCAGAGCCACAGTGATACAACGCCATCACTCCCTCAACTACACATTGGGAGTGTGTCTCCGAGTACAGGGCGGACCGAGGGCAAGGGAAAGGAGGCTCCATGTGATGAGAGGGAGAGTCCGCAGAGGTGGGGAGCAGCTCTTCACACCCCACAGCGTCTTCGAGGGCCCACGTGGGGTGCAGCAGTGTGACGCCCTTGTGGGGTGGTCATGGGAAGGCCTCCCTGGGCATGCCAAGTTCACATGTGCCCCTCACCCAGGTTGGTTGAGATGGGGTGAATCGTGGCATGGGGACCCTGGGGTGCTTCTCTCTCCCTTTCTCCCTCTCCCTCTCCCTCTCTCTCTCTCTCTCTCAATAAATGAAGTTTAACTTCATACAATTTGTAGAATAAAGAAGAATGGTTAGGATAGGCTGGAAAGGGAGGTTGGAAACATCTTCTGTGTTTCCAATTCAGGGCTAAAGAGTTTCAACTGCCCCCAGGCCCCTCTGGCAGCTCACAGCTGCAGGGTGGCCGGGGCTGGGTGGGGACAGAGGGGCGAGGCGCCTGCAGCAGCGCTAGCCAGTAGCGGTGGCAGAGGGACATGGGCTTGACTCAGTGACACTGGCAGTTCAGATTTCCACATGCAACTTCACAGTTTATACATGTGGAAATGAATATTTTAAATGTGTGGACTCTGTGCACGGGAACTACATGTGTCTAAACCAGGGGCCTCTGCGAGGGGCCTTCCGTGACCTCGGACGTCAGGGTCCAAGGGAGCCATGTGCACTTGGGCCATGATTAGAGCTATAGCGAGGAAGACTGGAAGCAGAGCTGGAGCCAGGAATGGATGGGGTGGAAGCGAGGACAGAGGAGACTGCACGTGGGGTGCACACAGGGGTGGGAGGCCCGGGACCAGGGCAGCACAGGTGACCAGCGAGGCTCACCCGGAAGTCAAGGGCAAACACGTTCAAAACAAGCTGAAATGGGGGCAAAGGGACGAGGCTGCCCTACAAAATGAAGCACTGTGACCCACTGTCCCCCCAGAGATAGACTCTAATCCTCTCTCCCTGGTGTTGAACATGCGGCTGGCTTAGTTACTGCTCCCAAGTACAAGAGCACAGGAAGGGGGAAGAGAGCCACGCACGGTGGCCAGACCTACACCCCTGCACAGCCAAGGAGGGAGACAGTCCTCGAGTGCTGGTATGTGGGTGTCGGGCTCCCTGAGCTTGTTTGGTGTATCTGAAGGGCACGCTCCAGAATACTTGACTCTTCCCAGCTGTCAAAGTCATGAAAATCGATGGGCCAGCCCTGTAGCCGAGTGGTTAAGGGAACCAGATCCCTCATGGCCAACCATGGTTCAAATCTCATTCCCAGCACTTGAAAAAGCATACCAGTCACATGTGCCTGCATGCCTGAACTCCCAACAGGTGGAGAAATGGAAGACGAGTGCTTTTTCCCTCTCTTGCTCTGTGTCTCTCCCTGGAGAGGACACATGCTCTCCAGCAAGGAAAGACTGAGAGACTGTCACAGACTAAAGGAGGTGATGGGTATATGGGATAAGTAAGTGCCATCTGCGGTCCTGGCACAGAAAACAAACACTGGTGACACTGGTGGAAAGACCGGTGAAATCCCAGTGAAGCGTGGAGTTTAGCTGGTGGAAACACACTGGCTTTGAGTACATAGTCTTAGCTTCAACAACTGTGCCGTGGAATTTGACGATAGAAGAGACTAGGGAGGGGCATAAGGAGATCTTTAAAAAGGTCATAGAAAATGCATATTCTTTAAAAACTACACACAGATTTTAAATTGTAACAAAGTGAACTCATACTTTAATTTTATTTTCCAACAGACTTGATGAAGCCCTCTCAAATATATTCTCTGTCAATACAACTATTCTGCAACCTAAAATGATTTCCCTCCAAAAAAATTATTGTTTCTTCCTCTCTCTCTTTCTCTCTCTCTTTCTCTCTAGCTAATCTCTTTGACTCAAAAGGCCCGAGGGGGTTAGAAGGGAGAAGTATGGAGGACTTGGCCTTCCAAACACTAAGAAATATTCCAAAGTCTTGGAAAAATTATGACTAAACTGGAGGGACCAGTGATGTGGTAGTTAAGGCACTGAACTCCCACGTGGCCAACTGTAGTTTGAGTCCTGGTTACAGCAGCTTGAAACTTGCCAGGCGTTTGTGTATGCATGCCCAAAATCCCAGATGAAGAACAGAGGAGAGGAGATGGCAGTGTGGTCATCCTCCCTCCCCAGGGGTGATTTCTCAATCACTGTCTCTCTCTGGCAAGTGCATGCACCCTACAGAGAAAAAAAAAAGAAAGAAAAATGTATGATTATGAATGAATAAATAAAATGAAAATACTGATGCAGAAAAAAGTAAAAGTTCCTGGGTTCTTGTTGCACTCCTTGAGCAAAGGTAGGCATCAGACGAATTAAATACTCAGATATGAACACCAAAATCACAGAGTAAATTGCAGAAAATGTAACACAGAATCTGACTTTTTTTTTTTTTTTGGAGAGATTTTTGCTATGGGGTATATGCACTCTCCAGAAAGACAGAGAGACAGAAAGCAAGAAATCACTCCCCACAGGGGATGGCCATACCACAATCCCTTCTCCTCCATTCTCCTCTTGGGATCTTGGGTATTCATGCACAGACGCCCAGTGTGAGTGTAAGCCACTGGGTCTAGGACTCCAACCGGGGTCGACTACATGGGAGTCCAGCGACATTATGCTAACTGCTGACCCCAGATTCTTAAAAAATAAATAACTAAGGCAAAACCTGTAGATGAATCTGTCTATACCAAAATGAAGTATTCAGATTCAATAAAGTTCCATATGCAAAGTAACCAGAAGACATATTGGGAGCAGACAGTCATGGCATCTTAAACAGACAGTCGATTGATACTTGGATTATACAGAGAACTTCCACAAGCAAATAAGAAAAGACATCATGGGGAAAAGAGGAAAGGGTTTGAACAGGCAACTCACAGAATGGAAACCTTTAACAAATGCAAACATGTTCAACTCACTAGTAACCAGAGAAAAGCATATTTTAAAACTGCAGCCAGCGTGGCCAGGGGTAGTGCTTTAGCAACGCAGCTGGAGACACATTGGAGAGGTGTGTTTAAATCCCAGACTTCCCTCTGTAAACCATACAGACAGGCATGGCCATGCCCAGGCTGGCCAGGAATGGGGGGCCACATCAGAACCCTATTAGGGAGTATCTCTTTCTTTCTCTCTCTTGTTCTCTCATTGAAGAAATAAGACATTTTTAAAAATAAGATTTTAAAAGTCCATCCAAGATAGAGTAACAGAAATCAGGTCTACACGCACCTGAAATAACTAAAAAGTGAAGTTGGTATTTTCAAAGGCCTCAGGCAGCAGAAGACAGGAGGGCTACCAGCCGGTGATCTCCCTGCATCAGGAGACAGGGCTGGAAGTCTGGATCAGGCCGTACTGCAAGGAAACCACCTGAGGCCAGGAAAGAGCCACTGGAATGGAAGGGGGGAGCTCACCCAGGGCAAGGTCCAGCTACGCCAGGAACCAGGGGGAATGCCCAGAAGAATCTTCCTCGCTAATGAAAACATTAGGCCTAGACTAAAAGCCATACCATATCACCTGGCGGTGTTTAAAAGTGAGACCCAAATAGATCAAGCTGTTTCCAAGTAACCTAATAGCTTTGTCCTGAGACAAAGCTCAAAAATACTTATAAAAATGCAAAAATGTCCAACACCCAACCAGCAAGGTAAAATTCATAACCTACGACAACTCGTCAAATCTTCCCGAGCATGGGGACCAGAGGGCAGAGCGGCAGCAACGCGATGCTGCGAGGCTGACCCGTGGCCGGTCTGGGCCCACATCCCAGCCCTCTGCACACGTATGCGTGTGTGCCATGACCCCCACTGGCTGAGGCGAGGGCGGACCGCTCTGTGCCATTCTGTCGGGGTGCTCTCTGGTTGTCTGGTTGTCTATCTCTATCTCTCTTGATCATGGAAGAAATAAATAAATAAACTTTTTTAAATTACCAAGCATATATGGGAAAATATAACCCATAACAAGCATTTAAAAATAAATAACACTTGCAATAAATATGGAAAAAAAAATGAAGAGGTGGCAGTGACTCATAGATCCCTCTCATAGGTGTCCTTGAAGAAGCGCTTCTTTGGGCCTGGATAGACCATCCGGGAGGGACCCAGCAAATGTCTCAATGCACAGGAAAATCCAGAGCGGCTGCAGCAACAGGACAGGTGCCCAGGAGCCCTGGCAGATCTGAAGAGCATCGGGTTGAGAGCACAGGTAAGAAATGCAGACGTGTTTGGGGGGACAGAGGACTGGGTGGACGGAGACAGGGTACAGGGAGCCAAGGAGGTGAGTTCTGCAGGGGAGTGACAGTTGGTGACAACCCCACATACATTGCAAAAGGCTGGGAAAAGAGATTTAGAATGTTCCCAACATGCAGTGGTGGTAAATGCTGGAGAAGGGAGACATGGTTAATGCCCAGATTCGAACACTAAACGTGGTATTCTTACTTCTTTCATAACAGTCAGACAGAGAGCCAGGGGTAGGAAGGGGCATGGCAGCTACACTCCACTGGAGCTCATGGCGGAGGACAAGGCACTGCTCGCCGGGGAGCAGGCCTCCTGCAGGGCAGACTCTGCACCCACAGCGGACCCTCCCACACGCCAGTGAGGACTGACCCGTCTTGACGGTGCTCCAACCCTCCTGTCTCTCTCATTGTCAGAAGAGCAGACGGAGAGCGGTATTGACAGGGGAGTTTATAGACGTCTCAGCCACAAGAGCTAAATTTTAAATAACTCAGAATTATTGACAGAGAACAGACATCGGACTCTCTCTGTGCCTGCCAGGAGGAGAAGGTCACTTTTCTTTGTCAGCTCCGTCTTGTCCATCTTGACGCTGGGCCTGGCTCCAGGAAGAGTTCCCGTGACCGGCTTGCCAGAGAGACTCGGCCCCCCCGCGTCCTGCGCTTTCTTCAAGCAGCAACAGTCTGGGCACCTCTCTCTGGGCTCCTCTCTCTGGGCACCGCTTTCTGGGCGCCTCTAACGTGCCAGGGTCCCCCTACCCCGCCCCCCCCCCCGCCCGCCA
>NW_006202562.1:776059-798253 GCF_000334495.1 Tupaia belangeri chinensis | reverse complement strand
GCTTTCTGGGCGCCTCTAACGTTCCGGGGCCCCCCTACCCCGCCCCCCCCCCAGCCTGGCACTGGTCAGCACAGGCTACAGCTGGCAGAGCACAGCTCAGGATGCGGGCAGCGACGGTAGAGGGCGCTGGCGAGGCCCCGCACGCTCGCTCCGCTCTCCAGGGGGCTGGTGTGTGAGCGGAGAGACGCTGAGCTGAATGCCAACCCAGGGAGGGACAGGACATGCAGATTGTGCCTATGACAAGACTCAGCCACCAGGGGAAAAGCCAGTGAGAAAAGCGCCGGGGCTGTAAGCAGGTTAGCACCAATCCGAAGCTAGAACAGACACCCAGGCCCAGGCTCACCCTCCAAGCCCAGGCAGCCCTCTGATCCCCGCCCGCAGGCCCTCCGTATGCATCACCGGCACAAGCATTAAAAAATAAGTGTCCTTGACAAACGCTTCCTGGGGCATGGAGAGACCGTCCAGGACCATGCCCACCCACCATCAGGAGGGACTTGCCAAGGACTCACCTGCATGGGGAAAACACTGAGCAGCAGCAGCAGAGCCAGTGTCCAGGAGTCCTGGCAGATCCGAAGGCATCAGGGTAGGAACACACGGCGCTCACTCTTGTCAGCAGCGGCCCCAGCTCCTCCCCATGCCGGGAGTCCTGACCAGAGCAGGGTGCAGATCGGCCACCTCACCCCGCAGTTCCGAACTAGAGGGTAGCCCCAGAGCAGGGAGTCCAGCTACCTCAAAACTCGGTGACCAACTGCTGGTCTCTGCACTGCTCTGATTCTGCAAGCTGGCTGGGGTCCACTGGGGAGTTCTCCTACTGGTCTGGCCAGTGGTCACTCTTATGGCCGTATTAGCGGGAGGGTCAGCTGGGGGCCGGGCTGGCTGGGAGGCTGAGACAGTTGCACCTTCATCCCTCCACTGGTCTCAGGTTCAAGCACCTGGCGGGCAGCTCAGGGCTCCTCAAGCCTTGGCCTGGACTTGGCATGATGCCACTCCCTCCCCACCTCACTAGTGTCAGCAGGTCATAGGGAGTGACCAGAAGGGCCACATATTCCAGCAAGCCTGTTCACTGGGGTCCCCAGGTCACAGACTGTCCTGGGGAGTGCCCCACGTTTGCAGCATACTGACTTCTTCTCCCCCGGGAGTAGCCATCCACCTCAGGCTCCTTCCCAGTTCCTACCCCTTTGGGTAGAAGCCTTCCTAACTTCAGGCTGCTCCCTGGGGTGCTGGCCCAGCAAGGTCTTGCCAACCCTGTCCCTCCAGGAAATATGGCTAGGGCCAGACTGAGCCCTGGAATGGCTTACTTGCACCCGTACGGCCCTGCCTGAGTCTCACTGCTGCTGCCCCCTGGCCCTGACCAGTGCCCACACTGCCCTGGCACCCTCATGGCGGAGCAGTGCTGATCCCATGGGGACCAGGCATCTGTCATCCCACCAGGGCAGGGGTCCGGCCTGCACATTCACAGTCCTTGCATGACCAGGCTGGCCCTTCTGCTTCCTGGCCCTCTCATCTTCTCTCACCACACGCCAGGCTTGGCAGGGTAAACTGGTCCCAAGATCCCCATCGGGTTTAAGGCAGACACCTGCATAAGCCACATCTCCAACTCTCCTGCTACGGAGCCCTGCGTGGGGGTAGTCAGGTAAGAGGGCACGTGCCTCTTCGTTTGCAGTCAGCCACGTGAAATACCTCCTCAGGAGAAAGGCTCTCGGCTTTACAACTCAGTAGAATGGACATATCACTCAGCTGAGTGGTTTTAAGTGTCTTTCTTTCTTTCATGAGAGAGAAAGAGAAAACACTCAGCAGGGTCCCACACGGCAAGGCCCCCACCCGCCATCATGGCCAGCCAGGACCCTGGGTTCGTGTGCCTGGCGGCACGGGTCAGCTGGGAAGTGAGCCTTGATCTTTTGTAAGATCCAGCATCACTTGAGGGGCATGATACCAACCCCACGGACTTGGTCCTCAGCTTTTTTTTTTTTTTTTTTTTTAATACTTATTCTTAAAACAAATTTTTAAAGCTGTAATTTACATACTATGAAATTCGCCCTTTTTAAGTGTTCAGTTCAGGGGGTTATATTCACAAGGTTGTGCAACTATCCCATTATAGAATATTTTTATTGCAACCTGAAAAAAAAAAAAACAACTGAAGAGCTATTTGCTACTGATGGTGTGTATGGTGATGTCTCCGTCTTGACTGATCACGTGGTAATCGTGCTGGAAAAAGAAATTTATACACTGTAAAGATATGTGTGATTAAATGTGATATAAAAATAATAAAAAATAAATAAATAAGAATATTTTTATTACATCAGAAAGAAATGCCCTGCCATTGGGTCCCTCCCACCCCCGCCTCATGCTTGGCCACAGCCATCCCCTTCCACGCCTGTGAATTCTCATGCAAAGGACACTGCGACGTGGCCTTCCGGGTCTGGCTGGCTTCACTCTCACAGTTTTCCACTCACCACAGGGTAGGGTGTAGCAGGCCTTCGTCTCCTTTCCGTGGCTTTGTTAAGCAGCCACTGCACGATGGAGCATACCCTGCTCCCAACACGCCGCGGGCACGGGCACCGTCTCGGCCTTCGACATCAGCGATAACGCCACTGTGACGTCCACGTGCCATGTTGCGTGAACACACTGGGGGAGGGGCTTCCAAAGTTCATGGAAAGTGAAATTAAAGTAAAAGCTTACTTTGGTGCAAAAACCTGGGAAATCCATGCACGGTTTTTCCATAATATACATTTTTCATGGCCTTTTTAAAAACCCCTATACATTTTCAGTTTGCTCAGCTATGCACTTAGGAGAGGGATTGCTGGATCGTATGGTGAGCCTACATTTAACTTGCCGAGTTCCCCAAAGAGGCTGTGTTAGCCTCCTCCCACTAGCAAGGACCGCAGTTGGCAATTTCTCTGCACCCTCACCAGCACTGGGTGGCCGTCTTGTCACAGCTGTGCTAAGTGCTCTCAGCCGTTGACATGGGGAAGTTTGATTTCTACACCACAGAAAGTCAACACGCAGGTTTCAACAAAATGGTATACAAAAGTTGGGTTCCTGGATCCCGCGTGGTGCTTGGGCTGCACAACTGCTCCGTCCTCAAACTGCTCCACGATATGGCCCTGGCACTGCTCCCACGGAGGCGTGGCACCCATGTCCCTCCTCTCTAAACTTGTGTGGTGGCTTGGACCAATGAACAGAGCGAAGCTATGCCATTTCCAAGACCGGGTCTAAAGGCGAAGCAGCTTCTGCCTTATTCCCTGGAGCAGTCGCTCTTGAAGGCCAATGCTCCTGAGCTGCCATGCGGTGAGAAAGCCCAGGAATACGCATGGGGTGTTCTGGTGGACACCCCATGAGCCTGCCCAGGCCCCACCTGGTGAGTGAAGTAGCCTCTTGATGGGCCCCAGCTGCCAGACTTGGGGTCTCCCAGCTGAGGCTCCTAGATCTCAGAGTAAACTCCAGCCAATTTCTCATGCCCTGCCTGTCCCAGTCCTGACTTAGAGGAGCTATGAGTGTCAGAGTGATGGTCTGAGCTTCTTGGTCCGAGGGTCATTTTCACACAACAGCAGGAACTGCAGCTGTGACGGCAGCTTGCTCAGGGAGGGACTGAGTCCAGGGCTGTGGGTCACCTCTCACAACAGAGCCGCGGATGCCATGTGGGCTGGTGAGCGAGAAGGGGGCAGTGCGGAGCATGTGACAGCCGGCACATAGACTGCCCCCCGAGGGCGCGTGAGCTCTCGACTCAGTTACCTTCAGCTGGTTAGGGTCATTCATTATAAACAGCATTTTATGGTATTATAGAAAACCTCCAGGAACTTACTGGCAAGTTTTGGACTGACAAGTCTTGCATTATCATTTTTCTCATTTAAAGTAAGAGTATGTCTAAAAAAACTAAAAATAGAACTGCTATGGATCTGGCCCCATAACCTAGTGGATAAGGGAGCTGGATCCCACAGAGCCAACCATGGTTGGAATTCCAGCCCAGGCTGTCTGAGGAACACACAGGCAACTGCATGCGCATATGTGAAATCCCGAAGGATGGAGCAATGGAGAAGAGACTGCAGCATCACCATGCCCCCACTGTGGGATGCTTTCTCTCTCCCCCTCTCCCTCCCCTCTCCCTCTCCCTTCCCCCTCCCTCTCCCTCTCTCTGTCTCTCTCTGGCAAGTACACACATCCTCTGGCCATTAAAAAGAGAAAAGAAAGAAAAAAAAGAAAAAGAAAGAAAGAAAGAAAAAGAGAGAGAGAAAGAGAGAGAGAGAGAAAGGAAGGAAGAAAGAAAGAAAAAGAGAAAGGAAGGAAGGAAGAAAGGATTGCACATGATCCAACAACCCCACAGTAGGCACAGATCCGAAGGGAAGGAAACGGGTGTGTCCTTCGATTACTGCACCGTGTCTAACGCAGCTCTATCCACCTTAGCCAGGGCAGGGAGTCACTGGGATCAGGCAGAGCTGGCCTCCTGTCAGAGTCATGTAAAGGCAGCATGACCTGGAGGGGCTGGGAGCCAGAGGAGGCCCTGCCAGGGTGACAGGAGCGCTGGGTCCCCCACCGCATGCTGGACGTCCTGCTCTCACCTCCTCACGGCACAGCAGACACACCCAGACCCCCTGCAGCTGTCTGGGCAGGGCAGACGGCCTGAGCTCTGCGTGGGCGGAGACCCCAGGGCCCTGGCCACGGTCAGGCCACACACTGCAGGAGGCCGTGTGGCCTTGCTACATGCTGCCACGTGGGTGACTTTCACAGGCTCGCTCCGGATCTTCGCAGATCCAAAGGCCTCTGTGGGATGAGGATGGCCACTGCATCCTCGCTCCAGAGAGAAAGGAAGCCCCGTGGCTGCAGGCCACCACTGCAGTCCTTCACTTTTCAGAGGAAGTGAAAAACAGTTGTGGTGACCCAGCTGTGGGGAAAGCTGGGACCACATGGGGGCCTGGCTTCGACTCTGGGTCCAAGCGAAGGACCACGCAGGCCTATGACCCCAGCAACCCCAGGGGCTGAGGCAGGGTCGCGAGCTCCAGGCCATAGAACCCTGTAGAAAAAAGAGGCGGCCAAGCGCCTGTGCTCCACCTCCTCGGGACGCTGGAAGGATGGCCGCAGTGAGCACTTATCTTAGAGCACATATGTAAAACGGAGCATGAGAAAGGAATAACCCAGAAGGGCAGTCGGGGACAGCCTGTCTGCCAGGACATCCAGCACCCCCTCGGACTCCGCCAGTCTGCCTGGGCTCTCATCCCTGTTGGCCACCAGCCCAGCCTGGGGAGTGACATGTCGCCTGACACCCCCCACCTGTGTCATCGCCCCAGGAGCACATTACCCAGGGGAAGGCAGTCACCTCCTCCCCTCCCCGGGCCAGGACTGCCCAGACAGGTGCACGCTCGCTCCTGCCCTGACTCTCCCCAAGGCAAGATGGCAAGAGCCTGGCTGGAGGTGGAACCGAAGTCTCTGCCCAGGCTGTGGGAAGGATCTCACCATGAAACCCAACATGAGGACTGTTTCCTTTTGTTTCTTGAATAAAAGTCTTGAGTAAGATCTTTTCTGGCTGATGTTGGCCTATGAAAGCCAACATCTAAACCTCTTACTTTCTGCCTGATAAAATTGATTTATGCAATGAGTTGGTACTTGGCGAGAAACAAAAGATTGCTTCACATTGGCCCAAAAGTTCCCCTAGAGCATTCTAGAACCTTCTCTAGACAACCCCACCACAGGGTGCAACCCTGAAAGTCCTACAGAGAACACAGCAAGCCAGGGTCTTGTTCTCACGGTAACTCTGGGGTCTCTGCAGCCCACCCACCTCACCTCCCAGTTCCTTTTCCCTCCAAATGTGGATTCCATGCCCACAGCTGGCACCTGCCTTCTAGAAGCCACCCCAGCATGTGTCGTGACAGCCTGGCCTCTCGAGCTCTCTGGGTCCCAAATGCCCCTTCGGAGACAAGCCGATGGGTGTCATTTGTGCTAAAATGTGAGTGACCAGCCAGCTCTCAGCTCCCCACCCCAAACCCTTGCCTCTGCGTCTAAGGAAACCGCTCTGGCCTGGGCTCCTGCACATTCATCACGCCTCCCTCCCAAGGAAGCAAATGGATTTAGAAGAACGTAAACCTGCTGCCCACAAAGCCGCCACCAGCCGGCAGGTGTCAGTCAGAGGGGCAGGCAGAGATGCATGGGCAGGCATCCCACAGCAAGCAGTGGAGGGAGACCTAGGCTCAGCTTCTAGCGAGGTGAGGGGTTGGCGGAAGAGCCCAGGTGTGGAAACACCCCCGCAGGCTCGCCCTGCATGCACAAGCCTATTCCTGCCACTTGGGCCAGAGAACTCAGGAGGAGGAGTTCCCATTAGGCCTCACAGGGTGCGTTTTCCCTCCCTGCCAGAGCAGTCTGGACCTGGACTAACAGCAGAGAGGCCTCTGCAAGTCCTGCTGTTGTCTGTGTCCCCTTACCCAAACCGTAACAAAACCAGCATTGTGCCCAGAATCAGCCCCACCTGGCCGGGCCAGGGCCAGGCTCCAAGGGCTGGGATGAGGCTGCGGCCATCGAGGTCTCCACAGCAGCTGGCCCAGGAGGGACCGGCCCCGGCCCCTAGGACGTGCCCAGGACAGCAGATGCCGTGAGAGATGCTAAGCATCGCACCCAAGTGGTCTTAGTACTCACGGGTGCTGGGGACCTGTAAGTTCTGTCGTCAGACAACAGAGCCCCTTAAAGAGCCAGAAACATGGCCCCACCCAGCTCCTCCATCCCGACCTGCAGGTGCGCACATCCCTGGGGTCTGGAAATGCCTATGCTGAGTACTTTCTATACACCAACCTAGTCCAGAGTTCTGCGTGGCCAAACCACTTGATCCTTATCCCATCTCTGGGAGGGACCAGCACCATGCTCTTACAGAAAAGGAAACTGAGTCACGCAAAGGTTAACTGACAGGCCTGGCCACATGGCTGGGAAGTAGGAGGGCAGAGGGTACCTCCAGCGGGCGCTCTCACCCTGTACTGGGCTGCCCTTCACAGCACATAGTCTACTTTCTAATTCTATAGATAATTTTAACATTCCACCACTGTGTATCCTTACAGCACACTGCATATGAATACACTGCATATCGGGCCAGCCAAAGGCATTACCATACACTTCATCATCGACAGACTTCTTTCCAGTTTGGGTCCCTTAAATGTTTTACTTCTTTCTTCCTCCCCCTGATTCTCTCCCTCCCACCCTCCCCCACTTCCAACCCTTCTCCTCCTCTGTCTCGGTATGATCCAGCAGTTCCGCTCCTGGGTATCTACCCAAAGGATAGGAAAACGCTCAGTCAGGAAAAACACTTGCACATCCATGTTTATTGTGGCATTATTCACGGTTGCTAAGACACAGAACAAACCCAAATGTCCACAAACAGATAAATAGATTGAAAAAGTGTGGAACATATCCACTATGGAATACTATTCCCCTGTAAAAAAGACGAGACCCTGCATTTGATAGAAAGTGGACAGATAGGTAAGATTCCTCCTGAGTGAAGCAAGCCAGACTATGAGAGAAAGGCACTGTCTGTCCACCCTCAGTGAACGCCCACCGTGTGCACACTGGCAGAAGCCGGAAGACTGGAAGAGACAAAAGCACGGAGAGCAACGATAACACTGGAGCCACTTCCTAATTCTTAAGCTTTTTTTTAATTTATTTTTTGCCATAGGATGTATGTACTTGCCAGAATGAGACAGAGAGAAATAGAGAGAGGGAAAGTGAGAAATAGCGCCCCTCAGGGGAGATGGCTATGCTGCAATCCCTTCTCCATTTTTTTGTGATTGGGAGTACGCACACCCAGTGTGACTCTCAAGCTGCAGGTCTAGGACTCAAACCATGATTAGCCATGTGGGAATCCAGCCATCTTAATCTCCATGCCTAATTTACATACACTAAGTCATTGCTTTGGGTTATAGGTCTAGGGGTTTTGACAACTGCGTGCAGTTACGTAGTCACCATCACAATCATGATTTGGAAAACCTCATCACCCCCAAAATCCCTTATGCTACCCCTTTGTGTCAACCCCACCTCACCCCAGCCTTTGGTAGGCCCTGTTCTGTTTTCTATCTCTGTATCAACAGTACCTTTTCTTTTTCAGAGAGAGATTTTTGCTACAGGGGGCATGCACTTGCCAGAGAGACAGAGACAGAGAGACAGAAAGCAAGAAATCATCCCCCTGGGGAGCTGCCCATGCCACAATCCCTTCCCCTCCATTCTGCTCTCAGGATTTGGGGCATGCACGTACACACACCTGGTGGAGTTTCAAGCCTCTGAGTCTGGGACTCAAACCATGGTCGGCTATGTGAGAGTCCAGCAACATAAGTAACCATTGTGTCATCTGCTGGTCTCTCAACAGCACTTTTTAAAAAAAAGTTCTTGCCAGAGGGCACATATGCTAGCCAGGAAGAGACAGAGAGAGAGAGAGAGAAAGAACACCCGTATCCCCATGGGCATAATTATGCCACCATCCCTTCTCTTCCATTTTTCCATTCTGTCAGGATTCGGGGCATTCATGCACACATGCCCAGCAGGTTTCTCAAGCCACCAGGGCTGGGATTCAAACCAGAGGGGTGGTTATGTGGATCTGGCTGCTTTAACCACCAGGCCATAGAGCTGGCCTCCAGCCATATATATTTAAGGACAAGTGTGCTGTTGTACAGGGCCTCACCCCTCTCGCACATGCCCACCCAAGTCTGGAAAGAACGTGAATTAATACAGAAAGCCATGTGAGTGTTCATGACAAATGACTCTGTATAACTGGAGCCAAATGAGATGCTGGCCAAGACCAGCTCGAACAGAATAATTTCACAAACATAAAATAAGCCCCAACTCATACGGCTTTTCCAGGTCTTCTCATTCCTAGTAGTCAAAAGTCAGCAGTAACTGCAACCTGACCTGATACCCACCTGTAAAAGAGGGAAGTTTCACCTCATACTGCACACCAAATACAAAATTAACTCGAAACAGATCAAAGACCTCTGTCTCACTCTGGCAAGTGCATACATCTTATGGCAAAAAAAAATTATATTTAAAAAAAATGTAAAAAGTAAAATAAAAAAAAAAAAGCTTAAGAATTAGAAAGTGGCTCCAATGTTATTGTTGCTCTCCATGCTCTCCCCGTGCTTTTATATCTTCCAGTCTTCCAGCTTCTGCCAGAGTGCACGCGGTCAGTGTATATTGAGGGTGGACAGACAACGTGATGGAGGCTGGCAGAAGGCAGTGGAAAGAGGAGCCCGCAGGCGGAGTGGGGCAGGCTCCGCTGCGTTAGCACCCTCCCAGGAGAGCTGAGGGCTGGAGGGTGCGCAGCTCCATGATGGGCACTGGGCAGGGCGGGACACGCCCCAATGGAGGCACTGCCCAGGACGCCTGGACAGAGGCGTGAGAAGCATTCGGTCTGCAGGTACAGGATGCAGCGGGGCATGGGAGGGGACAGCAAGACTTCAGCCCTTGGTACCTGCCCTGGCCCTGACAGTTGGTGCAGCCTCGCTGGGCATGTAGGTGCTCACCAGGAACAGGAGGACAGTGCCAGCACTGAGGCTGTGTGGTGGCAGTCGACCACAGGTGCCTGGCTCGCTCCTGCCCTTACCAGCATGAACTACTGCTGGGAGATAGGGCAGACGGGACCCTGCAGCTCGGAGCTGCACCAGGCCCTGCGCCCAGGGCCTCTGGCCATGTCTTCTGTAAGTCTCCTCTAGCTATCTTCAGCACCTCAACATAAGAGGTAAAACTATATAACTTAACTCCTAGAAGAAAATATAGGGAAGAACTTCATGGCATTGAATTTGGTTATGATTCCATGGTTATGACATCAAAAACATAGGCAATAAAATAAAAAACAGACAAGCTGGACTTCACGAAGATTAAAAACTTTTGTGCAAAAAGGATATTATCAACAAAGCAAAAAAGGCAACCAAGGGCCAGCAAGTGGCATGGTGGTTAAGGCACTGGACTCCCACGTGGCTGGCTACAGTTTGAGTCCCAGACCTGGTGACTTGAAAATCATGCTGTGCACATGTGTGTGCACATCCAAAATCCCAAGAGGACAATGGAGAAGGGATTGTGACGTGACCATCCCTGGCGGGGGTGGCGATTTCTTATTTTCCCTTTCTCTCTCTCTGTCTCTGATTCTCTCTGGCAAGAGCACCCACTCTATGGCAAAAACCTAACACAAATAAATAAAGGCAACCCGTAGAATGGAGAAATATTTGCAAACCACAAATCTGATAAGGGATTCATTCTTTATATAGAGAACCCTTGAAAATCAACAATAACAACAAAACAAAAACAATTTAAACATGAGTAAATAACTCTAATAGTCATTCCTTCAAAGAAGACGTACAAATGGTTTAGAAGCATACAAAAAGAAGTTCGGCATCATGAATCATGAGGAAAATGCAAATCCAAACCACAGTGAGAGGGCCAGCAGGTGGCACAGAGGTTAAGGCATTGGATCCTACGTGGCCGACTATGCAGTTCAAGTCCTGGACCCAGTGGCTTGAAAAATCACACCAGGCATATGTGCATGCATTGACCAAAATTGCAAGGAGACTGAGGAGAAGGGATTGCAGCTTGGCCATCGCCCTATAGCAAAACTTAAAAAAAATAAATAAAAATAAGAACAGATACAGTTTCACATCAATTAGGATGGCCATTATATGAAAACAGAATATAACAAGTTTTGGTGAGATGCGGGGAAGTCGGAATCCTGTGTACAGAAACGAATTCAGGATTAGCACACAATCCAGCAAGCCCACTCTGGGTATGTAGACAAAGAAATAGAAAACAAGCCAGACAGTGGCAGTGAAGTGTGACATCCTATGAGGCTGACTGACATGAGAAGGCCGTGGCTTTATGTCCAGAGACCTCCCTCGGTACACAGGGCACGTGTGTGCCCACGAGCCAGGGCTGACTGGGCTGAGGGTGAACTGCAGCACCAAGATTTTTGTTTTGTTTTTGATTTTGAGAAAAAGATGTTTGCTATAGGTCATGTGTGCTCACCAGAGAGACAGAGAAATAGAAAGCAAGAAATCACCCACCGGGGGTGGGGGGATGGCCATGCTGCAATCCCTTCTCCTCTATTCTCCTCTTGGGAACTGGGGCACTTATGCCCAGTGTGAGTTTTAAGCCGCCAGGTCCAGGATTTGAATTACAGTCAACTATAGGGAAGTCCAGCGAGGTTACCATTAACACCATCTGCTGGTCCCAAAAGATGTTTTTTAAAAAGAATTAAAAGTAGAGTCTCAAAGAGATATTTACATACACCCATGTTGCCTGCACCATCACTTACAATCACCAAAAACTAGAAACAATCCATGTGCCCATGGATGGGTGAATGGATAAACAAAACATGGTCCTTATGTACAATGGGATATTCAGCAGCCACAGAAAGGAGTGAGGAAGGCTTGACACACCCTACAGCCTGGACAGACCTTGGAAGTATTATGCAGGGTTAAATAAGCCAGGCATGAAGTGCCAAACGCCTGTGTGGCGTGGCTCCCCGTGGTATCTCTAGAACAGATGATTTTCAAAGACGGAAAGTGGAATGGTGGTGAATGGGGTGGGGGCAGGGCATGCAGAACTGGTGGGAGGGACATGGGGAGTTATTGCTCAAGGGCCACAGAGCTTCTACCGGGGTTGCTGAAAGAGTTGGGTAACGGGTAATGTTTGCACAACACAGGACGCAGTTAACAACCGTGCATTGAGGAAGAGTTTCAGTGGTAACTTATGTCATATATGTTTTACCAAATCTTTAGTTGATACAATAATATAATTTTTTAAAAGCCATTGAACTGTACAGTACAAGTGAAAAAAATTGTATGGTCTTTGAATTATATCTCAATAAAACTGTTCAAAAGGAGAAAAATCTTCACGTTAGCCACTACTCAGACAGTGGGGAAGGCTATGGCGCTGGGACATTGACGCTCTGTGGTCATCAGCCACTAAGTCACGAGACCCACGGCAAGCCTCAAAGATTCCAGTTTTTCGTGGCAGATGGGACACAGGCAGTCTCCCCCTTCCCCACGCACAGCCCCAGAGCTGAGACGTGCATGGGTCTAGAGGCACTTGTGCACAGCAAAGATGCAGTCAGACTGGGACCAAATGAATTTCTGTCACCGGCCTGGGTTGTGCTGGAGCAGGTGCTGGCTCATCTAAAGTTCTCTGCCTCACCCCACAGCAACCTTGTTGCACGTCGCACCTTCGTGTGTTAACATTGCATAATCACGTGACAGACACATGTACAAGATGGCCCCACAGGCTGGTCATAGCTAGCATGTAGCGCAGGCATGCAGGCCATGCCCTCAGGTTTGTATGCATGCACTGTGCGGAGTGTGCCTGTGACAAAATGCTCTAGAACACGGTTCTCAGAACGCAGCCCAGCCCATCACTAAGCAACATGGCTGCAATTCCGTGTACATATGCAAACTATCAATTTTGTTACTCACCAGACCGAACTGAAGGCATCGTGTGTGATGTGCTCTACTCGTTCTTTAAAGAAGAGCAACACCTCGTGTCTCTACACACGCATTCCGGAGACATTATCAGGATCACTTGCAGGGGCCCTGAGGATGTGGGGACATGCTCTGAGCAAGCACCACTTGTCGGTTTTGGCTATGACAGGACCTTGCAGCTTGTCCTTTCCTTGACCCTTACTGCAAGCAGAGCAAAGGGTGGAGTTTTCTAGGGGCCTTCCAACAGACACATCTGATGGAATCCAGGAAACATCCTGACCCCAATTAGCAAAGTCCTACCCCTGCTCTGCCTCTGTGATATTCTTCAGCCTCATCAACACCCCTTTGATGTTTGGAAGAAAGTATCTTCCCACACCTACAGCTAGGCTTCTCTCCACTAAATAAGAAGTTTACAGGATTTCTCTTTAATAATACGAATGTAACCAAGAGATTTGTTACCTGCTTCTTATTGCCTGTAACATGTCAACTTATTACGGAATGTCACGAAATACAGGTATGTAGCGTCGCTTTGCCCTGTAAATAAAGGTGCCCAGTTTGTCTGGGTGGCACAAGTTGCTTGGGCTGCCTAGGCTCAGGGCCCCCTGTGTCCTCTGCTACTCTGTTTCTTTGCCTCTTTCTTTCAGCTTCCTCTTAGATCCAGCAAACCCTGGGGCAGACGCCAGGCAATCACTTATGCACAGAGATCAAATGGAAATTCGGAGGGAGGGCCTAGGCAACAGCAGCCATTGTGAGCTCTTCATTAGGACTGGGTGGTGCAGAAATTGAGTGACTTGAGGGCACAATGATGCAATCCTCCACCACACAGTCTCCCACCGGGTAGCAGGATTATTCCAGGGATCTTCAAAAAGCTACTGGAAAATGTGTATTATCAAAATCCATAATGCATAGATTTCAAATTTTTTCACACCAAAATAAACTCTCACTTTAATTCCATTTTCCCACAAACGTCGGAAGTCCCACGTATATCACAGCCTTGTCAGGCAACTTTGCAGTTACCCCTCTTTACAAAAACAGAGGCTCTGGGCCTGGCAGATAGAAAGGAGTGAGGTGGAAGTGGCTGTGCTCCAACTCAAAGCAGCTCCTCAGGTCCTGTGTGTTTCCCCCTGCCTGCTCATGCTTCGTGACAGGCCATCACTGGAACCGGAGAGACATGCAGGGCAGAGCCACCAGCACCCCCATCAGCCACTGCCAGCCAGCCCGCACGGGCAGCTAAAGTTCACAAGCAGGTGAATTCAGGGCCCTGACTTCACCTGAGCGTCCCTCCCGTCTCACAGCTGAGCAGGCTGAGGCTCAGAGGCCCCAAGATCACCTAAATGCTAGGGGACAGGTCTAGGAATTAAATGCCCCCCTCTGACGCCCAGGACAAAGCACTGGGAGTTGCCCCCTTCTGGCCACCCTTTGCAAAACAGTGCCAAACCTGAGTTCAACCCTGCCCGGCCGCTGCTTTTCCTCTGGAGCTTTCTGTTTCTCTTGTTTGGGTCTGAGCGTCATGTTTCCGGCCTTCCATGAAAGGCCAGTAGAGAGAAAGAAATGAGAAAAGTCTTTTTCTCTGAATGGGGCCTTTCTCTCAGGCACGTGGCCTTTCCCACATGCTCCACGCGACAGGCAGGAGGATACTTGTACCCTCTGTGTCCACAGGTCTTCAAGGAAATGTGCCGACTTGTGGTCTCTGGCTTTCTGTCTAGGCCTTGTTAACAAATTAGTGAAAAACAGATTTACAGGTTCAATACCAGCTGTGAACTCCGTCCAATGCCCATGATTAAGAGAAGTGAAACGGCTTAAAGAAAAGTCTTCTTTGTCAGACTGTGAGCTAGGGCAGAGTCCACAATCAACAATGGGTCTACCTTCTGTATTGCCAACATAACTCAATAGCATCGCCTCCTTAATTCCTGGGACCTCAGGAGCCCAGCTCGCAGGTATAAATCAGGTCTTGAAAGATGGGCTGGCTCTCCCTAATGGGCAATTTCCAGCCCACTAAGTTCCTTCAACACAGTGTGGCAAATAAGGTTACTTGACAGATATTTCTCCTGTTCCTGGCCAATAGCTCCTAACTCCCAGACCACTGCGGCCTGCCCCTGAGTGGGGAGATCATACCAGATCCAAGTCAGACTTCTGTAGCGATTGGCTCATGAGTGGCCATATGACCCAGTTCTGACCACCGAGACGTTGGGAGAAATCTGCTCTAGACTTTAAAGGAAGGATAGCTGTGAGACTGGAGGGACGCTCAGGTGAAGTCAGGGCCCTGAATTCACCTGCTCGTGAACTTTGGCTGCCCATGCAAGCTGGCTGGCAGTGGCTGATGGGGGGCTGGTGGCTCTGCCCTGCATGTCTCTCCGGCTCCAGTAATGGCCTGTCACGAAGCATGAGCAGGCAGGTAGAAACACACAGGACCTGAGGAGCTGCTTTGAGTTGGAGCACAGCCACTTCCACCTCACTCCTTTCTATCCATAATAAAAAAGAAGGAAAACCCAAGCTATCTCTCCCTACGTTTCCATTGCTTCTTTCTCTCCCTCTATCCTTTCTTCCCCGGTAGTCTTTGATCTTATTTCTGAGCATGATAACGTGGGAAGCCCGTATAGAAAAAACAAAACCTGGAGCTGAGGCAGCCATCTTGCAATCATGAGACAATCAAAGCCTTAAAACAAAAGTCAACGGGGCAAGAGAGCAGAGAGCAGAGATGGGCAGGGCCTGGGTGTGATGACAGTGACAAGCCACTGCGTCGGTCCTGGCACCAGCTCCTTCTCTGCTTCTTGTACTGTGAAGTGCTTATGTGACTTATTAAGTCACTTTTAGGCCAAACAGTCAATTCTCTGGCAGTTGAGAGCAAAATCCTTACACATAGATGCAGCAACTTGTTTTCTGTGGTCATTTTCTTCATTTCTTCATTTCCAAGCTTGATCAGGACACTTTGAAAATTAGATATTGATCTTTCTCAGGAGCATACATTCAAATGTATATGTCTTAACAATCCCATCATAAGTTGAAACTACAGCAGGTCAAAAATGCATTGGGGCCAGCAGGTGGTGTGATGGTTAAAGGTGCTGGACTCTCATATGGCCAACCGCAGTTTGAGTCCCGGACATGGCAGTTTGCTTTCTCACTTTCCCTATCTCTCTCTCACACTCTGTCCCTCTCTAGTCAAATTAAAATAAAAATAAATAAAGTTAAATAAAATAACTCTTTTTAAAACTGCATTTACAGCCTGCTGGTGGCACAGTGGTTAAGGTGGCTGAATCCCACACAGCTAACAGCACGTATCAAGTCCTGGATCTGGCAGCTTGAGAAACACTCCTGGCATGTGCACATGCGTGTCCGAAATCCCAAAAGGAGGAAAAAGTGGAGGAAAGGGGATTGGGGCATGACTATCCCCCTCCAGGGGTGCTCTCTCACCTTGTTTTTTTGTCTCTCTCTTCTGTGAGTGCATATGTCCTCTGGCCATTTTTTTTAATGCTCTTAATACACCTAACCTACTAAACATGACAGTGGAACCTAAACTACCCTATGTGCTCAGGACACGTGCACTATCAACAGCCAGGCAGTCAGCACACTTGAAGTGCTGGGGGTCTGTCCTCACAACAGGATGGCTGCCTGCCGTGGCTCAACACCACACATCATCAGCCCAGGAGAAGACCGAAATTCAGTATTTGGAGTACAGTTGTTTTCATATATATTATTTATTTATTTAATTCCATTTTCTATTATTAATTTTTTTTAAATTCGACCAGAGAGAGGCAGAGATAGAGAGAAAAGGAAAGTGGAAAACAAGCCACCAGGTTCGGGACTCGAAACACAGTTGGCCATGTGGTTGTCCAGCGTCTTTAACCACCAAACCACCTGCCAGCCCCTGGAGTAGAGCTTTGACTGAATGCTTATCACTCCTGCACCATCAAAAAGTCGAATGCTCAAATATTGAAACATTTTGTAAATTGGGGTCTGTCTGAATTTGTCTGTCATATACATATGATAAGGGATTACCTATCCAGAATATATAAAGAACTCCTAAAACTCAGCAGCAATAGAACAGGACTATTTAAAAATGAGTTAAGAACATTAATGGTCATTTCTCCAAAGAAGACATAAAAATAGCCAGGAAACACATGAACAGATGTTGACCATCGCTAATCATTAGGGAAGTGCAAATCAAAGCCACTGTGAAGTGCCATCTCACACCAATTAGGAGGCCATTATAAAACTAAAAAATAGGGGCCAGCAGGACCAGCAGAAGGCGTAATGGTTACGTTGCTGGACTCCCATGTAGTCGACCACCGTTCAAGTCCTAGACCCAGTGGCTTGAAACTCATGCCAGGCACATGTATGTGCATGCCCAAAATCTGAAAAGGAGAAGAGAAGAGGAGGGATTGAGACATGGTCATCCACCCTGGGATATGATTTCTTACTTTCTGTCTCTCTGTCTCTCCAGTGAGCACACATGCCCTATAGCAAAAATCCCTCTTAATAAAAAATAGGGGCCAGCAGGTGGCATGGAGATTAGGGTGATGGACTCCCTCATGGTCAACCATGGTTTGAGTCTCAGACCTGGTGGCTTGCTTTCTGACTTTCCTTCTGTCTTTCTCTGTCTCTCTGGTGAGTATATGTGCCTTGTAGCAAACTTAAAAATAATAATAATGAACCAGCAATTAGCATAATGGCTATGTTACTGGACTCCCATGTAGTCGACTGTGGTTCAAGTCCTGGACCCAGTGGCTTAAACTCACACCAGGCGCATGTGCGTGCATGCGCAAGATAGGGAGAGGAGAATGGAGGAAAAGGGATTGCAGCATGGTCATTCCCCCTGGGGGGTGATTTCTCACTTTCTGTCTCTCTGCCTCTCTCTGTCTTTCTGGCAAGTGCACACGCCCTACAGCAAAAACCTCTCCAAAGAAAATAATAATAATAAATAAAAGAAAATAATGTCTAAAATTAAAACTTTAGACAATCAGGAAATAACAAGTACTAGTGAGAGTATGGGGAGCTGGAAGCCCTGTGCACTGCTGCTGGGAGCAGCATGTGGTACAGCTGCCGTGAAAAGTGGGGTGGCGCAGCTCCTCAAAGAGTTAAACAGGATTACCACGTAATCATGTAATCTTCTGTGCATATAGTGGAAAGAGCTAAAAACAAGGTCTCAAAGAGATATTTATACATCCTGTTGATAGCAGCATTATTCATAATAGCTAGAATGCAGGAGAAGCCCAAATGTTCTCCAACAGATAAACAAAAAGTATGGCATATGCAAAGAATGAAGCATTCAGCCTTAGAAAGGAAGGAAACTCTTACATGCGCCCACATGGTGAGCCTTGAGGACATTATGCTAAGTGAAACAAGCCAGTCCCCAAAAGATGAATACTGGATGGTTTCATGAGATGAGGAACTTAGAGCAGTCAAAGTCACAGTGAGCCAAGTAGAACGGTGGTTGCAGGGACTTGGGGGAGCACGGGACAAGGACCAATGGTGCCACAGGGATCAGGTTTCTGTTTGTCAAGATGATAGGGCTCTAGAGAGGGACAGCAGTGATGGCTGCACGGAGGAAAGAATGGGCCTAACCCAGTGAGCTGCACACCGAAAATGGTTACAGTGGTGAAAATTGTAATTGTTCAGATAGCAAATTTGAGGGCCAGATGGCGCCATAGCAGTCTCACAACACTCCGTGACACTAAACTACGTGACCAGTCTCTGGGTTTTCACCTGGGTTCATGCATGGCCCCGTCCAGAGCAGGCTGAGGTTGGGTGGATCATGGTGTCGAAAGAGCGCTGGAGTACTTGTTCTCCCTCACCTGGAAAAAATAAACTTTTAAAATATATATATACTAGGGACCAGCAGTTGGCATAATGGCTATGTCGCTGGGCTCCCATGTAGTCGACTGTGACTCAAGTCCTGGACCCAGTGGCTTAAACTCACGCAGGGGACATGTGCATGCATGCCTAAGATCCCGAGAAGAGAATGGAGGAGAAGGGATTGCGGCGTGGCCATCCCCCTGGGGGGGGTGATTTCTCGCTTTCTGTCTTTCTGTCTCTCTCTGTCTTTCTGGCAAGCACATGCGTCCTATAACAAAACCTCTCCCAAAAAAATTAAAAAATTCTTAATATATGTGTATATGTGTGTGTGTGGTTGTATATATATGTGTGTGTGTGTGTATATATATATATATATATACACTAAATTTTATGTTATGTGTTCTTTACCACAATTTTTTAAATGAGGAAAGTATCTTCAATTTAAAACCTTTGAAAAATTCTTAGCAAACAATTGAATAGAAACATCCTTGCTCAGGCTAATAAGGGTGTATTAAGAAGGACCTCATTGCAAGGCAAGAATGTTTTCTCAAACCCCCTTTCAAAGCAGAACATTCACAAATACAACTTCTGTTCAACAGCAGGCTGGAGGGGCTGAGGCAGCACAGGAGGAAAGAAGATTCTTTTTAAAGTATATAAAAATTGGGAAGGAGGAAACAAATGTGTCATTTGCAATTGATTTAATTTTCTACATAAAAACTTAAGGAAAAAAGAGAAGTGACAGGCAAATTACTAGAATTAGAGTTTAGCAAGGTCCCTAGATAATAAGATCATATTTTAAATCAACTGCATTTCCAAAAGCCAGGAAAAGGTTAGAAAAATTTAAAAATAATAGGTACAATGATAAAAATTAAACAAAATTTTTGAAGATGAATAAAAATAAGTCTTACAGAAGATACACCAGACTGCATGAGGAGAAAATGTACAAAACTGATTGAGAGACATTTAACAAGACCTAAATAAAGGAAAAGGAAGACTTGATGGTGTAGGAATGTCCGTCCTCCACAATCATCAACCAACTTAATGTGATCTAATCAAAACTTTGTGAGATTGTTTGTGGAAAGTCATGAGTTGATTCTAAAAAATATATATATATATATGGGACCAGCTTCTTCCTGCCTAAGACCCAGTGAAAAGCCAAAATCTATGTGCACCTGAGGTGGGCCTAGCCCTGCCCCTTTACCTAGAAAGCCTCTGCCCCAAACCTCTTCTTCCAGCCCAACACCCAGCGAGAAACCAAGTAGGGTGGCCTCTGTCTTCCTTCTGCCTCTGTCTCTCTCACTTGCTCTCCCTTTCTCTCGAAAGTTTTCACTTTAATATATATAAATGTCTTTCAAAACATCTGTAAATGCTATCTCTTGTCTCTGACCTTTTCTTTCTCTTGCTAATTTCATAATCCATGTGCGTGCGTCTGAGGTGGGCCTAGCCCTGCCCCTTTCACGTGGTACATTAGACCATCCGTGGTTCTCATTTATTTTTCCCCTTTGTATTGCTTTGTTTTGCCCATTTTGTTTGTTTTGTTTTGTTTTGGTCTTTTTCCCTTTGTTTCCTTTTTTTACCTGACTTTCTCACATTTCACACACTGAGTATCTAGGTGCACAATAGCGAAATATCTGAATGCTTTATACCCCACAGCTCAGCCCTGGTGCACCTAATCTCTTGAAACTGTGGAGCCTTTATAATATCCATTTCCATTGACAAAAGTATAGGTTGCTTGGTGAGGATCAAGGGAACGGAACCACAGAAGTATTGCAGGCCATCTCCTTCCACATGCCTCTAACACTCAGAATTAACTCCAAGAAGGTAGGAAGTAACATATAATCCATCAGATGACCAGAACCACCACCACAGGGGTACAAGAAATATGGGAAATCAAGAAAATATCTCTCCCCCAAGGGGAAAGAATAGCCCTTCATTCATTCCATAATGGAACTCGTGGAAATGTCAGATAAAGAATTTAGGATATTCATAGTGACGAAACTAACACAGATAGAAGAGGAGAGAGATAATGAACTCTAGAAAATGCAGGAGAAAAAAGACAATGAGTTCTAGGAGGTGAAAAAGTTCTTCCACAATCTGAAAGAGAAAATACACACCATAAATAAAAATCGAATGGAACTGCTTGAGATGAAGGCTGTAATACAGGAAATCAAAACCTCCCCTGAAAGTATTAAAAGCAGATTAGATCATGCAGAAGATCAAATTCTCAGATGTAGAAGATAGAAACTCCGACCTAAAAAAAATCACCAAAAAGACTGAGAACATAATCCAAAAAAATAAGAATAATATTCGAGTAATACTAGATACTACTAGATACCCAAACATCTGGATATTTGGTACCCTAGAAAGTGAAGAAATTAATCAAGATATCAATAATCTATTCCATGAAATCCTGGAAGAAAACTTTCCAAACCTAGAGAGTCATTCAAATATCCAGACCCTAGAAATACAAAGGTCTCCACATAGGATCAACCCAAGAAGATCTTCTCTGATGCACATCATAGCCAGATTGACCAAAACCACAGACAGAGATAAGATACTAAAATTAGCAAGAGAGAAACTTCAATTACTTTCAAAGGTCATCCTATCAGGATAACATCAGACCTCTCATAGGAAACAATGCAAGCAAGAAAAGAATGGGAAAATATATTCAAAGTGTTAAGTGAAAAACAATTTCAACCAAAAACACTATATTGGGCAAGATTATCTTTCATGTGGGAAGAAAAGATAAAAACATTCTCAGATAAGCAAAACCTGAAAGAATTTACCAACACCAGACCAGTTCTTCGAGAAGTTCTGAAAGGAGTGCTATGCAAAGAAAACCAAGACAAATAAGAGAACAAAAAATGACCAAGAAAAAGGCCAACTTAATGGGACAAGTTCTGAAAATATCAATAATAATGCTGAATGCTAATGAAAAGGTCAGACCACAGTAACACTGCAAATTCAACAAAAGGGAGAACTGAACTGGTGAAATAGAATTCTACAACTTTTCTCTAAAACATTACTGATTTCCTTCTATGCTTTGTCTTTGAGATTTAAGAATTTTTGTTTTCTTTTGAGTTGTTGGGTTCAGCAATTTGTTTAAAAACAAAAGATTTTTTTTAATTGAAACAAATTTTTCTCCCTTCCTGACCCCTTTGCAATTGGAAAATATTTGTGAGAACTCTTATTTTGTGGCAGAGTGGTTATTTGCATAAATTCAATAATAAAAAAAATCTGTCGCCTTGCATCAAAAATTGAATTCTTTTTTTTTTTTCTTTTTTGGAGAGGTTTTTGTTATAGGGCATGTGTGCTCGCTAGAAAGAGAGAGACAGAGAGACAGAAAGTGAGGAATCAACCCCCAGTGGGAATGGCCATGCTGCAATCCCTTCTCTTCCATTCTCCTCTCAGGATCTTGGGCACACACACACCCACACACACGCCCAGCGTGAGTTTAAGCCACCGGGTCTGGGACTTGAACTGTAGTCGACTACATGGGAGTCCAGCGACATAGCCATTCTGCCAACTGCTGGTCCCCAAAATTGAATTCTTATAGGGCTTTGTGCATATAACAGACCAAATTGAGATTAACCTAATTTTTTTTTTTTGCCAATTAATTAGTTTATACCTTTCTTTAGTAAAGGGGGAATGGAGAGAGAAAACAAAGTTTGAGAAGAAAATTACAGTGCACTTGTCACTAGATTCTAGCTTTGTCCATACTTTAAGATCCTTTGTGAATCAATAAAATGTGAAAAAAAAAAAGTTTAGTATGGGAGGGAGGTATAAACTAACTTACAATTAGTTTATAAAACTATAGGGGAAAGAAAAAGAAAAAGAAAGAAAGAAAGAAAGAAAGAAAGAGAGAGAGAGAAAGGAAGGAAGAAAGAAAGAGAGAAAGAAAGAAAGAAAGAAGAAAGAAAGAGGAAAGAGAAAGAAAGAGGAAAGAGAAAGAAAGAAAGAGAGAGAGAGAGAGAGA
>NW_006202562.1:757141-775974 GCF_000334495.1 Tupaia belangeri chinensis | reverse complement strand
AAAGAAAGAAAGAAAGAAAGAAAGAGGGAGAGAAAGGGGAAAGAAAGGCAAAGGGAAAACATATAAAAGTATGCTTAGTGGACAAAAAATGAGAAGCTATTTGCTGATGATAATGTGTATAGTAATATCTTTGTCTTGACTGACATGCATAGTATTTGTGTTGGAAAAAGAAATGTATACTAGAAAAGACATGTGATAAAATGTAAGAAATAAATAAATAGTTTTAATTAAATAAATAAAAATAAAATGTATATATGGGGCCAGATAGCTGTGTAGCAGTAACACAACTGGACCCTCCTTGGGAAGATCCTGAGTTCACATCCTGAGATCTCCCTCGGCAGGCTGTGTAGAAATGTGCCATGATCAAGGCCAGCCAAGGCTGGGGGTTGATCATGGCATGGGGACCTGTCAGGGGTGCTGCCTGTCTCTTCTTCTTCTCTCTCTCTCTGTCTCTCCTTTCTTCATGAGAAAAATAAAAGAAATAAACTTTAAAAACTAAAAATAAAATGTAGACCAGCTGGTGGCATACTGGTTAAAGTGGTTGGGTCCCATATAGCTGGCTGCAGGGTTCAAGTCTTGGACCCAGTGACTTGAAAATCACACTGGGTGCATGTATGTGTGTGTCCAAAGTCCTGAGAGGAGAATGAAGCAGAAGAGACTGTGGTGTGGCCACAACCTGGGGGGTGGGTGGGGGGGGGGGCGTGCTTTCTCACTTCTCCTTCTGTCTCTCTCTGTCTCATTGGCAAGCACACATGCTCTATAGAGAAAGCTAAAATAAAATAAAATGTATATGGAAGGGTAAAGGCCTCAGCAGATCCCAGATGTCCCTGAGAAGGGAACGCTCAGGAGAGCACCTTCCTCAGTGATGTCACACAGATTATAAGTCATTGAGACAGGGATATACGGTGACAGCAGAACAGAACCCGTGTGCATGCCATTTCCTAAGGGAAGGACAGAGTTTCTGGCCAGTGGAGGAAGAAGCCAGCCCAGAGCAATCAGCGAGTACCATGGAAGAGTACGGAGAGGGTTACTGCTCCAGATGGACAGAGACCCAGAGGGGAACAAGAGCACCTGCTTTAGTTTTAGGAACTAAAGCAGGAAGGCCTCTTTGCAGCTCTGTAGACGAGAATGGCTCATGAAACAGCGCACGAGAGGATGCACGGGTACACGTGCTGCTGTTACTTAAAACCATCGCGTCGACAGATGGCCCACAGCTGCGCAAGATTTATGAGATGAACTTTTTAAAAAGAAAAAGAATTTGAAGCCCAATATATAATTTTTTAAATATGGGAAATACAAACAACCTACTAGTCAAAGACAAGAATTCGCCTCTCACGGACCAGGAAACCCAGGCAGTCGGCCGACAGGTGGGGATGACTTTAAGCCCTTTAGTCATTAGCCACATGGAAACACGACCACTACGACTTCATAGCCTCCAGAATGGGAAAAAAATAAATAAATAAAAAATTAAACCTCAGCTTCCTAAGGACGACGGGACTCTAGAGCTAAGGGAACTCTTCCTGGTAGGGGATGAAACTGACATGCCCGACAGGGAGCCCTTTACCCCCAGCCAGCAAGACCGCAGTTCTA
Organism: Tupaia belangeri chinensis; assembly: GCF_000334495.1. Classification (NCBI taxonomy): domain Eukaryota; kingdom Metazoa; phylum Chordata; class Mammalia; order Scandentia; family Tupaiidae; genus Tupaia; species Tupaia belangeri. The sequence goes on along the minus strand of NW_006202562.1, from coordinate 774,384 downwards.
TCCCTGCTCCAGAAACTGCTTCCCAGCCATGCCCTCGAGAAGTGCACCCAGCTCTATTGGAGTTCTGATTACAGAAACAAGAGACTAGAAATTCCCGGGACTGGGACCACATGCCAGCTGGTCCCACGCAAGGACACTGGCCACGGAGCTAACCATCTGGTCTTATAAGCGTGAGTATGGGAAGCTTTGAGAGAACTTCATATTGACTGAAAGAAAGCAAGTGACAGGGGATATGGACATTTTGAAATTCTCTCTACATATCTGAAATACCTAAAAGTACATATATGAGGGTCTTCAAAAGTTTATAGGGAAAAAAATGCATGATTTCAATATTTTGGTACCGAAATAAGTCATACTCTAATTCCATTTTCCCATGAACTTTTCGGAGTGCCTTCACATGTGCAATAATGATGTTGAAACACAGCGAGAAAGGCGAATCTCCGATTCCAACGAGGTGTGCCCACGCATAAAGGAGAGGAGTGGAGAAGGGGCATGCAGAAGGCTCTCAACAACTGCTTTGTTTTGTTTCTTTAAAAGATGATTTATCTGAAGCAAATAGAGCGCATCATGAATGCTGGGCCATTGGCACCCGGGGCCAGAGGTCCAGATGCCTGCTACAGCACTTTGCTCCTGGGTGCTTTTCTCTCTGTTTGAAAATTTCATAAGCTTGGGATCAAGATTTGCTTTAAATCAGTGTCTGTTTAAAAGAACAAGCACCTCGGTCAGGGTTTTTTGTTTTCGCTTTTTTTTTTTTAATTTGCACTCTACGAGGGATGGTCATGCTGCAGTCCCATCTGTCCTGGCTCCTCTTGGGACTTTGAACACACATACCTGGCATGTTCTCACATCTCTGGGTCCAAGACTCCCATCGTGGGTTTGGTCATGTGGGACCTACCGCCTTAGCCACCGCACCACTGGCTGGCCCCTCAGTCAGGTTTATAATCTCTGCAGCATGATTGAACGGTCGGTCCCTCTTCCCTAGAGCCAGACTACCCTGACAGTTCTGAGCAGGACCAAAAAATAAAAGGATCCTCAAAAGAAGGTGCTGGGTTAGGACCTAGGAAAGCAAGAGCCTGTGGTCTAGGGCAGCTTAGCAAGAAGCAGGCGTGGTCAGGCTGCGGTCCCACAGTGTCTTGTGGCGTGCTTGCACGCTAGGGGTTCTAGGATGCTGCCGCCCCTGTTAGGTATGGTGAGAGGGGCTGGCAGTGTTAGGAAAGCAGGGCGCACACGTGGTGGCGACTGGGGCGTGTGCCTGTTACCATCTGGCACACCAGAGCGACCAGAGAGTCCAGACAGATGCACATGTGAGGCGGCCTCAGCACTTCCCATCAGCACAAAACAAAATCCCCCCCGCAACTGTGACCACAGCGAGGCACTTTCATACCCCTCCTGGGCAGGGTCTGCCCCATCCCAGGCCAATTCCCTGGGAATACAGGACTCGTCCCTTAGAAGACATGAACCTACAGGACTTGGTTCACAGAGAGACTCCCAAACCGGATGTCCTTGGGGCACTTTATATGCCAAAGCACCTCCCGCACCCCAGAGGCAGTTCTGCAGTCCTCCTCAGTGATGAGATTGCAGAGTTCACTGTGCTGCCCAAGTCACTCCCTTATGAAAGGAAAGACCCGGGTTCAAATCCAGCTATAGCTGACTCCAAACATACTCTTCTTCCACCCTGAGCCTTTTCCTCCACAAAGAGAGCATGAGGCAGAGGCCAAGGCTTAGGGCCCTTGCAGGCTGGCACCAGGGCCCGATCTCTGCCCCAGGAGGCCCTGCAGGACCATGGGGGCCAGGGCGCTCTACCCCAGCTAGGCTGAGATGGTCCCCATCAAGCCTAGAAGACAAAATGCCCAAGGTCACACATGCCACCAGTGAGGAGGGCTACGGAAACACAGGAAGGAGAGGACAGGGAATGGCCCTCACTGCTCGGACGGAGGAGCTGCTTCCATGGCTGTGCATTGAAGCCATTGGAAGCTCTCCAGATTTTTTTTTTTTGGAGAGGTTTTTTTCGCTATAGGGCGCATGCACTCTCCAGACAGACAGAGAGAGACATAGAGACAGAAAGCGAGAAATCATCCCCCAAGGGGGATGGTCATGCCGCAATCCCTTCTCCTCCATTCTCCTCCCAGGATCTTGGGCATGCACGCACACGCGCTCGGTGTGAGTTTTAAGCCACCGGGTCTGGGACGCGAACAACAGTTGACTACATGGGAGTCCAGCAACATAGCCATTTACGCTAACTGCTGGTTCCCAGCTCTCCAGATTTTTTAAAGACCAGACCACATGCCTTCTCCCATCACCTCATAGCCAAGCTGCTCGGAGTAATTACAGCAGCTTAATTATGTTCTCTGGGAAGAGGTATTCTGATGGGGAAAACGTGTTCCCAGTCCTGTTGGTGAAGCCTGCCTAAGAGGCTGCACTTCAGTCCTGTCCTGCCAGGAGAGCTTTTGGGGCAGCGCTCACCAGTGCCCCCTGCAGGGCTGGGCGGCCCTGTGAGCAGCTGCTCTGACCCGCCTTGCTAAGGCTCAGCCGTGACCTGGGCCCTCTGCTGCGACCTGCCCTGGTCCACCTTGGCCTGGATAATATCCCCTGCTCTTTCAAGTCTGAGAACGGCAATTTCTCTTTTGCAACCTCAAGCCTTCTTCCTCAGTAAAGACCAAGGACAAGAGAAGTGCCCCGAGAAGTGCCCACCCCGGGGCAGGAGCAGCACTCCCAGAACAGAAGCCCAAGATGGGCAGCTGCAGGGAGTGACCTGCAATGCTCTACCCTAGAGCTGAGAGCCAGCTAACCTGAGAGCTAGCATGGCAGCGGGAAACCCTTGAATTCTATGTGGAGCGACTTCCCTGTCAGCAGAGGCCTGCGATTCTTAGCCAGTCTAGAGCAGATACTGCACTGAAGACGTGCACCCCACCTCACAGTCGGGGGGCGGCTCATGTGGACAGCAGGGTGCTCTCCACCCCTCTCTGCTCCCTGGAACTCGGTCTGGTCCACAGAGCAGCAGCCGGGCCCCCAGGGAGCTGGCTGGATTTGCAGAATCCCCCAAAGCTGCCCAGCGCAGCCCGTGGGGACCTGCACACGAGTGCACTCCTGGGCATGGTAGACCACAGCAAACCAGCTCTTCTCCCAGAACTGACATCCATGCATACGGTCTTCACAAAATTCATGGAAAATGCTGCTATAAAAGGACTATGTTTGGGGCCCATTGGTGGCATGGAGGTTAAGACACCTGGGTCCCACGTGGCCAGCAGTGCAGTTTGAGTCCTGGACCTGGCAACTTGAAAAACACACTGGGCATATGAGTGTGCATGCCCAAGATCCCAAGAGGAGAATGGAGGAGAAGGGATTTTGGTGTGGTCATCTCCCCCCTGGGATGATTTCTCAGTTTTCTTCTCTTTCTCTCTCTCTGGTGAGCGCATACACCCTAGAGCAAACTAAACACTAAATTTTAAAAGCATAAAGACTGCATATGGATTTCAAAATGCTTTTGCACCAAAATAAACTTGTACTTTAATTCCATTTCCCTTGGGTGTTTTGAAATACCCTTGCACATACTTGGCAGTGCAAACTTCACCTTTCACCTTCGACATCAGGGCCCAGAATCTGCTTCTCAACCTGATAGCAGGCCATTTTCTGCTCCCGCCAACCTTACAGAGTTATTGCCAAACAAAACAAAACAAAAATTAAACCAGGTTCTAATTTTGACACTGAAGATATGTGCCAAGGGTTCCTGTCTGGGACGTGGGTGATTTTCTCACTTCTTAAATTTATTTAGACAGGGTCTCACTCTGTCATGCCCCTCCTTCCTCAGCTCCAGAGCCGTTGGGACTGCAGGGCACAGTACTGTGAGTGGCTTTGAGGATGGGCTGGGATTGAACCCAGGCCTCCCATGTGGCGTGAGCCTCCAACCAACATATACTTCTCTGGCTGGGCCTCTAATCTCTGGTTCAATCTACATTCCAATTTTTACATTGCTTGCACCAAACGCTTTTCTTTTGTAATCACGACAAAAGGGTTTTTTGTTTTTGTTTTTGTTTTTGTTTGTTTGGTTTTTTTTTTTTGGTGGGGGGGGGTTGGAAGTTTTAGCCATACGGTGTATGTGCTTACTAGAAAGAGACAGAGAGAGGGAAAGTGATAAATCATCCCCCAGGAAGGATGATCATGCCACAATCCTCTCTCCTCCATTCTCCTCTTGGGATTTGGGCATGTGTACACATGTGCCTGGCCTGAGTTATCAAGCTGCCCGGTCCAGGACTCAAACCACGTGCAAGTCCAATCTGCCTCCTGGAGAGCCCACCCAGGTGCCCCCGGAAACGTGGAGGAGGGCTGGCAGCCGGATCTACATCAGCACGTGAGTCCAGCCTGCTGCCTGGAAGCTGAGCACTCACCCGGGCCTGCCCAGGAGGAGGGCACTGGCCTGCCCAGGAGGAGGGCACTAGCCCCCTCCTCACCGGTGGCTGAAGCCTGTCCTGAGACAGCCCCAGCAATGGCTCGTTCCAGCTGAAACCAGTCTCTCGAGCCATTCAAGTCAAAACAGCCAGACCCCAGAGCCCTCTGCAGGAAAGTGGAGAAGCCTCCAGCCCCTGCCAGCCAGCAGCCCCCTTCCTGAACTGCCTCCTGTCACTCTGAGACACCTGTCTCCCCGTACCCTTCACTCCCGCATCTCTGGGGGCTTTCAGGATGTGAGCCTGGAGCTTGAGGGTGGGAGGGAGGAAAGGTCTGGGAAAGTGGCTGGGCTAAGTCAGGGAAGCAGGGGTCACGTGGCCCCAAACACAGCCTGCTGTGGCCGGCTCAGGTCAGAGCGGGAACATCTCGGCTTCAACTCCAGGCCTATGTGCACCTGAGCAGTGCTCAGGGCCTGGACTGGCTGAGGCCAGCCGCCCACCTGCTCTGAGCTGTCCCAGAAGCCAGCAAGAGGGACACTAGGAACACACCACCACACAGCCCTGCAGGAGCTCTGCAGCAAGACCCAAATGCTGGCCCAGCCGGTGGCGAAGGTAGGGGGACACCTGGGGAGGCCCAGGCAGGGCTGGGAATCAAAGCCCAAGTGGGCCTGGTGTGGTGGTGTGTGCCTGAGGTCCTAGTTGGGGCAGGGGAAGTGTGACATGGCAAAACGTCTTTCTCTCGCTCTCTAAACAAAAACAAAACAGAAATGTCAAAAACAATTCCAAATGCTGCAGCCTCCGAGATAGCCAGCACTCCTGAGTGCCATGGCCTGCGACCTCGCCAGCTTGTGATGGCGCCCAGGCGCCTGGCCTAGCAGAACTACCCAGGGACCACCCAGCGCCACCCTCTCTCCTTGCAGAAGCATCTTACTTCCCAAAAGCAAGGCCTTGGTGACCTCAGGCCCACATCTAGCTCCCAGAAAGGGGCACTGTCTCCTCCCGGCCTGAGCACCTCCTCCTCTGCCCCCATCCAGCGCCCCCCGCAGGTCCTTCTGAACAGCACTTGGCTGACAGGACACCCCTCGCCAGGAAGCCACGCCCCCTCCAGCAGGTCCAGCAGCAGCTTTTAGGGGATAGAGCAAAGCAGGGCTGGCAGGAGGGGGGAGAGGAGGGAGCAGGGGTCCACAGGGACCACAGGGTGCTATGGGGCTGGCGGGCTGGGACAGGGAAGGCCCGGCCCCACACAGGATATCCCGTGAGATCTGGGGTCTCTGCACAGCTGGGCTTGGCACACGCAGACAGCAAAACACCCCAAGCAGCTGTTAGGACCCGACCTCGCATTCTTGTCACCAAATAGAGCCCTCCAAACCCGCTTCCTGTGCAGCATCTTACCTGGGCGGCCCCATGGGTCACCTGGACCACCTTGCAGTGGTTGCCCTGGATGTGCCCCAGGTATGAGAGCCTCTGGCCAGGGCCCCCACTCCCCAGGCTGGTGGGAGCACACAGGTGGGAGGACGGGGAGGGAACGGAGCTGAGGTGTAGGAAGGAGAGGAGGTGAGGGCGGCTTAGGAAGGGAGGAAACAGCAGGGTGTCCTCGGCTGTGCAGGTGTCCCTTAGATCCAGAGACCCCACGTGGGCCCTGCTCTGTAATGGCCAAGCAAACTCCTGCCAATCAGGCCTCCCGTGGATAACTTCAAACTGTGAACAAAGTCAAAATCAACCACCAGCTGGCAAGAGGAAACCCCCAGGGCAGGAAGATGCCAGCAGGGGCTGACATGCAGAGGAAGGGGTGCAGGGAACTTTCTGTAGCTCAGTTTCTTCCCTACAGACAGCCCCAACAGCATGCTGGGGTGGCTGAAACTTCAGGAGCAAACACATAGGACAGCAAGAACAGTGAGGGGCTGCCACAGCCTGGGCAGGGGACAGGGCCAGAGAGGAGCCCCAAATCCCAACAACCTGAGGCTGCTGAGTCTGAACCCCGAGTGTCCACTGGGCTCCCCTGAACTTCCTGTGGATCTCACACAGGCCCGAACAGCTGGAGCTAGCTAGAAATGCGGTGTGGAAGCCGCTGACCTGCAGAGCCGAGTCTCCAGCAGGCACAGGACTGCTTAAAGAGATCCATCCTGATTCTCAGCGCTGGAGCCTGAGACACTAGTTGAAGGTTCTCTCCTCCGAAGTCATAGGTTTGGGGTCCTCAGGCATCGGGGTCCTCAGGCGTCGGGGTCCTGCTGCTCATGGACTCCCACCCCCAACCCCAGGGAGCCGGAGTGTGAGGCCACGAGGCCCTAGGAGAGCTCTGCAGTTGGCAGGTGCAATCCTGGGCCCCCCACAGTGGAAAGGACCCAGCCTTGAGGTGGAGCGGGCTGTGTGGGCACAGCTTCTGCATAGGAGGTGCTCCATAACCACTACCCGTGGCCACAGCAGAAGAGACCCAGGTGCCCGCCCGCCAGCAGATGAAGGGGCAGGAAGTCCTTTGCACTCCTCAGGCCCCAAGGATTCTGAGGACTTGAAGAAGGTTCCGGAAGACTGCTCTTAACACAGGGCCCACTAAACACCCCCTGTGGGACTCCCTGCACTGGGGGGTGTCACCTCAGTGAAGCAAGCTGCCAGGTACAGGCAGAAACTCTGCACAGCCAGTTTTGCCACCTCTGTTCCTTACAGATGTAGGGCACAGCGAGCCCAGGTGTGGTGTGCCCGCTCCTCCCTCTGCCCATGTCCCAGATGCTCCCAGGCCCCGGGACTCTCCAGGGACGGGGCAGTCGGCAGAGTGTAGACTCTGGGCCACCTCTGATAGAAGCGAGAAGACGAGGTGACTGCCGAGCCCACGGCGACAGCACCGTGGACGCACACTCAGCTCTAGCCTCTGACATCCCAGGTTCAGGTCCCGCCTCACCACTTCCTCCTGCTGACCATTAGTGCCATGACGTCCTGTGGTGTCCCTGGCAGTACGACAGGGTGAACGAGAGTGCCTGCTTCATCTGCTGGAAGCACGCAGGCGTTGATCTGAGCATAGTGAGGGCCCCGCACACAGCGCTCAGTAGACAGTGATGGTATGAACTTGCCTGGGAGGCCGAGGGGCTGGCCTTGCCCTTTTCATCTGTAGACACAAAACATGCCACTTTGGCTTTCAACTGGAGGGCTTCTTGAGAGTGGCTATTCCCCAGCCAGTACTACCACCCCTTCTGCTGGGAGACCTTGGCTCGGAGACCTTGGCGAAGCCTCCAGAAAACCTCTCCGGAGGTTTTGGTGGAGTGTGGAGGCTAAGGCACTGGCTAGCTTCATGGTTCAAGCCCAGAAGCAGCTCCCCAGCCCACTGTCCAGGAGGAAGACTGGACACGTAGGCGAGAAACTGACTGAAGAAATGCCACCAAGGCATGTGTAATTCCTCAGCCTTTCGTGTGACATGTGGACACTTCGGGACCATCAGGCATGCTCAAGGATTTGAGTCCTAGTTACACAGGTTCTGATTCAATGTGGGCTTACCTTCCTCGGTCTCTTCAAAAAGCCCATCAGAGTCAATGGTTCACAGGGCGATGCTGAGAAGGGCCTAGAGCGACCCAGGCCTCTACTTGCCTGTAGCCTGCAGCCCAGCTCACCCTGATTCATGCCTCTTCCTCTGGACAAGATGCCGTGGGCCCCCATGCACACTCTGCTGAAGGCTAAGGGATGGGATATGCTGGGGACTAAGCACTCGTTCCTGACAGGACAAGGTCCTGGCTCCCCCACAACCATACCTCGTGGGCGGGAACACTGGGAAACCAGCTTGGAATCATGGCGGGGGAGTTCAGATTCAATCAGGGTGAGTCTGAGCCCAGCTGGAATCTGCTCTCTAAAAAGAAAGCACATTCAGAACATTAGGACACAATTAGAAATGAGATTTCTATAATGCCAGCTGTGATGGGAATCTCAGCGAGAAACCCTGACAGTCTGAATTTCCAGGAATTCACCAACATGGGCACACGGCACTGCCAAGCAGGGCCTGTGGAGACTGTTACATCCGTCTTGAAAGACGAAAAGAAATTGGACGAGGACCCAGGATCTCCTGGGAACTGTTCACAACGCATCGTCTGAGAAATGACAAGGTGACAAGCAAAGCAGAGTGCAGAAGAGAAGACAGGGAGAACGAGGCCACATCAGGTTTTATTAAACAAACAAACAAAAAAACACTTCTGAGCAGAAGATATATCAGGTAGATAAATTCTACAAGTCAGGTTTTTGGGGGTTTTTTTAGAGGTTTTGCTATAGGGCATGTGCTTGCTGGCAAGAGAGAGAGACACAGAGAGAGGGGGACAGTGAGAAATCACCCCTCAGTGTGGATGGCCACATGCCAAGCACATGCACGCAGTGTGATTTTCAAGCCACCAGGTCCAAGACTCGAACCACAGTTGGCCACATGGGAGCCCAGTGATGTAACCGCTACACCATCGGCTGGCCCCCCTACAAGTCAGTTGTTAAGATGCTGTCAATAGAGAAATTCACTGGGCTGCAGTGAAATAAGATCTTTCTTACCCATCAGATTGAAAAATGAGTTAAGCAACAACACCCACGACTGATAAAAACACCGCCGACCCCTCCTTTGCTAACGGGGCTGGGCCCATCGATTCCCGCAGCCTTTGGGATAGTGATCTGTAGTCACTATTAAGCTTCCAAATACACACGCTAAGCCCAACAATCTCACACTGGGAATTTATCCTAAGGTGTAAAGGTAACAGAATTCCAAGATCAATGTGATAAAGGCCTGATCTGATCATTGCAGATGGCATTCTTGTACCAAGAAATCACGGTGCACCCCGTAAATATGTAGTTATCACATATCAAAAAATTCAAAACATTGGTGTTTGTTGGCTTGTAGGCTTCTTTGCTTTCCAGTATTATTTGAAAAGCTAGAAACTAAACCAACTAAATATCCAGCAAAATGAAAAGATACAATGCTACGAAAAAAGTACGAATGCATTTCAAAATGTTTTGCACCAGAATAAATTAATTTTCCATGAGCTTCCTGAAGTTCCACTGCATGTCGTGAGAGCACAGAGAAGGATGGGGAGGTATACTGGAGGCTGCTAATACTGGGTGCTTCAGGGCAGGAGGCGAGAGGCACGTGTGTATGTCTGCATGCATGTGAGAAAGGGGCAGAAAAGAGTGTGAGAGAGAGAGAGAGAATAATTCAGTTCTTAAATTAAAAAACTAAAGTTGCAATCCCAGCTCAGAAAGCCTGACTACATCTCAGTCATAAAAGTGGAAAGTATCCATTTACAACTTAAAACTTCCAAGGCGGCCTATAGCCTGGCAGTTAAGGCAGCTGGGTCCCACCGGGCCAATTGTGTGGTCCCAGTCCCAGATCTGGTGGCTTGAAAAACATACCAGGCGTGTGTGAGTGCATGCCCAAATCCTGAGAGAAGGAAGAGACAGAGGAGAAGGGACTGCAGTGTGACCATCCCCCACCGAAAGACGCTTTTATTTTTCCATCTCTCTCTGTCTCTCTCTGGCAAGTGCACACACACCCTCTGGCAAATTAAAAAATAAAAAAATCAAGTTCTGTCCATGAAAAGATAACATTTACTCTTCTCATAAGCAGCCTGAGGTGATTGTTGAAAAGGGTTCGCTATTCACTTGACCCAGAGAACCCCACCAAGTCATGCAAATCACGCGGTTCGAATCTTCATGTTCACTTTAAGGACACTCGCGAAACTGCCCAGGCGATCAAGGGTATGCATATCCGAAAAGCCACCAAGTATCTGAAGGATGTCACTTTACAGAAGCACTGTGTGCCATTCTGTCGTTACAATGGTGGAGTGGGTAGATGCACCCAGGCTAAACAGCGGGGCTGGACACAAGGTTGGTGGCCCAAAAAGAGTGCTGAATTTTTGCTGCACATGCTTAAAAATGCAGAACTCAAGGGGTTAGATGTAGATTCTCTGGTCATTGAGCACATTCAGGTGAACGAGGCACCCAGGAAGCGCCGTCGCACGTACAGAGCTCATGGGTGGATTAACCCAGGCACGAGCTGCCCCTGCCACAGCGAGATGGTCTTCACTGAAAAGGAGCAAATTGTTCCTAAGCGGGAAGAGGAAGTCACACAGAAGAAAAAGATATCCCAGAAGACACTGAAGAAACAAAGACTTATGGCATGGGAATAAAGTCAGCATAAAATAAATGTAGATAAAAGGAAAAGGAAAAAAAGAAAGATAACATTTAAAAAACAAAAAGTCAAGCTACCGAAATAAACGTTTAAAAAACTTTTGCAATGAGTGTAGCTGATAAAGGAATTACATCCAGAACATATAAATACAAATCAATATGATTTTAAAATGAGTAAAAAAAAACATGAACGGCTACTTCACAAGATGAGATATACGGATGTCTAAAGAGCACATGAAAGATGCTCTACCTCGGGACCAGCAGTTAGCATATTGGCTATGTAGCTGGACTCCCATGCAGTCGACCACAGTTCGAGTCCTGGACCTGGTGACCTAAACTCTCCCTGGGCACATATACATGTGTGCCCAAGATCCCGAGAGGAGAATGGAGGAGAAGGGATTGCAGGGTGGCCATCCCCCCTGGAGGGTGATTTCTCGCTTTCTATCTCTCTGTCTTTCTCTGTCTTTCTGGCAAGCGCACGCGCCCTATAGCAAAAAACTCTCCAAAAAAATGTAAAAAGATGCTCAACCTGAGCAGCTAGCAGGGATCTGCAGGCCTCACTGTCAAGAAACGCACCCACCTAACTGGCTAAAAGCAAAGGCTGATAGTCCCCAGCCTAGAGAGGCTGTGGTACAAGCCACCCTCATTCACTGCCCGGGAAATGCAAAGTGCATCCTGCCCTCCTACAGACTGTGGGAGACGATCTGCAGTTTCGATGGCACCAAACCACCAAACTCCCTCCTGCCAGCGACTCGACAGCGCCTGGGCGGGGCGGAGACGTGAGCCGGGTGAGCCGCACACGGCATCAGAGCAGCCGTTTTCATGGTCATGGAAAGCCGAAATGCACCAAATGGAAACGGATACACAACTGTGGCCTATCCAGACTGGAACTGCTGCTCCTTCATCAGCAGGAGCAGATGACACACAGCAAGGGCCGCCCTCAACGTCGCATGTCACACACGTGAAGCGTGATGCAGACGAGGTAAGCAACACGATTCTACTCACACAGGTCCCAGACAAGAAGGCTGACCGTGACGAGGGAATTGGAATGACAGTCGCCCAGGAGACGGGAGGGTGCCAGAGCACCAGGAACCTCAGGAGGGGTGGAGATGTTCTCTCACTGCTTTGAGGTGCAGGTTGCCCAGGTCCTGTGTGAATAATCTCACCATGTGTAACGCAGACAGCCTCACAGAGCCACACGTGGACTCATCAGGTATGAAGCCAAAAGAAGCCAGGGAGGACAGAGGCGCCCCCACCCTGCAGCCGGTCCCCTCAGCCTCCAGGGACCGTGTTCTAGTCCTCAGGCTCCTGCGGGCCCAGGGACCAGGTCCTGAGTACTGTGTGCTCACATTGGCTCATTCGTGAATTTCTCAGCACAGTGGGCCCCTCCCTACCCACAGGTTCAACGCCCCCCCACCCCAACAGATCAGAAATATTCAGAAAATAAAATAAGAAATAACAAAGTAATACAAAATAATATAAACTTTAGGACAATGCAGAGTGACAACTATTTTTTTTTTGAGAGGTTATTGCTATAGTGCGCGTGTGCTCGCCAGACAGAGAGAGACATAGAGATAGAAAGCAAGAAATCACCCCCCAGGGGGGATGGTCACACCACAATCCCTTCTCCATTCTCCTCCCGGGATCTTGGGCACGCATGCACACGCACCCGGTGTGAGTTTTAAGCCACTGGGTCCGGGACGCGAACCACGGTCAACTACGTGGGAGTCCAGCAACATAGCCATTATGCTAACTGCTGGTTCCCCAGAGTGACAACTATTGACATAGCACCTGCACTGTGCGAGGGATCGATCGCAGGGGACCCAGGGATGAAATAGCATGTGACAGGATACATTCAGGTGACTGCCATGTTTTTTGTTTTGTTTGACTGTTTTAGATTTTTGCCATAGGCTGTGTCCCTTCACCAGAGAGAGACACAGAGAGAGAGACAGAGAGAGAGAAAGCAAGAAGTCACACCTGGTGGTGGATGGCAATGCCACAGCCCTCCTCCTCCATTCTCCTCTTGGAATTTTGGGCACATGCACACATGCACCCAGCATGATTTTTCAGGCACCGAATCCAGGACTTGAGTTGACCATGTGGGACTGAGCACCTTAGCCACCATGCCGCCTGCTGGCCCCACACACCATGTTTTTAATGAGTGCATTTTCTTTTGTTATTAGCAGAATCATTGCACATATTTGTGCACAAAATGTGTTTTTTCAGTATGAGAAAACAACGTGTACTGATTAGATCAGGGTAATAAGCGTACCCATCAGCTTAAGCGTTCGTCATTACTTCGTTAGGCACATCCAGAACCCTCTCCTTCCGTTACTCTGAGAGGTACCGTACGCTTTAGAGCTATGTTCACCTACTTCATTCTCCAGCACTGAGCAGCTCGCCTCTTTCCTATCTGTAATTTTGCTTCCATTCATCAACACCTCTGTCCTCCTCCCCATCCTTCCTGGCCTCAGTCACCACTCTTCAAGTCTTTACTTCCGCGAGGTCATTTTTTTCCATTTCCAGGAGTGAGAATATCTGGCACTTGCTCTGTGCCTGGCTTATCTCACTTAACACGTTCTCCAGGCTCACCCATTTTATCTCAAACGGCAGGATTTCATTTTTTCTAATAGCTGAGTAGTATTTCAGTGTGTGTGCAAGCATGTGTGTATATGTATGTGTGTGCATGTGGGGGTACATGTGTGTACGTGCATGTGTGTGCATGCATGTGTGTGCGTGCATGTGTGTATATGTATGTGTGTGCATGTGGGTGCGCGCGTGTCTGTGCACGTGTGTGCGTACATGTGTGTGTGCGTGTGTGTGCATGTGTGTGTGTGTGTGTGTATTGCCACATTTTCTCCATGCACTCATTTGATGGGCTCTGAGGAGGGCCCACAGCCTGCTGTCATGAGCGTGCTGCAGTAAGCAGGGCATGCAGACCCGCTGATTTTCCTCCCTTGGATATACGCCCAGTGTGGACAGCTGGGTCATCGGCAGCTCTAGTTTCTGTTTTTAGGGAAACTCCATCCTGTTTTCCACAATAACTGTTCCAGCCCTTCCCCCCACTCCCCCACCCCATACCCCCCATGTAAAAGAGGTCCTCTTTCTCTGAGGTCATGTGCCATTTAATAAGGCAGGGATCCCCCACCCCTGGGTCACGGACCAGTGTCAGTCTGTGGCCTGGTAAGAACCAGGCCACACAGCAGCAAGTGAGTGGTGAGAGCCAGGGACGTTTCATCGGGATTTACAGCCGCTCCAGTCCCTCGTCCCTCGTCCCTCGTCCCTTGCATTTGCACCTGAGCTCTGCCCCCTGCATTCTCAGAGGAGAGCGAGGTTCTCACAGGAGCGAGCCCTGTCGTGAACGGCAACGGCATATGCAGGGGTCCAGTTGCATGCTCCCTGAGAATCTAATGCCTGACGACCTGAGGGGAGCTGGCAGTGACGCTGTGCAGGGGCATGGCTGCCAGTGCTGCACTGCGGTGAGCTGTGTCGTTATTTCATTCTATGTCATAATACAACAATAATAATAATAATAATGAAGTGCACAATACATGTGACGCACTTGAATCACCCCAGATTCTTCACCCCCGCACCGGTCTGTGGAAAAACCGTCCCTGATGCCGAAAAGGCTGGGGACTGCTGGTTCAGGGACGTGAGTGTCTGCAGATCTGGGCATCCGAGGAGGCCCCTAGAGCCCACCCGCCATGGATACTGAGGAGTGACTTTCTTTTGCTCATTTTCTCCATGGCTTCCTACCCATGCCCCTCAAGCTCACTCTACGTGTGGTCACCCCTGCCTCTACCCCGGCCCCAACACCTTTGTCCTTCTCGGGGTTCCCCAGGCAGAGCTGGAGAAAGGAAGGGCCTGGTAACAGCCATGTCCTGGGAAGATGGCCCCAAGCTCAGGGGGTGGGCAGTGAGGGGGTAGGAAAACAAGCTCACCATGGCGCCACTACTGGGTCACAGCCAGGGCTGACCCATGGGAGGAGCTCCTCGGGGAGGGGGTGTTCACCACTCCCAGCCCTGCCCTCCCTGGTGGCTCCTGCTGGTGGCTCCCCACACGGACAATATCCCTCCCTGTGACAGCCCAAGACAGACTGATTCTCCTGCTTCCTGTTCCCACCCGTGGGGCCAGGGACCCCAGTCCACCCACCTGTGGTCAGTGGCTGGTCCCCTCGCCTGCTTCCTGTGTGGCCAGTCTTCAGACCCCATGCCTGTGCCCCTGAAGCCCACAGCCAAGGTCATATCTGCAAGCTCAGCTCTCCTGTCCAATGCAGCAAGTTCCAACTGAAACTTCAAGGACCCCACCCACCCCCTCCAGGAGCTGCCACCAACCCTGGTCTCTGACGGAGAGCTCTGCCCTGAGCCAGAGCCCGTGAAGCCAGTGTGCAGGCCCAGAGCACTGCTCGCCTTCATCCTGGCAGCCAGGAGCATCCGAGTAAATTGGCCACCAGGGAGGCTGAGGCAGCGAAGGCCATAAAACACTGACACCGGCAAGAGTTAATTAGAGCTTTTACAGGAGTTCACTCAAGGAGGGCCTTTGAGTTCAAGCCAAAGCCCAAAGCGTAGAGAAATTAATGAAATTCACCACCGTCTCCAGCCTAGATAGCAACTCTGGTTCTAATAAGCCACCTACGATTAACACAAGTTTGCTCTGTCTTTAACGACTTCATTTGCAAAAGCAGCGCGTGAAATTCCGTGTTCTGGGTCTGCAGAATGAGGCGAAAGCGTCCTTGGAGACGCACACTCATATCTCCGGGACATCCAGCTCCAGGCAGTGGGGAGCTTGGGCGGAGATGAGTTCGCAGACACCACGGTGCATCCAGTACTAATGAAGGTGCCTCTCTCCAGAGACCTGGCCAAGATCCCAGCCCCGACGGTCAGCGGAGCCGGCGACACGCAGGAAGACAAGAAAGCCATGAGGGCCACTGAGGACCTGAGCCAGCCTGAGGGACACCCACCTGGGAGAACACCACAGGTGCCGGCCCTGGTCAGCAAGCAGGCGTGTCCCCAGCCAGCCATCTAGAGAGGCCACATGGCCTGCATTTGGGTGGGGGCCTTGTGTCGGAGAGGACAGTAGCACACAGTACCTCAGTGCTCTGCAAGGCCGACCCACACGGGAGGTCCAGGTTTGTACCCAGAGACCGCCCTGAATAACCAGGCCTGAATGTGCCCATGAGCCGGGACTGGGGGCCCTGCCCTCTGCCTTTCACACTCATGGAAGAGAAAATAAACTTTAAAAACAATACCATGGGGTCTGCCAGACAGAGCATGTTTACAGACGTATTCCAAAAGGGGGGCGGAGACCTGGCCACACGCCAGATCGCCCATCACGAGGCTAGCCCTGCCCCAGAGCCCCCGCGAGCCTAGGCCGGGGCGCTCAGGCGGGCTCCGGGTGGCAGCAGCTTCACCTGCAGCTGAGCGCCAGGGGCAGGCTGCCCTCGGGGGCCCAGCCAGCACCCAGGGTTCTGACCGCACGGAACTGCTGGCTCCCAGACTGTCTCCTCGACGCCATCTCTGGAAGGCCCGCTGGGAGAAACAGAGCCATCATCGGAGCCTGGCCCAGGAGGGGCCTGGTCACAGCGGGGCAGAGGGGAGGGCAGGCCGTGAGTCCTTGTTTCCAGGGGGCTGCACAGAGGCCAGGCAGTAGTCGACAGGACTTAACATCACCTGAGGCGCACCCACCCGAACAGTGAAACGGACTGCCAGGTGGACGGATGGATGGATGGATGGATGGATACGCGGATGATAAAGCAAGTGTAGAAGTCAGCTGTGGAGCTATGGAGGGGCAGGCGGCGAAAAGGCTTGCAAACGTGTACGACATAGTGTTGCGGGATGGACGGTGGCAGTCCTCCACGGTGAGGGGGACTGACACCCCATCCGCCGTGTCTGTGAAGCCGGTCAGCCCATGTGCGGTAAACTCCTAAGGCAAATTGGCCAGGACTATCGAGCTCACTAAGGAAGCGCTGACATCTGGACCGACTGGTCCTGATACGGGGTCTGGAAATCTTACACCAGAGCAGAAGCTCTCAAAGGAGGAGCCCGCGAAGTCTGGCCGTGTCCCCAGTTGGTCATGCCAACCCAGGCCAAGTGACTCCACCGAGATCCCAGACCCTGGGGGAACACACCGGGCTCTTTGTTAACATAACACGGCAATAATGGGGTGCCAGGCATGGAGGGGGCAGGGCCAGAACACCATCATTACCCAGTAAATTGGCATCATTCTGGCAAAAGAGGAAGGAGGCCTGGTGGGGTGGAGGTGGGAGGACATGTTAGGGGGCCTCTTTCTTTTATCCCTCTCTCTCCCTTTTTCTCTTTCTTTCTCAATAACTAAAAAAATACTCTTAAGCATAAAATAGAATAGCTATCGTTTGTTCCCCTAAGTGAACCTTTCTGGGGTCAAGTCCAGTAGCTCCCAGAATGGAAGGTCTCAGGACTCCATGATGAGGCCCAATGGACCGTGGGACCCTCCAGTCCCCAGCTCCAGCATGGCTGCCCTAGCAGGGAGCCTCCTGGCTCCCACGGTTACACCATGTCTCCTCTGCTTTTCCCCCTCCTCTCTTTCTAAGAGAACTCCTACCTAATCATCAGAACCTCACTCAAATACCCCCTCTGTGGAGATGTGTGTCCCACCTACTGCAGATGAGATTTAAAATGAGATGGCACTTTGTGAGGAGCTGCGACTGTGGTGGCCTGCAAGGTCCTGCCAGGAGCCAGCGGTTCA
>NW_006202562.1:756070-757061 GCF_000334495.1 Tupaia belangeri chinensis | reverse complement strand
ACCCAGGCAGGGGCAGCCCCCAGGCAGCTCTCGCCAGCAACCGTGGAGAGACACAAAGCCCCAGTGCCAGGGAATGAGCGCCCCGACCTACAGCAGGGCCTAGCGGGGCCAAGGCTCTGAGCAGCCTCACACAGGGAGCAGCTCCCCTGGCTCCTCACACAGAGAGCAGCACCCATGGCTCCTTGCGAGCACACTCCTGTCGCAGGGATGCCTTGGAGCCGGTTCCCCTCCAGGGCGAGCCTCTGGGTAAGCCTGGCCCACGCTTGGCAGGCACAGAGGGCCCTGCAGACAGAGCACCTGACCTGCTGCCACCCCAATCTCCGTGAGGGCGGGCTGCGTCCTCGGAGTGCCCAGGAACAGCAGGCACATGTCGTGGGATGCCCGGGAAAGCCAGGGCAGCCCATGCTGAAGGCCTCAGTGGCCCAGCCCTCTGAGGTCCCCACGGTACAGAGCAACATCGGAGCTCCAGAGGCCATTTTGGATACCCGACTGTGAAGGACAAGAGGGGCCGGGGAAGGAGTCCTGTCCTGAGCACGGTATGGAGGGCCCCCAGGCTATGAGCTGAGAGCACCCACTATGTGCGGCAGGGTCATTCCTAAGAGCTGCACATTGCCCTCCTGTGCATCCTCCCGCTATGAGAGCTGAGCTGCCGGGCTCCGAGATAACAGCGCCACAGCCCAGGGCCAGCCGGCCTGGTGGTTCCAGCAGCCGGAACCCACACGGCTGACCGTGCAGTTCAAACGACAGACCCGGCGGATGAGAAACAGACCCGGCTCCTGTATGCATGTGTGCGGGTGTGCCTAAACTCCCAAACGGAGGGAGAGAGAGGAGCGGGGTGACCTGACCACACCCCACAGGGTGCTTTCTCACTTTCTCTCCCCACCCCGCCACCCCTGACCCTCGCCTCCACCGTGAATGCACGCACTTTCTGGCAAATTAAACAAAAACAAACATTTAAAAAAAAAAAAAAAAAAAGCACAAGATGCCGCGT
>NW_006202562.1:740696-755629 GCF_000334495.1 Tupaia belangeri chinensis | reverse complement strand
GGGTAAGCCTGGCCCACGCTTGGCAGGCACAGAGGGCCCTGCAGACAGAGCACCTGACCTGCTGCCACCCCAATCTCCGTGAGGGCGGGCTGCGTCCTCGGAGTGCCCAGGAACAGCAGGCACATGTCGTGGGATGCCCGGGAAAGCCAGGGCAGCCCATGCTGAAGGCTTCAGTGGCCCAGCCCTCTGAGGTCCCCACGGTACAGAGCAACATCGGAGCTCCAGAGGCCATTTTGGATACCCGACTGTGAAGGACAAGAGGGGCCGGGGAAGGAGTCCTGTCCTGAGCACGGTATGGAGGGCCCCCAGGCTATGAGCTGAGAGCACCCACTATGTGCGGCAGGGTCATTCCTAAGAGCTGCACATTGCCCTCCTGTGCATCCTCCCGCTATGAGAGCTGAGCTGCCGGGCTCCGAGATAACAGCGCCACAGCCCAGGGCCAGCCGGCCTGGTGGTTCCAGCAGCCGGAACCCACACGGCTGACCGTGCAGTTCAAACGACAGACCCGGCGGATGAGAAACAGACCCGGCTCCTGTATGCATGTGTGCGGGTGTGCCTAAACTCCCAAACGGAGGGAGAGAGAGGAGCGGGGTGACCTGACCACACCCCACAGGGTGCTTTCTCACTTTCTCTCCCCACCCCGCCACCCCTGACCCTCGCCTCCACCGTGAATGCACGCACTTTCTGGCAAATTAAACAAAAACAAACATTTAAAAAAAAAAAAAAAAAAAAGCACAAGATGCCCAGTGAAATCTGGATTTCAGGTAAGGACAGATTTTTCCAAAAGGACACCCCACACAGTATTTAGGGCATATTTATACCCAAACTGTGCCTGCTGTGTGTCTGAAATTCACATTTACCTAGGGCCTGCTCTTCACCAGCCATCTCAGGCAATGGGATGCCATGGCCATGCCAGGCCTGCGATCGCGTCTGGGTGGATGCCATGGCGCTGGGGACACAAGGGCAGGGTGTGCCCAGTCTTCAAGAGCACGCCCACCTCAGCCAGCAGAGACCCTCAAGCCCCTGGTGCGTTGTCTGTGAGACGATTTTCTGCAATCCACGTGTCCCTCCAGCACCGGCCCTGGCTCCGTGATGAGCTCTGCAAACCGCAGTGCTCGGACTCTCTCCTGGGCACCGGCTGTGTGTACAGGGTCATGGTGAAGAGCTGCCATCACCCACACATACACCCCATGAGACAAGGAGGTGAGCTGCCGGGCTGAGCCAACACAAGGCTCTAGGACCCGCTTACTCCCAGCCCTGCCCTTGGACGGAGGCATAGAGTCCCCTGGAAGGCCCTCGGTCCTCCTGGAAAATGCCATCTCCAATCTCCTCTCTTGATTCCCCACCTCTGGCAACTTGCACCCGATTCTGACCCAGCCACAAATCTGTTCCCCCTCTGCTCCAGCCAGGGCCCTTCCAGGCTGAAAACAAAACAAAACAAAACTGGAAAGCCCAACTCCAGTGGTCTCAGACAGTAGGGAACCTGCGAGAATTCACGCCTGGAAAGCCTAGCAGCGGGTGAGCCTCAGGATGCGTTTGATCCAGGCATTTGTTACCGCTGAGTCTGTGTAGTTCCATGGCTTCCTCCTCAGCCTGGCTGCCCAGGTGCCGAGGCTGATCGCTGCCGGGAGCTGGACGCAGCCCCGTTCATATTCCCAGGAGGAGGGAACAAAGCCAGGGAGCAGGACACGGAGAGGGAGACCTCTTCTCTGCCCCAACAGTGGAGCTAAGTCCTTGCTACTCTGAGCTACTTCCATCACCTCCCACCTCGGAACAAGCCGAGCCGACCTAGGCCAATACGAGTCACCCCAAGAGCTTGGAGGTCAGTCAGCCCCTCTGAGGCAGGTGCCCCCGGCCATGGCCCTGCCCTGCCGTGCCCGGCACCCTGGGAGGCAAGTGCCCTGCAATGGATGGCAGTCAGTAATGCAGGGCCCCCCTGGGGAGGCATGCACCTCGCTTCTTCTGGACCTGCTTGAGGCAGATTATCCCCAGCGAAGCCTTAACAGTGTCCTCCCACCGGCACTGTGGGTGTGACCAGGACACTGTCCCCTCGGGAGGTGGGGTCTGCTTTGTTTTTTCTTCAGTCTGGGAGGGTCTGTGATCCCAGCAGGAGTGACCCGTGGCTTCCAAGGCTGTCAAAGACCAGCTGCTCCAGGGGACACTCGTGCTTAGAGCCAAGCCGCCAGGCTGGGAGGACGCCCAGGCGGCACGTGGGCAGGCAGCGTGGAGCATTCGATGGCTGAGCCAAAGTCCAGCCGCAGCCACATCGACTCCAGACACATGAATAAATACTTTCCGTGATCCCAGGCCATGGTCTCAGGCGGGCCTGGGGACATCCCAGACCTCCTGGGGACAGGTATGACAGTGATAGAATGGCTGCTGGTCACAGCACTCAGCTAAGTAAGCAGACCCCACACTATGAGGACTTCAGAAAGCTTGTGGGAAAATGGAATTTTATAGTATTAGTTTATTCGGTGGCAAAAAATATTAAAACACATGCAGAACGTTTTCATAATACATTTCCATGAGATTTTCGAAAACTTCTCATACCCAAGATGACAAGGCCATCCCAAAGGGGATGACTGTGAAGAGTCTGGCAGGTGGCAAGTGGTTAACTACTCTGGACTCCCACATGGTCGACCATGGTTCGAGTCCCAGACCTGACAGCTTGCTTTCTCACTTTCTCTCTCTCATGTGCACTCTCTCTCTCTTACACACAGACTCACTTTGTTCCTCTCTGGTTAAATTAAAATGAATAAGTAAATAAATAAAGTTAAATAAAATAATTTTTTAAAAAATTTTAAAAACATACTATTCCCATCCAGAATATACTGCATAGTGGCTTAATCGTGCATATTATTATCAAAAATTTTCCATTTCTAGTTTCTAGAATTTTTTTACCCCCTATTTCTGACCCTCTGACCTTTCCCACCCTCTTCTCACACTATCTCTGGTGTCTACAATTGTCTTCCATTCCTTTCCCACCCACATTGTATTGCTCACACAATTTCTTATCTAACTACTCTCAATAGCAAGTTCACTTGGTACTATTACTATTAAGGAAACCAGTTTTAACTTAAATCAAAGAAATGCTAACAAACTTTTTTTAAAGCCAGGAAACAGGTTAGGATTCTGTTCACACACAGTGAATGAATGTAAATAAATAAATTTAATTTTAAAAAAGCATACTATTCCATAAAAGGAAATTTATTTGAGGGGTTTGCCCACTCGCCAAGAACTGAATTACTTAGAGCTCTGCAGTGTAGAGAGACTTCCTCACGCACAGACCCGCCTTTCCCCCAAGAGGGCGAGGACTGCTGAAGCTACCACCCCTGCTGGGGCGTGGGGCTAGGGGCAGGTCCCAGGGAAGGGGCTGTCAGTCACACACCCACAGAGGCAGGCCCAGAACCCAGGGTCAGAAATCCCAGGGACCTTGAGCACAGGTTGAGAAGCAAAAGCGGTCCTCATTTCCTTGATCCCAGCGCCACCTCGTGGGCAAAGTCCTCCTTCGGATCCCAACCACACTGGATTAAAGTTAAATCGCATTTTTCAGAAAAAAACTCTGAAGAAGAAAAAGGCATCTTCTAGCTCTTGTCGATGGAAAATAACCAGCTCTAAAAATTAATAATTAATGTGGTTTATCTCCAAGCAGAATATGAGTGACCTAGGCCCGGAGAGGAGGCATACATGCCTTTCTCGGGAGGATTAAAGACAGGGGTTCCTTTTGTTTGGTTTTAAGATTGACAGACGAAATTAGTGAAGAGATTTCCAATGGTCTGGCCCAAAGAGGCAGAACATGTGGAAGCAGGGGCTAGTAGGTTATAGGTGGGTTCCACAATTTCTAGGGTGGTGATTGGAAAGGAAGATCTGTGTCTTGGGAAGAAGTTAACAAAAGAATATACTGAACTGGGACCAGCAGTTAGCGTAATGGCTATGTCGCTGGACTCCCATGTAGTCGACTGTGATTTGAGTCCCGGACCCAGTGGCTTAAAACTCACGCCGGGCACATGTGTGTGCATGCCCAAGATCCGAGAGGAGAATGGAGGAGAAGGGATTGTGGTGTGGCCAACCCCCTGGGGGGTGATTTCTTGCTTTCTGTCTCTCTGCCTCTCTCTGTCTGGTGAGCACATGCACCCTATAGCAAAAACCTCTAAAAAAAAAAAAAGGAAAAGGAAAAAAAGAAAAGAATACATTGTACTCAGTTGAATATACATCTCAAAGATACTATGCCAGGGACAGGATGCAGGAAGAATCCTGTTAAATAGGAAAAGTAAAAAATGACTCCCCCTAGGCCCTCTGGAAAGGACTTCGGAAAACTCAGAAAAAGCAGGCAGACTTCTGTCCACACTCTGAAGTCAGATAACCACCGCTGACTTTTAAAAGCAAAGCTCGAGCAGAACAGAAAGGTAGCAGAAGCCACCCCCATACCTCTGATGCACTCTGCACTGGCCCAGAAGCTGGGTTTCGGTCACGCAGTTTACGAACAGAAAAACCTCTCGCCCACACTTCGAGGCTCCCACTTCTGCTCACACGGCTTGCGGGCGGCCCTGGATCAACGCTGCCCCCTCGGGTCTCCCAGCACTCCTGGCTGTGAGCCCTGGCCCACAGGAGGTGTGGCGAGGACAGCCGTTGCAGCTTCAGAGACTCAGCTGTGCTGTGGCCGTGCAGCGAGGTGAGCGACCCCTCCATACCAAGGCAAAGACCATGAGCTCACATCTGCAGCCCGAGGGGCCCAGGGTCTCTCCAGGCGCCGGCCCTGGACCTAGCAAAGGCCCTGGTCGTAGTGCCTGCCTGCAGGAGGCAGCCGAGGAGCCGGGAGCCAGGCCACCCTCTGGGCCTGAACCCGTCCTGCATAGCTTCCAACACCTTCCCACTCGCCGCCTGCCTCAGTTCCCTCATCTGTAAAGTGATGGCGTGGAGACGAGTTGAAGAAACAGCCAGGCTAACAGTGCCCTTGTACAACGCAGTGACTGAGCTACAGCAACGGGCTCGGGGGCACTGGGCGGTGTGCAGCCCTAACACGTGGTGTTCTCTGAAGCTGACCCACATGGGACGGTTCTGGGTTCAGCCCCAGGAACCTTCCTGAGTCTAAAACCCAGGGCTGCCTAGGCTGAGGGTGGATCATGGTGTCCCAGCCCTGTTGGGGAGTGCTGTCTCTCCGCAACGTTCCAGGCGGGGCTGCTCTGAGGCTCCAGATGGGGAGTCTGACCGTATCCATCCCGCTCCACTGCCCAGACCTGGTCCGACTGCCGCCTGCCCCACTGGGCCCCCTGAGATGGGTCTGAGCTAAGACGCCACTGCCCCGACTTCTAGGCCCTTCTTCTAACTGGGGCCACAGGGACATTTTGGGGCCTCTGGAATCAGCTGGGGTCTAGCAGTCTTGGACGGGTCTCGCAAGACACAGGTCCCTTGGAATGCCAGGACAAAGAGTAACCATGCCCATTCAGGGTGGACCGGGTTCTTCCTCGAGGGGACCTGGCCTTCTTCCACTCAAGGCTCCGGTCTGGAGTCGACTGGGAGGCCGCGACCCTGTTTGCAGGATTCAGGTTAGATGTGTGTTTCCTCGACCTGGAACTCCCCTGCCTGCACAGGCCAAGGGGGAATCGAGCAGGCGTCCCCTCTGTCACACGAAGAGCACCGTGGCCGGTCAGTCACGCCTCCATCTGTGCCAGTTACTACTCAGATTACCCCGACTGCTGCTTTGCCTCTGCTGTCACCACAGTCACCAGAATTAGGAGGCCTAGGCCATCCTTGCCTTGCCTCCCCAGAAGCCATCCCTCCTCACAGTCAACGCCTCACAGACACAGCCCCGTGACACGCCCCACGAACATCACACAGTCACATGCTATGGTCTCTGTCCCCCAATCCCTGGGAGAACTTCCATCTCCCGTGACGGTACAAGAGGTGGGCTGAGGAGGCGATCAAGGTCTGAGGGGGGCAGCTTGACTCAGGTAGGCGCACCCAGACCTCCCGCCGGGAAGCTGGACCATGTGCGAGGGCATCCTGGGAGCTCACCGTCACGAAGGTCTGACATACCTGCGTGTCTGGTCAGCCTGGTGATGACGGCGCACGGCACTCATGTGCCATTCCGCACAGGCACCATGAGGAGCAGGCCCCGCTGTTGCCTGCATGGCCCGGGGCTGACAGGGCAGTGACCCTCCCTGAGGTCAAGGCTGTGACAGCCTGTTCCACTCCGGCCTGAGCACTGCCAACCCCGAAGAGGCGGAGCAGGTGAAATAGCAGCAATCTACTCGAGCCAGGACATGGGACATTCACCGGGTGACGCAGGCCTCTGGTTGCCCAGAAATGGCTGTGCGAAGCTGGTTTGTGTGATAAAGGGACGCATGAGCACGGTGGCATTAGGAGTTGCTGGTCAGGAGTCCCCGTGGCCCTGTCCACACGGCAGGCACTGGCCCGCTTCCCCTTGTGTGCACCGTGAGCCAGAGCTGTGGGGAGAGCTGGCTGTGAGCGGGAGCCTGGGGGGCCCTGGGGCTCTGGCTGCACTCAGCCTCACCTACATCCACAGACCACTCTGAGCTACTCCTTTTGCTCAGCGTTTGTGTTGAGGACACCCCCAAGTCCTCCCCACAGCCTTCCTGTGGGGAAACTGAGCTCAGAGAGGCTGCTCCTCACCTCGGGTCACCCAAGGGCTAAGAGGCCGATGGGGATTCAAACTCAGTGTCGTTCCAGAGCCCTACTCCTAACGGCTGGGCGAGGTATGTACAGGCAGGTGTCCCTAGGGCCCCAGAACCTCTGAGCCACATCCCGTTCTGTCCTCTCCTTTGTCAGCTTGGAGCCACGATAGGACGTGACTGATCACTAGCCACTCACACCGCCCACCTCTGGCTCCAGGCGCAGTGTGGGCGCTGACAGGGGCGTCCACTACACCGCCATCTGCACCCTGCTTTCCCGCCAGGGGCAAGTCCCTCTGCGTCACCTGATGCACAGTCACCACCAGCCACTGCGAACCCCCAGCTCAGGCGGGCGCAGCGTCGTTTGGAGAAGGACATCTGTGCGATTCCGTTCTTGAAAATCCCGGCTCGTTTTTCATGTGACTTCTGCTTCGTGTGTCCTGGCAGAAAGGGCAGCAGGGCTGTCACAGGCTTCGTTCTGCCCCTCCCCCAGAACGGCTGCTGCCTGGAAACGTGTAAAGGAAGCGGTTGTGTTTGTGGCCACCAAGATCTGGAGGTGAGGAGCATCTGGTTAAAATGATTCAGCAAGAACCCCCCCACCGCCCCAACCCTGGGGGTGGTTCAAGGGGTCTGGCTCCACCCGCCACACTCCTCCCCAGCACTGCCCCACGCTGGGGCAGCCCACCCCAGTGCAGGTGCCGCCTAGGACGGCTGGGCCCAGCAGGACAGCTCGGCACTGCCCTCCACTGGAGCCATGCGGCCAGCGGGAGCTCTGCTCGCCCTCTGCGGCCTTGTCCTGAGCACCACCGGAGGCCCCGCCCAAGGTAAGAGGAGAGTCTCCCTCGGCCCCTGGGGCTGGGGCTCTGGCTGTTCTCAGGGTGTGCTCCCCAAGAGTGCCGGACCATGGTGTGGGGACCCGTGAGCTCCCTTCCAGCCTGTCTTCCTGGGGCTCTTTTCTGAGGGACCCATCTGGCTGTTGCTGCCTTTGTGGGGACAGGTTTCAGGGACAGAGGGTGGAGGCTGCACCTGCTGGGGGTGAGGCAGCATCTCCTATCCCCAGCAGGGCCCCAGACCCCTCAGGAGCAGAACAAGGGGCGGCCAGCCTGCAATTTCCACCTGCTGGCTGGTCCTTCTCCCCGGCCACTGCTTCCGTGCCTCCTCCAGGAGCCCTACTGGCCAGGGACTTCCCATGTTTCCTGCAGTCTGCACCCTGGGGTCAGCCCTGGGGCAGAGGCCTGGGAGTGAGAGGAAACTGAGGCATAGCCGGGTTATGTGACCACCGAAGTCACACACCGCTGGGTGCCCGCCGCCCTTCAACACACACGGGGGGAGCTGGGATGCCCTCTGCAGCAGGCAGAGCCGCAGCCCTGGGTGCTGATGGACTCGGGGGCTTCACCTCATCAGCCAACCAAGAGACCGGTACCCGAGGGCTGCCACCTGCTCACACACGCAGCCCTGCCTGGGCAGGGAGGGGCAGCCCTTCCCGGTGCTGGCTTCTGCCCTCCTTGGGAGGGGCTGGAGCCTGGCCAGAGGGGACCAGACAGGCTGTGCAGGTAGGACTGGGGACAAGAGGACAGTCCCAGGTCCCCAGGCAGTGGGGAGGTCACACCCCTCACAGTGAATGCCAGGGAGTCTGACCCTGGGAGGCGTGGCCACGGGCTCCTAGGCCTCGCTGGGGTGGGTGCTCGGACTTGGGGTAAAGCAGACCCAGGAGGGGCGGCCTCTGCTCTCAGTGTGGGGGGAAAGCCCGCAGCTCAGGGTGGTGCTCAGCGAACACGTGGTTAACACATGGCTCCCAGGGCGAGCCCTCAGTGGCTGGGGCAGGGCGGCCACCCTTCTTCCTCCGCTGCTCCCTGTCTTCATTCTCAGCTTGCACCATGAGCCTGGACCCCTTCCCAGCCTCCCAGGGCCTGTCCTCCTGGCCCTGACCTATCGGAACCCACGGTCTTCCTGTGCTCTCCGCCCTGAAAAGCAGCTCCTCTCAGCGGAGGCACTGAGGAGGAGTGGCCTTCCTGGGGTCCAGGACCCCTACTTACCATCCTGCTTGCTGCTAACGCTTCCCTAAGCTCCTCCGGCCTCGGTGTCATCATCTAACCAAGCAGGGCTGCAGACAGTAACAGGATTGTGTGGGGACCCCTTGAGACCCGATGGCTGGACAGCTATGAGGTCATTATACAGGCCATGGTCCTCCCTGTGGCACAAAGCCCTTCCTCACCCCCAGGTCAGACACGCGGTGCCCACAGGCCAGCCCAGAACCCCCACCTCCACATCAGACCTCTCCTCACTGGGCCTAGGTGAAGGCCAGAGCCCACACTCACATGGGGCCCTCGGGGCATGGCAGCCCCATCTCTGTTAGCTGGAGGAGGGACCTAGAAACTCCCTAAGTCTCAGTCCCAGCATCCATGAAACGCGAAAAACAGTTGCAACCCTCAGGAGCCGTGGTGGCTCAGCAGGGGACCCCATGGCGCACACTGAGGGCCTGGGGCTCTGAGCAGCAGCCCAGCCCTCGCAGCCTTCCTCGGCTGCACCGTGTCCCCCCACCCCACGCCGCAGGGCCATCATTCCTGGTGCTCCAGAAAGGCCTCAGGTCTCCGTCTGCACAGCGAGGGTGCTCGGAGGGCCTCCATGTGGTGGGTCCCTCGTCCACGCCCGCCTCCTCCTCTGAGAGCAGATTCCAAAGCCTTCCGCAGAGGTGACCGTAGGTCGGGGGCTGCTGGGACTCCAGGGTGACAGCTCTGGGCCTCTGGCATCTCCCCAAGCCCATCCGAGCGCTGAGTCCCCAGGGCATCTTCCGCCCCAGCCCTTCGGAATTCAGGAGATTGCCGCATAGGTTTTCTCTGCCCCTTTGCTGTCAGTTGAGACAGAAAGTTCCTCTTGCTCAACCTGCCAGGCATCTCTCCCCAGCAGTTCTGTGGGCGGTCATGTCACACAGCACGCCTGCCCCCGCTCACCAAGCTTGCAAGGGTCTGTCTGCCAGAGCAGGCGCCAGGGTCACAGCCACCTGCACAGTGGCACCAGTCCTTAGCTACCTGCAGCAGGGGCCTGGAGCTCTGGCCAAGCCCAGAGAGACCACCTGCACCCGGGAGGGGCGGGAGAGCTTCCTGGAGGGAGCCCTGGGAGCTCCTGCAGGCTGGCTCTGGGCCCGTGGGGCCCACTGACCACCCTCTGCATGCTGAGGCTTTGCCCTCAGAGAACCCCACTGGGCCACCCTGCACGGGGATGATATGGGTGATAACTGCACCGCTGTACCTGTTTACTGGCGAGCACCCCGTGTTGTCAGCGTGCGGTGTGTGTGAGAACACCACCATCCTGTGAGGTCGGCCCCATCACCACCCCACTTTACAGGTGGGGTCACAGAGGCTCAGAGAGACTAAGCAGTTCGCCTAAGGCTGCACAGCCAGTGAGAGTCAGGGTTTGAACTCCGGAAGTGTCCCAGTGGGCAAAGGCCTGGATTAATCCTGGGAGAAACTGGCACTGCCTGTGTGCCAGGGTGACAGGTGTGCCCTCAGAAGGGTGAGGCCCCTTATCACAGAGGCCCTCACCCCACCCACGCCTGGAGGGGAACATCGCGGTGAGGGTCCAGGCTCGCCGAGCAACCGCGGTGCTGTAGGCGCAGGCTTCTCTCACCCCCAGGAGGGCAGCCAGTGGGTACCTGAACGTGATGGTCACCTCCCATCACCCACAGTCAGTAAGCTCCGAGGACCCTGGCCCAGTGCCCAACTCAGCCACTGGCCCACTACGCGGGTACCCCTAAGTGACATGAGGAAGGGCACAGGCAGGGGCCATCTGTGGCCGTTAGATACCTGGTTCCCTTCTCGGGGATGGCTTCACAAGCAAGAGTTGCCCACGCCCGGCCACACTAGGAACAGTCCTGACGGGAAGGCGGTGGACAACCCCGGCTGCCCAGGAGCTGTCCTTCCCTTCGTGGAGCTCTCCCGACCAGAGCCCCCCCAGGGTGGGCACCTGGACAGGACCAAGGGGAGAGAGAGGTGCTATCCACCGGCTGTGGTGTGCCGCGGAGCGCCAGGGCCGTGTAAGGTTTTACCTACCCCGTCTGCGAGAGGGAGAAGCAACCCAGACCAGGTCTCCACGCCAGTCCTCCCCAGGTCTCCGCTGGCCCGGATCACAGGCACGCCCACTATGCTCAGAGCAGTCCGTTCCCGGGTACCAGCCCATGACCTCTCCCGTGAGGGCCCAGGGGCTCTCCCGTGCCGCTTTCTGGCCCAGCTCAGTACTGGAAAGCGCGGCCGGCCACCCAGCCCGTACTGCCCTCCACGGGGTCGAGGGGTGTCTTCACTTCCTGGGAAGGTAAACCAAGGGCTGCTCAAGAGACATCTGCTGGGCTCCCTTACCAGCGACTTCCAGAGCCTCCTATGGGCCATCCGCTGTATTTGGTGCTGATCTGAGGGATGTTTCTACCCTCTTTAATCTGCATGGGAACCACCAACGACCACTGTAACCAGCGCTGGTTACCGACGGGCGGTGTCCCCAAGCTCGGTGTCCCACGTCTGTCTCTGGGTCTATGTACATGAGTAGTGCGCACTCAGGTAGGCGCCAGGGAGCGCCCCTGCGAACCAGATCCAAAGGGAAGGACTCTGAGGCGAGGGCAAAGGCATAGCAATGTTGCCATGGGAACCGCTTGTCATCCATGTGGAAAACACACATGTAGGCAGGAAAGGTCAGAGCATGTCCTTCAAGCTGGCTTCCCACTCTGATTCCCACCAGGCAGAGGGGACACCCCAGGCTTCTCTGAATCGTGCCATGCTGGTGCTGAAGACAGCTAGACGGGACTTACAGAACACCTGGCCAGGGACCCTGGGCAGCTCGGAGTTGCAGGGTCCCGTCTGCTGTAGCTCCCAGCAGTAGTCTGTGCTACTAAGGGCAGGAGCAAGCCAGGCACCAGTGGTCGACTGCCACCACACAGCCTCAGTGCTGCCATTGCCCTCCTGTCCCCAGTGAGCACCTACATGCCCAGCGAGGCTGCACCAGCTGTCAGGGCCAGGGCAGGTACCAAGGGCCGAAGCCTTGCTGCCTCCTCCCGCACCCCATTGCATCGTGCACCTGCAGACCGAGTGCTTCTCATGCCTCTGTCCAGGCGTCCTGTGCAGTGCCTCCACTGGGGCATGTCCCACCCTGCCCAGTGCCCATCATGGAGCTGTGCACCCTCCAGCCCTCAGCTCTCCCAGGAGGGTTCTAATGCAGTGCCCACTCCGGCTGCGGGCTCCTCTCTCACTGCTTTCTGCAGGCCTCCATCTCCAAGCACCCTGCACAGTCCCCGCCCAGCAGCACCTGCAGGCCCCTCGCACTGACCCAGGAGTTACTCTCTGCACGTCCATGATACCAGACCCTCATGGGAGCGGACGTCTGAGGTGGGCACAGAGGGAGAGAGGCCGTGTGCTGGGGGTAGCTTCTCCTGAGCAAGCCTGGCACACCCCCTCCCCACACCGGGTGACATTTCCATGCAGACATTTCTTCTCAGTCTGCCCGTCCCTCCCATCTGTGACAAGCTCACTCCAAGCCAGCACCAGGCCACCATCTGGGTCAGCCCTGCGCCAGCCTCCTGTCAAGTCCTACCAAGTCTTCCACTTGGCCCTCTCTCCTCCTCCTCCCCTTCCCAATGGGCACCCACAACTCCGAGACTCTCCTTCATGCTCTTGGCCCCTATTGTTGGCATGTGGGTAGGCCCGGCCCAGCATGTACCATTCACCCCATTCCAACATGCCTCCCTGCTTGGCCAGGGCTGCCTCTGGCCAAGGAAGGAGTCATCTTTGTACCTCTCGTAGCACCAGCCAATAAATTCAACAAAGAGAGGCTCGTGGTCCTCAGAACTAGTCAAGCCTGAGTTTAAGCCGCCCACGCCCCTCTGAGCCCTGGGTTCCCGCCCATGGAAAGGGGATGGAAGGCAGCCCGTGAGGTCTGAGAACCAGATGCAGCAGGTGATCCTTGTGGCCAAGTAGAACCCAGGAAATGACAGCTCACACTCCCCCACCCGCCCCAACGGCAGCAGCATCCCACAGACCCGAGGTGCCCCTTCCTGGTCTTGGGTGGGCCCAACTTCCTGAGCTGGGCCCAGGGGCCCGCAGAGCTGGCCGCGTCTGTCACGGCCTCCCTGAAAGTAGTCAGCCTCTCTGGCGTGTTTACTCCACCAACCCTTCTCTGTTCATTTCTCTGGAATAATTATCCTAAAAATCAGTTTGATTTTCAAACTTTTAAAATTAAAAATGGAACCTTTAATAATTGTTTGGACAACTGTCCAACAGTCAGTGGTTTCACTGACTCAAAGCCCACATTTTAAGAAACATTGTTAAATGAAAACCAACCAAAATATTTTCAAAACATGTTTTTAAAGTTTATTTCTCCAGAGCGTGGGAGGGGGTCACCCCCAACAGGGCCTCACACAGGACCCGCCCAGCCCTCCCGGCCAGCCAAGTCACCGGAGCACACGTGTGTGCATAGCTTAGGTTGGCCTGGGAACCAAACCCCGCCGTCCACATGGAGGAAGCATGGCAGAGCTGTGGCCACCACCGCGTCACCAGCTGACCCTCAGAACCTTTCGGCAACTCAATGGGGATATTTTAGGGACTAACATCACATGTTTGGAAGGGAAATTTATCTCAAGTTCAGCATAACCTGAGTTTCGATTCATTTTTAACATTCTGTGTAATGGAATCAAATTAAATTTATTACATTAAAAAAGAAAAGTCAGTCACCAGTGGTGCAGCCTGGCGGCAGTGGTAATATCCCGCACTGCAGCGCTGGAGACCACGGGGCCAGCATGGCCGTACCCCCAGCCTCAGTCTCTCTGAAACATCTGGGCCTACACACCCGAGACCCTGCAGACCTGAAGGGCTGGAGAAGGGGGCTGCATGTGATGGGCCCTGGGAGGCGGTCCATCTCCCTGCCTAGTGAGCAAACACAGCCTGACTCTACACAGAGATGTTGGGAAATTTTTAGTCTGTATTTTTCAAATTTCCACCCAAAAAAAGGGGGGGGGGGATAATTTAAATCAGGAAAAGCCATAGTGTGATTTTCACAAAGGAAAAATTGGTCAGGCACAGTAGTCCACCGCAAGGGGAACCCCATCGGGCCGTGATGGTGTGGACACAGACAGGCTACCCTTCCCGGGCGTGCCTTCTGCTGTGTAGACCGGTGGTGAGCAGAAACCAAGCCTGCTTCCTTGTGGGTTCTCGTTACCCTGAAACCACGCTGACTTCCTGCTCCTGACGGGCAGTCCCCGTGGGACCAGCCCCTGGCCCTGCGCTCCGTCCCTCTGACGTGGGGCCGAGGCACTCCTAAGGCTCAAGAAACCCTGTGTCCACGCATGTCAGAAGTACCTCGGCCTGGGGAGTGACCGAGCCGGCACCCACAGAATAGGCAGTCTCTGTGTTTCCAACCCTGGAGACCTGGGGTACTGGCTTCCCTCAGCCTCAGCAGGGACGGACGTCACTGTGGAAGGAGTCCCAGGGCGAGCAGGACCCAGCTGTGGGGACGCAGGGAGCAGCACCTGGCCATGGTGTTCTGGGGGACGGGCACCAGCAGCATGCTGCCCTTCAGGTGCAAGGCCGGGCTGCCGGGCGACTGAGGCATGGCGAGGCTTGCAAAGGCGGTGGAGGCTTAGTCTTGACACCTCACATTCTGGCCTGGGAACCAACAAGGGGAGGCCGTTTGCCAGGTGGGGTGCCACTTGGTCAGGCCCTGGAGAGGCTGGCCACTAGAGACAGTGGGGTGCCACCAAGGTCAGGGATCCCCACAGACCATCACCCCCTGGACACTCCCAATGCTCGTTCCACTAACCCCTCGCACCCACACCCAGGGAGCGCGCCCGTGGGTGGCTGCATGGCAGCCAACCTGGCCAGTCTGGCGTCTGCACCCTGGGCAGAGTGGGCCCCTGTGGCCCTCAGGCTAACACTGAGCTGGTGTCACAGACATCATTCTGGCCACTTTTCGTCTCTGCTGTGACCCGTGTGACCTTGGTCCTCTGGCAGATGCTGCAATGCACCTGACAGACCCATCTGGGGGCACCTGTTCCGGCTCCAAAGCCTGCCTGCCCCGCCCTTGAGCACTCGGCATCCAGCGGCTCTCAGCACGGCCGTGCCTGGTGCATGGAGGCCCTCTGCGGCTTAGGTCCCGTGTGTTTGGGGTGTCTACACTGTTCCCACCTCCCAGCCCCAGCTCTCGGCCTCTCCATTGGGCCTCATGACCACGTAGTCGCCCCCACACAGGGGTGAGAGCCTGTCCCGGGGGACACTGGAATCGTTCCCCGTACAGTGCTATTAAAGCTCCCAGGCCCCACTGAATTCC
>NW_006202562.1:736568-740673 GCF_000334495.1 Tupaia belangeri chinensis | reverse complement strand
CTCCCTAGTTTTGTTTTCTTCATGCCCAGGGAGCCAGCTGGTGCAGCAGCTCCCTCTAAAGCCCTCAGCCTGTGCCACCTAAGTCTTCCCCAAGAGCAGCGCATCCCAAGCCCAGACAGCTGGCCGAACTCTGTGAGCAGGAGGGGTGACCGTGGGTCACCATGCAGCTCCTAGATCTTGTCAAGGCCCGGAAGCTTATCTGGTTAGCGCTGCTGCTAGTCAGACCACCAGATACTTCCTGCTGCTAGACCCAGCCTCCTCCCAGGAGCACACACTCAGACCCCGAAATGGGCATCCCACCTGAAGAGCCCCCGAAGGGCAGGCGGGAAGCGGGCTAAGTCCTCCAGGGAGGAAGCAGCACCCCTCGACACGCAGCTGTGGCATGTCTGCAGCATGTCAGCACGTGCCACCATAGGTGCTGAGCGGGGGCTGGTGCCGTGGAGGAGGCGAGGTCTGCTTGTCCGATCTGTGACCACAGTGGGGCACCACGTTGAGCACCACGTTGAGCACCGCGTGGGCCAGCGCCTGCCTGATGGCCACTCAGCTCAGACCGGGGTAACTTGGAGACACCTGAGATTTTCAGTGAAGGGAGGCAGTCTACATGGGCCCCCCCTCCCCTATTCTACTTAGAATCCCTCACCCCCCCACCGCCAATTTTAACATTTTACTCTTTTAATATATAAGTAGTCCATGAGTATTGCAGACAAATTGAAAATGGATGAGAAATCCAAATCCAAGTCTCCCGAGAGAGACAGACAACTAGAAAAGGCCACCAGTCACTGCTGCGTGGAGCCCAAGCGGCTATTAGGGTACGTGTGCTCACTGGAGGGGCAGAGACAGAAGGTGAGAAATCACCCCGGGGGGATGGCCACGCCACAATCCCTCTCCATTCTCCACTCAGGATTTTGGGCACACACGTACACGCGCATGGTGTGTTTCAAGCAGCCAGGTCTGGGACTCAAACTGCAGCTGGCCACATGGGAGTCCAGCACCTTAACCACTATGCCACTTGCTGGGCCTCAGATTTCCTTTATAATGAAATCTGAAGCCCACACCTGGTGACCACACACTGGGCCGCACTAGGTCCAGCTCTCCTCCCCTCATGCTCCTGGGCAGGACCCTGGGCTCAGGATGACGGTGGCTCAGAAGAGCTTGGTGGACACCTGTGAGTGAGCTGGACGAGAGGATGGCTGAGGTTCTCTGAGAGCCATGAGAGGTCTGATCTCCAGAAGCGGGGAGCAGGGAGCATGGGGGCCAGGCAGGGGTGTGCCCGGGTTTCCCATTTTGTCAGATGCTGGAGCCGACTCTGGGACGAGTCCCCATGCTGCTTTGCTATCGCTCATGCCCACGAGGGCCACCTTGGTACATGCAGAGCCCAGAAAGGAAGCGGATCCAGTCGCCAGCCTCCCCACCCTGGGCCAGGCTCCATGGTCAGACTGAGATCCCGTCTGCTCATTCACTCATAGGAGAAAAGACCTGTACCCAGAAACCTGGGGCCCCCAGTGGGCAGAAGGAGCCTGGGCAGGGTGAGGAGGCGGGTGGTTGAGAGGAGGGCCCTGTTTCCTCTGGGGAGCCAGGCGGTCCCATCCCATGATCCACTGGGCTGAGCCGCGAGGGGCAGGGGCAAGCCCAGGCTGACTTCTTTAACGCCTGAAGGCTATACTCTAGCCAGAGGTCTCGCACATGGGAGTGGGCGTGTGTCCAGTCTTCGTTAACACATTCGCAATAAGCCTGGGTTCCGAAGGCACATGTGGATGAGGATGGCTCTACTGCACCACCCAGGCGCCCGGTCCCAGGTCTGAACACGGAGCGACCGCAGGGATACGCAACAAATGCATTGTGGGGGTGAGAAGTTGCGGTGAGGGACGGGCACACGGCACAGAAAAGGTGCGCCTCAGGCGGGAGCACAGCCCTGCAACAGACCCTAATTTTCTTGTCTGGCTCTGCTTCCCCCTCAGACTCCTGTTCTCAGGACCTTAACGCAGGTGTGAAACCAGGATTCCCCAAAACCATACAAACCAATGACACCGGGGTCCGCCAGGCAGCCAGGCATAGCGCGGAGAGGTTCAACAACTGCACCAACGACCTCTTCCTGTTCAAGGAGGCCCGCGTCCTCAGAGCCCTGGTGCAGGTGAGGGGCTGGGTGCTTCTAGGGCACTCCTGGGAGGCTGAGCTGCCGCAGCCACCACAGAGCCACCAGGGTACACCCATGGCAGGAGGCTGCTGTAGCCGCACCACAGAACCACCAGAGTCAGGCATGAAGAGCATTTCCTGACCCTGCCCACTCCTCCTGGACAGCCACCAGGTCCCAGCCCAGAGCCCTGGAGGAGTGGGACCGAGCAGAGGCCAAGAACATGAGGGGTGCTGGGCAGACGTGCTGGGGCTGCGCCTGGACCCCAGCCCCCACTGGCCTCAGCCCTCACGGGCAATGCAGCCTGGAGGACTTCTGCCCCTACCCCCACATTCCTGCAGCACCCGCAGCTGTGCCAGGCCACACCCCTTCCTCCCCCAACGCATCCCTGCAACACCCGCAGCTGTGCCAGGCCACACTCCCTCCCACCCCACCTCCAGCCTGCCTCAAGTCTTCAGAGCCTCAGTGATGCCTCA
Organism: Tupaia belangeri chinensis; assembly: GCF_000334495.1. Classification (NCBI taxonomy): domain Eukaryota; kingdom Metazoa; phylum Chordata; class Mammalia; order Scandentia; family Tupaiidae; genus Tupaia; species Tupaia belangeri. The sequence continues at coordinate 738,066 of NW_006202562.1, read as the reverse complement.
CCCACTGAGTGCTCCTGGGGGGATCCCCAGGGCTCAGCAGGCCTCGCTCACGTGTGTCCTGGGAACACGGTCGGCACAGACGGGCAGCAGACAGCAGGGAGAGGCCCCCTGGAGGTGGCCAGTGTTCTCTGCCATCTGCTAAGCCCAGGTCACCAGGCAGCCCTGTGAGGTCGGGAGGCTGGCTCTGGATGAGCACGTGCCAGGGCTTCGAAGGACAGGAAGTAGCCCTGCTTGAAGACAAATGGCCTTCACACAGGATGCACACTCAGTCTGGGCCGTGGTACTGAGGCGCCTCAGCCATTCTTCCTGGCAGGGTGAGCTGAGGGCAGCTGTGTCGACACACAAGCTGCAGGGTGGCCTGGTGAGTGGCACGTCAGTGCGCTCAGGCCTGCCTCACTGGGGCCCCCCTGGGCAAGACACTGCTCCCCCAGCAGGCCAGGTGCTTGCCCTGGACCCGAGTACCCAAGGGCCTGCGAGTGGAGAGGCGGGGGGGGCTTCTAACCTCAGTGCTAGGGACAACTTTGTCCACCTGACATTTGGTACAGCTGACACTAAAACCTGAGAGATTTTTCTGTCTCCCGAGGCCACCAATGAGAACGAACCAGGTCAGGTTGAGTGTGGGTGGACAGGGAGAGTAGGGACTCAGGCTGCCAGGGATGGGGTCAGGTGCCGACAGCAGGTGCCGGCCACATGGGGCCAGCCGGTGCAGGGAGGGGGCAGGACGTCACCTTTGGCCTGGGGACAGGGCCATCTCGGCGCAAAGCTAGTCTGGCAGAGTTCTGGGCACAAAGCAGCCACCTGGATAGACCCGAAGACCCCAGCGACAGGAAGGGGAGGGAGCACCCCTGCACAGGCTCGCTCTGCTCCCTCGGCGCCTGGCCAGCTGTCCAGAAGCCACCCTTGCTCCTGGAGGTGCTCGCGGTCCCTCGGCCCTTGCCAAGTAGCCAGTACCCTGCCCCTTTGCTCCCCGCAGATAGTGAAAGGCCTGAAGTACATGCTCGAGCTGGAAATCCGCAGAACGACCTGCAAGAAAACCAGGCACTCTGATCTGGACGACTGTGACTTCCAAACCAATCACACCTTGAAGTGGGTAAGGCACAGGGCACTGCCTCAAGCCCCGCCACCTGACCCATCCACGGCCCCCTCGCCCTGCAGCGCTGTGGAACACCCGCTCTCCCTTCTCTGCCCGTGGGGTTCCAAATCTGCCTCCTGAGGTCAGGCCTCCCAGATCCTGCGCAGCCAGAGACAGGAGAGGCTGGAGCAGAGCAGAGTCACCCTCCACCAGAAACACGGGTTGAGGGCAGCATTGTCCTACCTGCACCGAGAGCACATCTCAGGAAAGCGACATTCTGGGTTCAAGGTGGAGAGGTCAGAGCAAGAAAACTCTCAAATGGTTCAGAAGGCATATACGAGAAGTCTTCAAAAGTTCATGGGGCGGGGGGGGGGGACCAGCAGTTAGCGTAATGGCTATGTTGCTGGAGGCCCCTGTAGTGTGACG
>NW_006202562.1:735038-736393 GCF_000334495.1 Tupaia belangeri chinensis | reverse complement strand
GTGCAAAAAACCCCTCCAAAAAAAAAAAAAAAAGAATAAAAAAAAAGTTCATGGGGGAAAAAAGTTCATGGGAAATATGTATTATGAAACAATTGCATGGATTTCATTTTTTTAATTTTTGCACCAAAATAAGCTCGTATTTTAATTCCACTTTTCCACAAACTTTTTTTTTAAGGTTTTTGCCATAGGGCGCACATGCTCATAGGAGAGAAGAGAGACAGTGAGAGAGCAAGTGAGAAGTCACCCCTAGAGAGACTATGTCGCAATCCCGTCTCCTCCACTCTCCCCCAAGGATTTTGGGGATGCACACACACACACACACACACACACACACACACACACATCCAGTGTGATTTTTAAGCTGCCAGGTCTAGGACTTAAACTGTGGTCAGTCACACGGGAGCCAGGTGCCTTAACGGCTCCACCACTTGCTGGCCCTTTCCACAAACTTTTTCACCGTCTTGAATATATGTCACATATCATACAATATGTACTCTCCCCTAAGTGCAGCAAAATGCACAATTCACAGATAGAGGTGAAAGGATGCATTCCTCCAACTCCGGTATGCTGAAAGGTTTTCAAAATAAAACCTAGGATCAGGGAGAGCCCCGCAGTCAGGCGCGCCCTGCCAGGAGCCCAGCAGGCAGAGGCACGCGGCGCACAGGGGCAGTCCCATGCCAGCCGGCCCGGTCTCAGGTGTCCCTTTCTTGGTTTCAGACTCTGAGCTGCTACTCTGAAGTCTGGGTCATCCCCTGGCTCCAGAAGGTCGAGGTGCCGGTTCTCTACTGTCACTGACTTCCGCCTCTTCAGCCAGACCGCAGCCATGACCCATGCTGAGCCTCTGCCCTCTGAGACCCTGACCCGGCTCCCTGCCAGCTGTCACAGGCACCCCTGGGTGCCGCAGAAGCGCCAGTGCTCATCCCGAGGGGGCGATGGGAGGCTGAGGGTGCTGCACAGCCACGTGAAGTGCGTTACGCCGCATCTCCTGGAGCTAACTGTACTGATGTTGCATGCCAGGATCCAGGCTCAGCCCACAAGGCTGGGTCCTCCGATGGCAAGTAGGGGGCCTCCCTCTGGCTGACCCCCGGTGGTCCCAAGCTCTGGGTGACCCATATTCTGGTCTGAGGTGGCATTACAGCAGCAGGAGGGAGACTGAGTGTGTTGCCGACCACCTTGACCCTTCGTGGACGAAGAGTGCCGTAATAAACATGAATGGAGGCCTGGCATCACAAAGCAAGGCTGTGTTACTTTAGCGGGAGGGCCACGACAGTGAGGCTCCGTGTGAGTCCCTATGCCAGCGGTCAGCCAAGTTCCGGGAGGCTTGTCCAGAGCTCGGCGCCGCCCCAGCAACAGGC
>NW_006202562.1:733193-734989 GCF_000334495.1 Tupaia belangeri chinensis | reverse complement strand
TGCCCCCGGCCCCGCCCCCCCCCCAACTTTCTTCTCCTGAGAGGCTGAAGGGTCTGAGATGTCCAGTATACACATGGGTGTACCCGGCAGCCCAGGTGGGGCAGGGCAGGGGAGCCATGCAGAGGGTGGGCATGCCATGCTGGGGGCACAGGAGGAAGACACAGCCCTGAGGGTGGGAGGGGCCAGGTCCTGGGCAGAGGCTAGTTCGGAGCTGGAGTGGAAAGGAGGGCAAGACTAGGTCTCAGGAGGCACCCAGGAGGCTGGGGGAGGCCACAGGGCTCTGCGGCACCCTTCAACGAGGAGGGCACGCAGGCACCCTGCGCCAGGAAGCCAAGCATGGGTGTGAGGGCAGCTCACCTCAGCCCCCCTCCAGGCCCTCTTCCAGCCACAAAGCAGGGCCCACAGGGGAGCACGCAGTGTGGAGTCGCCCTGGAGAATACAAACAGTAATTCAGAGGATACCAGGCCGGCATCGTGCGTTAGGTAAATCGGTACCACGCCCTAACCCCGACCAACGCAAGCCACCTAAGTGAGGAGGACCCCTCGGCTTCCTTCACGGGTGACAGGACTGCAATTCCAAATTCTCAGGCATGGCGTGCCGTGACGGGCCTCCCGCATGTCGTTCAGGGGCAGTGATGGCGACGAGGATGTAAGACCTTTAGCAGGTGACTCCAGTCCTGGGGCAGTCCGTCATGAAAGATGCATGAGGTCACCTGGCGCTGCACATGGTGGTGGGGACTCACGGAGGTGCAGAGCTAGCAGGGCCTCAGAACACAGAGGCTTGTGCAAGAAGACAGAGCCAGGGGAGGGGCCCGGGCTAGCCATTCCCGGTCAGCCCTCACTTACTTCTAAGAAGAGCAGGCCTCGCCCGGCCTTACGGCACAGGCACCTCGTTCTCAGCAGCAGCTGAACTCCTGCCGCCCATCCAGGGTCCGGCAGGCCTGCGGGAGACACCACTGACCTTCCCTGCCCACCCCAGAAGAAGAGAGGAAACCCAACAGCCATAGGTTTGAACACTCACATGCACCCCTAGTTTTTAATACACCATGTGAGGACCAAAACTTGCCCATTTCTTGTTACTAAGGCAAAGTCGGCCACCCCAGAAGGCAGTTAGCCAGCAGCCCTCCAAATCCAGCTTCCACTAACAGTCCCCGTGGGGAGCCCTCCAGCCTGAACACCAGGTGAAAGCATCACTGATAACACATCCACCGCTGCAATATTCCCCATCTGTTTCACGTACTACACGTTACGAGAAAGTCTCTCCATAAATTACTTTGGATTATTTTTTGGAGAGGTTTTTGCTATAGGGTACATGGGCTTGCCAGAAAGACAGAAACAGACAGACAGAAAGTGAGAAATCACCCCCCAGAGGGGATGGCCACACTGCAATCCCTTCTCCTCCATTCTCCTCTTGGGATCTTGGGCATGCACGCACACACGTCTGGTGTGAGTTTAAGCCACCGAGTCCGGGACCCGAACCGCGGTGGACTACATGGGAGTCCAGCAACGTAGCCATTATGCCAACTGCTGGTCTCTCTCCATAAATTATTATTTTTTGGGAGGGAGAGGTTTTTTGCTATAGGGCACGTGCACTCGCCATAAAGACAAAGACAGAAAACAGAAAGTGAGAAATCACCCCCCAGAAGGGATAGCCACACTGCAATCCCTTCTCCTCCATTCTCCTCTTGGGATCTTGGGCATGCACGCACACACGTCTGGTGTGAGTTTAAGCCACCGAGTCCGGGACCCGAACCGCGGTGGACTACATGGGAGTCCAGCGACATAGCCATTACGCCA
>NW_006202562.1:723694-733158 GCF_000334495.1 Tupaia belangeri chinensis | reverse complement strand
GGGAAAAGCCAGCAGGAGGCTCTGGGCTTCTGACAGCTAGCAGCTGGTATGCCTTCGTCTGCTGCCCAGGGCAGGCCTCCATGCTCTGAGGAGCTTCACCATAAAGACCCCTTGGCACTCTCGTGACTCTGCTGGGTGACTGCTCTCCAGACTCAGCACACCGGCGCCGCAGTGCAGAACTCTCCCAGAGAAACCTGTGGGATTCCGATACGGGTGACACCGCCCAGCTGGAGACGGGCGCTGTCAACTGGGATGGCCTAGAATCCCATCCTGCCAGTAGTTTTACCTGGTGTCCAAAATCTACTGACACGGCCCTGGCAGCCCCGCTGACAGAGGGAAGCTGTGTTTGTTGTCAACGCAGGAAACATGAGGCTGAGTATTTGGGCCCTCAGATACCCAAACTGGGACGGAAAGAAGAGCTCTTGGCCACTGCTCTTCAGCAGCACATGGGCACTCGTGAGGTGGCTCCTCGGCCATGAGCTTTGGGCTGGGTGCCCACTGCATGGAGCAGCAAGCTGGGCTGTGAGGGACGCACCATAGACCATCACCCCCACTGCCCCCAGGACCCGTGAAGCTTCGGGCCACACCAATGCCCAGAGACCTACACCGAGAGGACCTGCAGCCAAGGCTGGGGCTGCTGCTCCCTCTGCTGGCTCCACTTCCAGATCTCGGCACCCCTGCATGGCCGCAAGCTGGCTGTGAGTGTGGACGGACGCCGACCCTGAGCCTCAGTACCCGCCACATGAGTACACCACCTCCCAGCGTTGTCAAGAGCCACAGTACAGGAAGACTACGGACCACTCTGTGAGTGTATACTGATCACCATCTCAAAATGGGGTCTTGGTCCTGGGAAACAGAACCCTGATGGGCTTCTGTAACAGGTAACAGAGGAGCACGTGAGTCACCAGGTCAATGCGTTAGAACAAACTGCTTTGTTCACAGTGAAAGCGCATCACACGGCAGTCCTAGTACGACAACTGCACCTCGCACCTCGCCGTGCCACATCGCCAGATGAAACACAGGAAACGACACTTGAAGACAGAAAATCAACATCTGAGTCAAAATCAAGTCTCCCTTGCTGAAAACTGTGAAAAACAATCTACCAGTTTCTTTGCATCAGAGAAAATGAGCCACTGAAAGCAGAGCTCTGCCCACAGTGAGAGAACTAAGAAGTCAGCTTACAGAGCCCGGCACTTGATCTCGTTTCTGTACTCATTTCTCAGGCAGGGCCTTGCTGCTGCAATCCTCCCCTTCACCTCCCAGCTGGAGCTCCAGGCCAGCACCGCCTCGCTCAGCTCATTTTCAGACGGGTCTCACTATTGCCCAGGTCAGTCTCATGCTCAGGGTCCTCCTACCTCTGCCTCCCGAGTCGCTGGGATGACAGGCACACCCCACTGTACTGGGCCCTTACATAGGACCAGCCACCAAGTCTGTGTCTCCACAGGGCCTGCGTCATGAGTCCCAGAGGGTCCCCTCCCACACAAATCAAAAGAACCACCTGGCCTTAAAACAGCATCCTTACCACGACGACCCTATCAGCTGACAGAGCTGAATTCCGGTCACTGTTAAGAGTGGAGAAATCCCCGGGTGCACCATCACAGAAGGCCAGCTGGCAGATATGTGGATGTAATTATCGGTTTATTATAAAATCAGGACCAGTGTGCTGACTACTTTTCAAGGTACATAGCAACATGGGCTTGCAACACTCTAGCACGTAGGATGTCCATGCGTGCACTACTCACGTCTGTGGGTCTAGGGGTGAAAAGCAAAGTTACCTCAACAAGACACCCCCAAACGCACCCTGTGGCCAGTAGAGGAAAGCTGGGCCATCCAATCTGTGGCATAAGTATTCACAGAAGAACCCAGCGGGGTCCAGTTGGAGTCACTGCAATGAGGATGCTTTGCCTATACACTCGAAAATCAAAAATCCTGGCACGGTGGGAGGTCAAGCTGCACCAGGCTAGAGGGCTTCACAAGCCGGATGCACCCAGGGACTGAGAGGGACCAGGGGTTGTCACCACCAACTCTGAGAACCCAGTCCAAAGTCTTGGCTCATAGCGCCCACCGGCAGGATCCGCGCACTCACACAGTGCCCCACCTCCCGTGCCCACCCCCAGGAAAGAGATCACCCGCTTTACAGTGAACACACTGATGCCAGCAGGAAAGTCAGCACGACAGCGCGGGACAGCACTTCTCTGCTCTGCCCAGCCCTGAGCCCTGCTGAAAGTGCATGAGGTTTCCTAAGGCCCAGAGCACTACCGTACTTAGAAAGATGTTTTACCCCAAGAAAAAGTGGCTTTACATGAAGTTCTCTTCCCCGTGGTAGGTACTGATTTACGCTTCCCTCTGCCAGGTGAGAGGAACTGCGCGGGGGCCCACACGTCCGCAGGGTGGCCACAGCTGTTTCTACCACAGCTCTGAGGACGACAGGGGCGCCGCGTGGAGCTGGCCAGGACCAGGTGCGGTGTCGCGTGTGACCGCTCCCAGCGTGACTCAGGGCCGGCTACTGCGCAGCTACACAGCCTGGAGGCGGAGTCTGCAGAGGAAGGGGGACCGGAACGAGCCCAGGTACAGGTGCCCGTCCTGCTCGTGCGCCTCGCTGACGTAGGCGGCCACTTGCCCGTCGGGGTCATGCAGGCTTCTCCGGAAGGCCCCGCTGTCGCTGAGCTCCAGAACGAGGCTGTACCGTGGCACAAACTTCATCACCATCTCCTGACTGAACAGCTGCGGGGAAGCAGAGCAGGAGAAGTTTACCTTCGGGACCACAGTGACAGTGAGCAGAGACTCAGGCTCACCACCGAGGGGCAGGGGTGACCCAGCTCCTCCCCAAGAGGGCAAGAGGAGCCCAGAGCCCTTCAGCACAGCAGGCCTCAGCAGCCCACGAGCCCCTGCCCCATCCCCCCAGGTCAGGCGACAGAGGCCAATCCAGCGCACACACAGCAGCCCCTGTGGACAGGCTGGCTGAGCATGGAGAAACGCAAACCCACCCGAGGAAGCAGGACTCTTAACGCCGAGGCCAAGGCCCAGTACAATGCCCCTCCAGCACGCTGGGCCCAACCAGCACAGCCAGGCTGCTAACGAGCCTGTCAACAGTGCTGGGGGTGGACGACGCGGATGTGCGTGCAGTTCACACTGAGAAAAGCAGCCTGTGAAGGTCAAGTGCCGGGGCCACACACCACGTGGCTTCCAGACAGGCTGGTCCATGGCTTTCCTCGCAGCTCAGTGCAGTGCACACGCGGGGCGACCCGGGCCGGGGCGCAGACTGGACTGCACCATCACGGGCTGCAGACCATCCTGACCAGGAAACCAGGTGGCCAGAACTCGGGTCCTGCCAGGGCGCAAGGGCACTGGGAGACAGGGCAGAGCACTCCACACTCAGGCCGATGGAGGCAGGCTTCTGCCTCTGAATACGAACGACAGCAGTGCCCGAGAGACCCCGTGTCCCTGGCGCTGGACATGTTCACACAGCTGAGCTGACTACTCTGAAGGCGCAGCCGCGCGGAGGCAACCTCACCAGAAAACCCTGCGCCCTCTCCTGTGTTCAGTGGGGACCCTGCCCTCGCCAGCTGAGCCCTAATTCTCATCTTCTCGCATCACTTCTGCCACCCTCCCAGAGGCCCTCCTGTCTCCACTTCCATTTCCCGTACCCCCAACACCCAGGGCTAGGTCCCTTGCTGTTGGGACCCATCTCTACCTGGACCTAGCTTCATTTTAATTGCTAGAGGCCGTGAACACGCACACCTGCATGGGCGTGGTCACTGCAGGTCCCTTCCCTCTGCCTCCCATCCTGCTAGGACTTGGGGCCTCACGCACAGACACCCAGTGTGTTTTAAAGCCACGGACCAGGACTGTGGTCAGGCACGTGGGATCCACTCACTGTCACAGGGCCTAACCACTGCGCATGGGACCGGCTTCCACCTGAAGGTGCTTTCTAACCACACTGCAAATCCAGCCAACTCCCCAGCTCGAGACATAGGCTCTTCACCCAGACACTGAACCAGGATCTGGGCCCTCCCTCATCATCTCCCTGTGGCCTCCAAGCTCAGCCCCCACACCCCTCACATCACCACTTGGATTCCCACACTGTCACCTGCAGGGTGTATGCGACCCCACCCTCACCAGGCCCCAGCCAGTCGAGCTGTGTCACAGGCTTCCCCATGGGGCAGCTGCAGTGAGCTTTATAACACTCTTTATACACACCATGGTCCTCCTGACCCATCAATCAGCCACTGTGGGGCTGGGCAAGGACGGGGGTCACACCAGGCTGTCAGAGCCCACACAGGGTGAGGGAGGTACTCACGCAGGAACAGCGGGTACAGGGTCTCAGAGCCCCTGAGGACAAGGGCAAAGCCCGGCCCTGCATGTGGTGAGGGAAGGGGGCAGCCCACCATGGTGCTGGGCCCCTAGCAGGTGCCATGTGAGCATGACCATAGCTTCATTGCTGGGGGACTGATTTAGTAGGTTCACATAAAAGATAAGGGAATAGCTTCATAGCCTAAAAGGAGCTGGCTTCCACATGGCCAACCACGGTTCAAATCCCAGCCCCAGTGGCTTAAAAAACATACCAGAAGTTTGTGCACACACACCCCAAATTCTGATAGGATGAAGAAATGGAGACGAGACAGCCCTGTGACCATGCCCCCTTGAGGGGTGCTTTTTTTCTCTCCCTCTCTGTCTGCCTGGCTCTCTGGAGAGCATGTGCACCCTCAGACAATTAAAAATCTTTAAGAAAAAGGAGTAATGGGGTCCGGTGTTAGAGAAGGGAGGTACGAGCATAAGGACAAAGAAAGGACAAAACAAGAACCTGCCAGTAGAGCTGGCTGGGGCTGGAGATGCCAGCACACACTCACGGGTCGGTCCTGAGGCCAGCAGATGAAGGGTGGTGTACGCACGCGTGTGTATTCCCCAGATGGAGGGAGGTGTACGCACGCGTGTGTATCCCCCAGCCGGAGGGAGGTGTATGCACGCGCGTGTATCCCCCAGCCGGAGGGAGGTGTATGCACGCGCGTGTATCCCCCAGCCGGAGGGAGGTGTGCGCAACAGGGGGTATCCCCCAGACGGAGGGAGGTGTATGCACGCGTGTGTGTATTCCCCAGATGGAGGGAGGTGTATGCACGCGTGTGTATACCCCAGCCGGAGGGAGGTGTACGCATGCGTGTGTATCGGGGTGTATGCACGCGTGTGTTTCCCCCAGCCGAAGGGAGGTGTACGCACGCGTGTGTATACCCCAGCCGGAGGGAGGTGTACGCACGCGTGTGTATCCCCCAGCCGGAGGGAGGTGTACGCACATGTGTGTGTTTTCCCCAGCTTGTCCCTGGAGGGCGTCTGGGGCAGTGAGTACACTTAGGGCCCAGGTCTCTCCACGGTACCCTGGAGAACTGCCCAGTCCCAACGCTGGGCAGGGAAAATACCAGATGAGCCAGAGAAAGGACTAATCCGAGAACGACAGTGACGTGTCCAAGAGCCCAGAGGTTCCCGCTGGCCATGGCTGGATGATCTGATGCTCAAAATACCTGGTGACAGCAACACCATGGCCATCAGCACAGGGGGAACCCCAGAATGCACTGACGCTACTTAGCACCTCCCACAGGAGCCTCATGAACTGCAGAGAGCGGCCTCGCCACGTGGTGCCAGGCAGCCCCTCCACCGCCAGCAGCCCCTCCACCTCCAGGCAGCTGTGCTGAGACCATGGCACCTCTGTGCTGCTCCCGGCGGCCACCGAGAGCCTGATCAGAATGAACCCAGACAAACCCATGGACAGAGACACTGTAACACACCAACCCGTGACCTCCCAAAGGACCAAAGTCAAAAATCAAGACAGGAGGTGATCTAATGAGGCAGAGCACAGCACAGAGACCACCGAACAGCAGGCCCGACCAGGGATGAACCCTCTGTCTACAGAACAGCAAGGGGAAGCCTGCCAGACTAGGACGGGTCTATGCAGCAGCCGGCCACACCCGTCCACGTGGACTCCTGGCTCTGCTCGGCCCTCACTGTCAGACACACGGTATGTGCAACAGGAGGGTCTCAGGCAGGGCACTTGCTGTGAGCAGTTCAGGGAAACAAGTCCTCCCCAGCCTCCGCTACCTTTCTATCTCAAAACTTAACAACAAAAATCCACGTTGATGGCTTGGGCCATTCTGAACAGTCTGACCTCGAGTCTGGAGGCCAGATCCCTGCCTCTCCCTCCCACTCCGCTCCTAGCCACAGAAAGGCACTTGCGGCCGGCTGTCTGGGGCCCGGCCACCCAGGCTCTCATGTCGGCCTCCTCCCAGGGCACAGCCACTTGGGCTCTCAGATCCCCAGAGCACGCCCACCACCCAGGACAGCCGGCCGCCTCAAACTCCCACTCGCAATCCTGACTCTAACCACCTGCTTGTTCAGCAGCTCCGCCCAGTGCCCCATGTGCACAGCTCAGAGGAACAACATGGAGCTACTCCTGAGGACACAGACGACAGAGCTGTGGGGACACAGACCTCCCCCACCAACAGAGGGCAGGTGTGAACGTGCCCTTGAAGAACGGACCACTCGGACAGGGCGAAGAGCAGCATGTGCACCTGCCGATAACGCTCCATGGTACCTACCAACACGCCACTATCCCTCCCACTCCACAGATGGAGTAACTGAGGCCAAGACCGAGTCTCTGCCTGGGTCCCCTGGCTGGTCCGGCTTCCTCCGAGACCCCTCTCCTAGCCCACCCCACCATTCGGCTCCCTCCTAGGTCCCAGCAGGAACAGACGCCATCTCCAGAGCCAGTAAGGCAAGGAGTGGGAAACTTCTGAACAGACCAGGACTGTCCACATGGTGACTCCTGGCCCCGCGTCGCTGAAGGCCTCAGGCCGGTCTGTCTGAGAACATGCCTGAGGCCACAGGGATAGGCCCGAGCACACAGTCCAGTAGCGGCTGCCACCTCCAGGACCTGAACTTATGCTCAAATATGCACTATCGACTTCGAACATCCTTCAGCCTGTGAGAGCGAGCTTCCCAGGAGAGATTTCTCATCTCCCTCAACGCCGGCACCTCGTCTAAATGTGTGTGTGGGCGTGTAGGTCAGGGTGTCGTGTCCCCTGGGCAGTGACGACAGGGACACTCAGAGCTGTGCTCAGGGCGGTGGCAGACCACTGCTGGGCTGCCGGTTTCTTCTGAAGGGGAAGAGACGTGTCAGGAGGTCAGAGGCAGAATCCTCTGGAGAAGGTGAGGGACAGTGAGGGCCTGAGGAGCGGGGCACAGGCGGGTGGAGGCTGGCGTGAGCGGGCGTACCCGTGTGGCCACAGGAGGGGAGGACAGTGCCGCCTGCACCACTTTCTCCTCCAAGGAGGGATCTGTAGGGGTTGAGGAGGTCTGGAACGGCCGTGGCAGAGGGAGAACCGGCTGCTGATCAGCAGGAGAAGTCTCGGAGTCGTGGTGGGAGGGACACAGTAACAGCACCCGGACGGGGAATCCAGAAGGAAATCGGAGGGCTCAACTGTTTAAACACACACGTCAAGACGAGGGATAACATGTGCTGTTAATAGTCGTTGAAAGTATCGAACATCGTAAGCAGATCTAGAATCGGCTTCTTTTTAGGGCTATTAAGAGTGAAAAAGTAAAAAAGGATTCATTCTCATTTTGTTTTTGGAATGATTTGTTTTTTTGGAATAATGGTTTTTATAGTTACCTTAAAAATCATCTTCTTAACACCAGGCTTCTCAGATAAGAAATCCAACATGGAGAACCCAGGGTTGGGGCGAATGGCCGCCATGCCGACCCAGTACCCGCCGGAGCTGCTGGGCCGGATGTTGTCTGGAAATCCAGGCAGATTCTCCACAAACAGGTCGGCCCCTCCCTTCATCAGGCCAGACACGTAGACTCTGAAAAACCACCCGAGCAGGAGCCCAATTTCAGGGGTACGTTCTAACCAAGCTCCCAGTCAGACCTGGCCCATCAACAAGGGCCCAGCTGCCCAGAGCCTGGCCCAGCGTGAACAGAGGAGAAGGGCAGCAGGGTGGGGGACCCAGCTGTGCAGGAGGCAGGTGGTCAGGAAGCCGCCCAGGTACAGCTCTCTAGTGGGCTGTGGGGGACCCGCCTTCAAGCTTCACTCCCTCATCAGTGCCCACAGCAGTGGCACCCTGCTGCACCACGGCCACCCCTGGCCACCATGAGCTCTGGCCAACAACTGACCACTCAGTGAACACCACACGCACCTTCGAATCCTGGCCATGGTCGTTTCTGCCACTAGGACGAAGTCCTCCGCGGGAGAGAGCTGGACCCCGTTAGGGAAGCGCAACTGGTCCAGTAAGACTTTCACCTCCTTGGTCGCGGTGTCATACTCCAGCAGGCTGCGGGACGGCAGGGGTAGGAGTCACGGGGAGCCCCCCGAGGTTGTCGGCCTACGGAAGGTGACTGAGCTCACACTGTGGAACCAGCCTGGGTCCTTGGCTCAGATACGGTTCCCAGCTGGCCCCTGCCTTCTGCTTCCAGAGCAGGGCCCAGCGCCCGTCTCCAGATATTCCCATACTCACTCTCTTAGTGGCCCAGGATCAGAGTCAGCACTAGGGAGGGCCTAAGCTCCAGCTTCATGGCAGTCCCTCTCCAGGGCGACCTGGAGCTCAGGCTATCTGCGGGTCTACCTAGAACTACCCCTCAGGTAGACTGGCTGTTTTACTTTATTTCCTCACAGAGAAAGGAAGGGGCCAGCCCCACAGCAGAGCAGTTACACGCTGGGCAGCAGAAGCGGATCCCACATGTTGACTAGGGTTCAAGTCCTGGCCCCACAACCTGTAAAACAGGCCAAGCATGTGCACACCCAGAATCGTAATGGTGGAAAAAGGACTGCAGTGTGACCAGGCCGTGCTGTAGGGGCGCTTTCTCTCTCTCACTCTTCCTTACTCTGCCCCACTCCTTACTCCACACATATGCCCTCTGGCATTAAAAGAAAGAAAAAGAGAGAGAGAGAAAGCAAGAACATCTTCCCTGTGTAACTTCCCTCACCTGTTTCCAGGCACCACTAGGGACCTAGGCTCAAAGCTGAAATATGTTCAGAAACACGCCCCGGTTCTGGAAAGAAAGCCACTGCTGACATCGCTGGGTGGGCTGACCTGAGGGAGCCCTGAGGCGAGCACTTACCGGCCGTCATCAGTGCCCTCCATGATCAGAAGCAGATAGTCTCGCCTTTGCCATCTGCTGCTAGAATCTGTGAAATAAATCTTCCTCCCGTCTCGAGTGATGGTAAGATCGTTCACAAAGGACAGCTTCTTCCCTTCAATGGGTGTGTCGGAGGACAGCAGCAGTTTTACCTCACCTGAAGGTAGAAAAAGAAAGACGAGATTTGCTTTCATTCTAAGAACCCGTTTCCCAATAAAATGTTAAGCAGTCTAATTTAAAAGGAAAAAATGAACGTAAGTTTCTCCATTATTGTATGTTAAAAGATTAAATCTGTCTAACAGTAAAAAAACAGCATATTAACTGTTAGTCCCCCCCCCCCC
>NW_006202562.1:721429-723341 GCF_000334495.1 Tupaia belangeri chinensis | reverse complement strand
CTTTTAGGCCCCCCCCCCCCACCTAACTTCATTAAAGGCAGAATCCTTACTATGAGGATAAGGAACTCTTTTATTAAGACCAACTTTTTATTTTTTTTTTGAGAGTTTTTTTTGCTATAGGACGCGTGCGCTCGCCAGAGAGAGACATAGAGACAGAAAGCGAGAAATCACCCCCCAGGGGGGATGGTCACGCCACAATCCCTTCTCCTCCATTTTCCTCTCGGGATCTTGGGCACACACGCACATGCACCCGGCGTGAGTTTTAAGCCACCGGGTTCGGGACGCAAACCGCGGTCGACTATGTGGGAGTCCAGCGACATAGCCATTATGCTAACTGCTGGTTCCCAAGGCCAACTTTTTTTTTAAGAACCATTTTTATTTTACTTTATTTATTCATTTGTTTTAATCTGACCAGAGAGAGACAGAGTGAGAAAGAGACAGAGAGGGAAAGTGAGAAAGCAAGCCGCCAGGTCCAGGACTCAAACAGTGGTCAACCATGTGGGAGTCTAGCACCCTTAACCCCCATGCCATGTGCCAGCCCCCTGACTTTTTTCTTTATTCACCATAGGGCACATGCACTCACCTGAGACAAACATAAAAGAGACAGAGAGAGAGAAAGTGAGAAAGCACTTCCCGGGGGGAAGGCCATGCCGTAATCCTTTCTCCTCCATTCTCCTCTCAGGATTTTGGGCACACATGCACATACACCCAGTGTTTTTCTTTTTCTTTTTTTTTTTGTTTTTTTTTTTTTTTTTTTTTTTTTTGGAGAGTTTTTTGCTATAGGGCACGTGCATTTGCCGGAAAGACAGAGAGAGACAGAAAGCAAGAAATCAAGACCACCCCCCGGCCCTCCCCGGAGGGATGGCTACACTGCAATCCCTTCTCCTCCATTTTCTTGGGATCTTGGGCACACAAGCACACACGCCCAGTGTGAGTTTAAGCCAGCGGGTCTGGGACTCGAACTGTGGTTGACTACATGGGATTCCAGCAACATAGCCATTATGCCAACTGCTGGTCCTGCACCTAGTGTTTTTCAAGCCACTGGGTCCAGGACTCAAACCATGGCTGGCCATGCAGGAGTCCAGCACCACAACCACTATACGATCTGCTAGCCCCCATCCGCTTTTAAATAAACAATTAGCGATAGACAGTAGTTCAAAGCAACACAAGGTCCAGCAGTGGCGGTTCAGTGGTGATACAACACTCCATGATGCCGACCCCACTGGAGCAGAGGCCCAAATCTATGCCTGGAGGTCTCCCTGTGCACGCCAGGTACATGGGCCTGGGGCCTGGGTTGGCTCGGGGGAGAGAGGATCGCAGAAGGCAGACCTGCCTGTGTATGTATGTGTTTCTCTCCCTCTCATGGAAGAGATCATATCTTTAAAGAATTAACAGAAGAGCATGTACTGGGAGAGAAGTACCTCCTACATAGAATCTCGTTTAAAACTTGGAATAATTTATGAGGCAGGTACTACTATTACCTCTATTTTATGGATGAAAACTAAGCACAGAGAGACTGAGTAACTTGAACAGTCAGGCAGCCAGCGAGCACGAGGGCCTGAGCCACCCCAGACGGCCAGGCTACAGTGCCGAGGTTCAGGCCCCAGCACAGCCCGTGACGACAGACTCCCCACAGCAGGAGCCTCCACTGAGAGGCTCACACAGCAAACACCGCAACGGTGGCCAGACAACATCAGACCAGTCAGAGGGAATGTGAGCAGGGGCTGGGAAACAAGAAGGTACAGACAAGGGGAAGGCAACAGAGAGGAGATGAGAAGCAACTAATGCACAGGAAGACAGAGACAGAAGGGCGGAGAGCAGAGGTCCTCCACAGAGATACAAGGGCGGAGAGCAGAGGTCCACCACAGAGATACAAGGAAGGAGAGCAGAGGTCCTCCACAGAGATACGAGG
>NW_006202562.1:701804-720038 GCF_000334495.1 Tupaia belangeri chinensis | reverse complement strand
AGGTCCTCCACAGAGATACAAGGAAGGAGAGCAGAGGTCCTCCACAGAGATACAAGGAAGGAGAGCAGAGGTCCTCCACAGAGATACGAGGGCGGAGAGCAGAGGTCCACCACAGAGATACGAGGGCAGAGAGCAGAGGTCCACCATAGAGATGCGAAGGCGGAGAGCAGAGATCCACCATAGAGATGCAAGAGCAGAGAGCAGAGGTCCACCATCATCAAAATGAGACCCAAGACGAAAACCAGCACCAGAGGAAATCGGGATATTGACCGAAGGAGCCACAGGCATTCACGACCAGCTGCACCTGTGAGCAGCACCTGCAGTACTGGTGCTGAGGAAGTGGACATAGGATAGATCTCAGCAGACTGCACCTAATATACCCTGCTAGACCTGCTTATGTACATATGGTTTAAAATATCTGAAATTGCCACAGAATGAAACAAGACATTGTCACATACGCTTCCAGGGGTTTACTTCAAATAGTCCCTTGTATGCATCAGCCACAAAGAGAGTCCTGTTGGGCCCGGCCCGGATGCCCAGGGGTCTTCCGCAATCAGGCTCATCATCTCGAGTTTCTAGGAAAACAAACATATGGGAATTAGGCTGCTCCAAGGCTCTGCTGTGCCCTTCTCAGAGCGCAAGAACTCAGCCACCCCTTCCTAAACACACATGAGCTCTACAGAACAAGAAAGATCACGTCAGGCTAGAAATGCCCCTCTAAGTTTTCACTGTAGGGCGCTCCAGGTAGATGCTTGCTGCAGGGCGCTTCAGGGAAATGCTGGCTGCAGGGTGCTCCAGGGAGGTGCTGGCTGCAGGTAGGTACTTCAGGGTGCTTTCTGTAAGGTGCTTCAGGTAGGTGTTAGCTGTAGGTAGGTACTTTAGGGTGCTCGTTGCAGGGTGATCCAGGTAGCTGCTTGCTGCAGGGGGCTCAATGTAGGGTGCTTGTTGAAGGTTGCTCTGTGCAGAGCTCCCTGAAGGCACTTACTCCAAGTACAGGTGTCATAGGTGCTCACTGGGAGATGCTTGCTAAGGGGGTTTGGTGCAGGGTACTTACCACCAAAATAGAGTGGAGAAGGCAGGTTAAAGAACCAAATGTAGCACGTTAATCCACCACATGAATCTGTGCAGGGGGGAGGGGGTGTGAACGCGCCCGTGAACAGAAGGATGTCTGTACAATGTTTTTGAGAGGACTCAGAGGTGGTTTTACTTTCTCCTTTGGACTTTCATGTTGTTTGTGTTTTACAGTAAAAATGCAAGATTTTTAAACAGGTAAAGCATCCCTTCCCCAAAATGCTTGGGACCAGAAGTGCTTCAGATTCCAGATTTTTCATATTTCAGAATATTTACAAAGACATAATGAAATATCTTGGGGGTAGGACCCAAGTCTAAACGTGAAATGTGTCTTATGTTTCACATGCGCCTTGCCTGAAGGTAATGTTATATGGTATCTTTGTCTGGCAGAATTCTGACTGCGACCTTTCACAAGAGACCAGCTGTGGGATTCTCCACTTGGGACATCATGTCGGTACTCAGAGTTTCCACTTCTGGGGAACTTCTGACTTCAGGTTTTTAGATTAGGGATGCTTACCCTATAAAAAACACTCTACCTATTAAAATATAAAATGTGATGAGCCATGGACTACCACTTTAAAACAGATTTTTCTACTCTAGTTTTGCAAACTCTGAATGACTTCTGAATTTTCTTTCCTTTTTTTTTTTTTTTTAAAGTTTTTGCCATGACGTGCACGCACTTGCCAGAGAGAAACAGAAAGGGAAAGTGAAATATCACCTCCCCGACGGATAGCCATGCCCCAAACCCTTCTCCTCCACTCTCCTCTTGGGATTGCTGGCACATATACACACACACATGCGCCCTGCATGATTTTCAAGCCGTTAGGTCCAAGATTGGAACCATGTGGGCCGTGTGGGAATCTAGCATCTTAACTATCACGCTGCTGCTGGCCCCTGGCTTCTGGTATTTTCATTTCGAAAGCCATGGCTGAAATTCCTGAGATGATCACGCAGGAATCACATTCAAGCATCCAGTATTGATAAAGCCACCGGCCTTTCCACCCACACCTCAACAATACCCATGACCCTCTGAGTTCACCAAGAAGGGCCTGAGTGGAGTGGCAAGGGGTTGGGGTCCCTGAAGTGCAGAGCCGGTGCTGTGGCCACTGCCATGGAAAACTGCTTCTATGGGGTGACCACCTGGGACTGTGAGGTCCAGGGACGACCTGGCACATGAAGAGCTCATGGCAACACCCTCAACCTGCCAGGGTCAAGGGTTCTTTTCTCCAAAAATTGAAATACTCCTAGGGAAAAGTAGTTCCACACAGCAGTCCAACAAGTAAGAGAGATATCCATGGGGTAGGGGATCATCACAACTTACTGCACGGGCCTGAACCAAACCGGGCGACGGTCTCTACTTCGCCATTTTCAAGTTTTACGACCCGGCCATCCGCTGTTCCAGTAAACATCACATCTGTTTAGAAGAACATAAAAGAAAAAGGGCATTGAAGGGCTCCCATACAAACGGCATCCACCCACCATCTACAAAGGGGGTTGTACGGCTTCCAGTCTCCAGGGAGGAATGGCAGCTCTAAAGACAAAGGAGAAGTAGAGTCTGGGAAGAAATATGAGTACGAGGGCCTGGGAAATCAGCGCACAGCCCAGACCCTGACTCGAGCCAGGGTGCGGCAGCTGCGAGTCTGTGAGGGCAACGGTGAACACTTTCTCCCATCCAGACTTCCAAGAGTGACGCTCAGCAACTGGGGGCACATTGTCACATTTAACTCTCGTCGGTTCCAGCTGCTGACAGTGACTATATCCTACTAAAGGAAGAGTCCTACTGGGATCTAACGAGGGCTTGTTACGAGCAGCACCAGCACGTCTACGAAAATCAAAACATAAAGAGAAAATCAGCATGGCCCTGGAGCAAGAGGGATACGCAAATTCAGGGAAAGTCCCACAGTTTTTAAATGTATATTGCAAACTCTGGGATGACTACCACAAAAATCTAAAACAAAGTTTAACTGATAGGCTAAGAAGGAGAAAAAAATGGAATCATTACCAAAGGCTCAACTGCTTAATTTAAAACTACAAACAGAAAAAGAAATAGAAACAAACACAAGGGTAAAGAAAACATTAACAATACAGTAAATACTAAGCCAGGATAACCACTCCTCACTTAAACACCTGCCTGTGTGGACTTCTGACCAGTTCTCCAGCACAGGGAACCCCCTTCTCAGACTGGGCCTTGTCCCCACAGTAGGTTACTGTTCACTGCATGAAGGTCCCGGTCACGCGGGACTGCACATTTCACGTAGAAAGCTGAACTTCACCGTGCGTCCACACTAGTATTCAGAACACAGGAAAATGACTGCACCTTGTCACTTCCTGGAGCTTCTCTAACACACATTAGGTGTAGATGGAATTATACATTATTCTAGTGTGGTGTCGTGTGACATCTATTGAAAAATACATACCCCACAGTGCCACAACGCACAAGACATCTGCCTTTAAGCTCCTTGCTTACTGACTGGAACTCAGTCATTAAGTGAGGAATGCTGTAATCAATAATCAGTTTAACATCAATGGCCTAAATATGCCAATTAAAAGACAGACATTGTCAGAGTGGACTGAAATACAAGACCCGAGTATATGCTATGTATATGAAATTCACATAAAGACATATATAAATTTAAACTAAAGAGATGAAGGAAAAAATACTATGTTAACACTGACAGAAAGCAGGATACTGATTTCAGACACAGCGGAACTCAGAGCAAGGAAATTTATCAGGGACAGGGAGGCACCACATAATGATGGAAGGGTCAAGTCTCCAAAGACATGACCTAACCCTCACAAGGGTCAAAATACGTGAGGCAAAAACTGATAGAATTGCAAGGAAAAATAGATTCTGCTAAAAGAGACTTCAATACCCCTCTACTAGAAACAAACCACCTAGCAAGTAGAAAACCAGAAAAACACACAGAAGTTGGACTCAACAGCACCATCAATCAACTGGCTATGATTGATATCTATCAACCACTCCATCCAACAATGGTAAAGAACACATTCTTCTCAAGTCCGCAAGGAATATTTGATAAATAGGAGTCATATAATGTGGGGCCAGCAGGTGGGGTGGTGGTTAAGGTGCTGGACTCCCATGTGGCCAATTGGGATTTGAGCCCCAAACATGGCAGCTTGCTTTCTCACTTTTTCATTTCTCTCTTTCTCACAGCCTCTCTCTGATGAGCACATGGGACCTATAGCAAATTTTAAAATAATAATTAATAAAATTAAATGAACAAAAAAAAAAAAACAATGTATGTGCTCAAATTACAATAGGATAAAACTAGAAACCAATAACAGAAAGATAGCTGAAATATCCCCAAATTCCTGATGCTCAGCAACTGGGGGCATTAAACAATATACTTCTAAACAAGGTATGGAGCTGTTTAAACTATTTTGGCCTAAAACAGCTGCTGTACTCCCATACTTAGATTCCTATGGATAGGCTGAAATCATACATTTTAGGCTGTTTTCCTGAGCTGGTTGCTAAGTTACAGCCACTCACACTAGTCGCACTTAAGTCAATCACAGAAGCCCACCTTTTGGGCGGCCTACTGTCCAGTTGTGACCAATCCAATTGTTTCTCTACCTTATTCCTGCACTTTCGTTTTTGTACAGCATTTTCCCTTTTCCAGAACTTAAATATCAAGTCGACCACAAGGCTAGCCAGAGTTGCCCAGAAGTCCAGGGACAACTGTCCAATTTAAATTGTGTTAAAATATGCTCGAAGGACCAGCAGTTGGTATAATGGCTGGACTCCCACATAGTTGACTGCAGTTCAAGTCCCGCACCCAGTGGCTTAAACTCACACCAGGCACATGTGCGTGCGTGCCCAAGATCTCGAGAGGAGAATGGAGGAGAAGGGATTGCGGCATGGCCATCCCCCCGGGGGGTGATTTCTCGCTTTCTATCTCTCTGTCTCTCTCTGTCTGTCTGTTGAGCGCATGCGCCCTATAGCAAAATTCTGAAGAAAAAAGTTAACGAATTAAATAAATGGGAAGACATTCCACGTTCATGGATAGGAAGACTCAATAATATGAAGATGTCATTCTTCCAACTTGTTCTATAGACTCAATGCAATCCAATCAAAATCCCAGCCTGATATGTCAAGAAGAGAAAGAAAATGTCATCATTATCCAATGCTCAATTTAAAAGTACACACACAGGGACCAGCAGTTAGCGTAATGGCTATGTCGCTGGACTCCCATGTAGTTGACCGCAGTTTGCGTCCCAGACCCGGTGGCTTAAGTCTCACGCCAGGCACGTGTGCATGCATGCCCAAGATCCCAAGAGGAGAATGGAGGAGAAGGGACTGAGGTGTGGCCATCCCTCCCCCCTGGGGGGTGATTTCGCACTGTCTATCTGTCTGGCGAGCCCACGCACCCTGTAGCAAAAACCTCTTCAAAAAAAAAAAAAAAAAAACGTACACACACACACATACACAGACAAAGATGGAAGGCAAAACAGAAATAAAAGGACAAAGAAAACAGTAACAATACAGTAGAAATTAATCCAATACAGCCACTCCTCACTCCTGTTTAATGATCAGTTCTCCAGTGCAGGGAATCCCCTTTCTCAGTCTGTGTGAGTCTCGAGAATCCCCTTTTTTGAGTCTTTGTCTCATTTATTTTGTAGACATCGACAAAATTATCCTAAAGTTTATAAGGAAGAAGACAAAGACCCCAAAAGCCAACACAATGTTGAAGAAAAAGTATGAAGTCAGAGAACTGATATTACCCAACTTTAAGACTCACTATAAAGCTATTATAATCAAGAAAATGTGGTATTAGCAAAAGAACAAACAGATCAATGGACCAGAATAAAGAGGCCAAAAATAAACCCACATAATCAACTTATCTTCGATAAATGAGCGAAAGCAATGCAACAGAAAAAATGTAATGTTTTCCACAAATGGTGCTAGAACAAAGAGACACACACATCCAAAAGATGAATGTGGATACCTTACACCCTTCACAAAAAGTAACTCAACATGATCACAGAATTAAATGTAAAATGCAAAACTATAAACTATCTTCCATGGAACATAACACAGAAGAAAAGCTAGGTGACCTTGGATATAATGATGACATTTTAGATGCAACATACCAAAGGCAAGATCCATGAAGAAATCATTGGTAACCTGGAGTTTATTCAAATTAAATAATTCTGCTCTGCAAAAGACACTGTCAAGAGAGTGAGAAGATAAACCACAGACTGGGAGAAAATATTTGCAAGACTATCTGATAAAGGACTGTTATTTGAACTACACAAAGAAAGCTTAAAACGCAACAATAACAAAATGAGCAACCCACTTATAAAATTGGGCAAAAGAGGTAAACACATGCTTCACCAAATAAAACATACAGTTTTCTAGTAAGCACACAAAAAGATGTACATCATATGGAAAGATGTATATTATATGTTATCAAACCATGCAAACTAAAACAACAGAAAGATAGATGCCCCACTATATTCCTTCCACAATGGTCAAAACCCAAAAACCTGGCAGGAATAAACACTGGCCAGGAGGGCCAGCAAATGGTGTGGCGATTAGGGCGCTGGACTCCCACATGGTTGACCACGGTTCGAGTCCTAGACTTATTTTCTCACTTTCCCTCTCCCTCTCAGTTTCTCTCTGGCGAAATTAAAAGATAATAATAAAAAAATCAAAATAATTTTTAAAAAATAAAGGCAAGGATGTGATCAGGAACTCTCTTTCATTGACAATGGAAATGCAAAATGGTACAACCAGTTTGGAAGGCAGTGTGTCTGCTGCTGCTTCTTTTTTTTTTTTTTTTTGAGAGGTTTTTGCGATAGGGTGCATGCGCTCGCCAGAAAGACAAAGAGAGACAGAGAGATAGAAAGCGAGAAATCACCCCCCCTGGGGGGATAGCCATGCCACAATCCTTTCTCCTCCATTCTCCTCTCGGGATCTTGGACACGCACACACACGTGCCTGGTGTGAGTTTAATCCACCGGTCTGGGACTTGAACCACAGTCGGCTACATGGGAGTTCAGCAACATAGCCATTATACTAACTGCTGGTCTCCGTGGCTGCTTCTTACTAAATTAAACTTACTGGTAGCTTACAATCTAGCAATCATGCTCCTTGGTATTTACCCAAATGAGTTGAAAACTTAAGTCTACCCAAAAACCTGCAAACAGACATAGTTTATTCATAACTGCCTGAAGTTGGAAACCACATGTCCTTCAGCAGGTGCGTGGACAGACAGCAGCACTTCCTCAGGATGAAATACTAGTCAGTGCCAAAAAAGAAATGAGCTATCAAGCCAGGAAAAGACAGGGGAACCTCAAAGGCATATTACTAAGTGAATTATGGCAATCCGAAAAGGCTACACACTGTGAGATTCCAACTACATGAAATTCTGGAAAAGGCGAAACTACAGAGACAATATAGAACTCTGAGGTCATCCTCAGTTAATGGGGAGGAAGAGATGAACAGGTAGCGCACTAAGGATTTTCTGGCAACAGAACGTCCCTGTATGGTACTGTAATGGTGGGTACACATCACCCAACATTCACCCAACCCTGTAGAATGCACACCCCCAAGGGGTGTGCCCAGCACAGGTGCTCTGCCTGCTGTCAAGGGTGAACCTAACATAAACTACAGATGCTGGGTGTTAAGGGTCTGTGTGAGCTCATCGGCTATAACCAAGGCACCCTCTGGTGGGGGTGTTGGTAACGGGAGAAGCAATGAATGAGTACAAATGAGCAAAATCCAACACTGATTCGCCTTAAAAACTCTTTCACAGAAAATCTCTACTCAAGGGAACCAGCAGTTAACGTAATGGCTATGTCGCTGGACTCCCACGTAGTCGACCGCGGTTCGCGTCCCGGACCCAGTGGCTTAAAACTCACGCCGGGCGTGTGTGCATGCGTGCCCAAGATCCTGAGAGGAGAATGGAGGAGAAGGGATTGAGGCGTGACCATCCCCCCTGGGGGGGGTGATTTCTCACTTTCTGTCCCTCTGTCTCTCTCTGTCTGGCGAGCGCACGCGCCCTATAGCGAAAACCTCTCCAAAAAACAAAAAAAAAAATCTCTGCTCAAAATCAAATTGACCTTCTACTCAATTTTGCTGTGAACCTAAAAACTGCTCTTAAAAATAAAATCTACTGAAAAACAACTTCAATAATGTACCTTAATTGGCATCATTAAAGTGCTAGCTCTCTCCTGAGGTTAGGACCTCCCTCTGCTGCCTACAACCTGCCCCCAGGACAACTTCCAAAGGAGGCAGCTGCCAGGCACTCCCTGAGTTCACACCCAAAGGGGAGTAACCAGAGTCCCCTCAGTGCCTGACCAGAAATGTCACCTAGCCAATAACCAGCTCCTCAAGGAGGAGAAAGACAAAAAAGGTGTGGTGACGAAGTACAGTGAGAATGGCCCAGGAACGGGAAGAGGCAGGAAAACCCTCTTACTCTCTGGGAGGGCAGGAGAGAGCACCAGTTTGCACTTGGCCTCCTCTAAGTTCCAGTTTTAAATAGCAATATTTGATTTTTCACCAAGAAAAAACTTACTAACAAATACTGTCTTTTAAAAGAGAGATATGAAGTTCTATTACAAAACACTTACTCTTGAAATGGCTTTGACTTTGCCAGCCAAGATTCAAAACAAGTGCGGAAATGGGCAGTCTTCGGGGCCTGTGTCAGACAGCAAGGGCCAGACCTAAGTGAACAGCATGCAGAGTGGCCACTGGCTGGCCCTGGAAATGGGACAGAAGCACGCTGAATGCCACATCCCAGCCACATCCAGGTGTGGGATGATGAAAATCAGCCCCTGAGAATGCCTCGCACCAGCTCAAGTTCATACACCTTTTCACGTGCTGTGCCTTTTCAACACTAAATTCTCCCTTTAACACGTAAAATATAAAATGCCTTACAGGTGTTAGAACCAGACGGGACCCCAGGTGTTAAGCGTGGGAAGAGAAAGTCATCTTTTTTTTTTTTTTTATAATTTTTTTTTCCCATCACAACACACAAATGAATTTTCCATCCAAAATACACTGTGCAATGGCTCAATCAAGCACGTCATCTTAAGTGCACTCACTACAGTGAGATTTAAGGAAAAACTACAGTGGAAATAGAACTGTTCGCCTTCATTTCAAAATGAATCCAAACAAAGCCAAGCTGAGCTAAGAGACGATGTGCTGGGAGTCCCTACCCGCCTTGGACAAATGAACTACAAGGTCTGAATGTCACCTGTTTCCCATCACGTGTGAGCACATTAATGAAGCGCTCTATAGGGGTGAACTCAAAATCACGCAGCACTGGAAGGGAATGCAGCCCCAACAGGCCAGACCAACAGAAAGAGCTTTACCCCGGGGACCCTCCCACAGAACCCAGCCTGGTCCCAAGCCACAGGCCACCCCCAAGGCTCCCCATCAGCCACTGTGGCTCCAAGGGTTTACTTACCCCCAATATTTGCTATGGACTCTGGCCCGATAAGTTGATTTTCAAATAGCCTTTCTGCCTCTCGTAACTTCGTATTTGGTTGCAAAACACCGAGCAAAAGAGGAGGTTCTTTGAAGCTGTAAAATAATGCAATCACAGGGACTTGTCTGTGAAAGTACACACGGAGAGAATGCTTACTGGGGACCTAGTGCACAAACACAGATAAAAGTGGGCAAACATGACCTGCTACATCCCCAGTTGCCAGAAACACACAGGCTAAGAAGAGACCTTGCAGAGGGGTCGGGTGGCGGTGGACAGGACACGGCAGCAGGACACAGCACCGCGAGTGACCTACACGGGGTAGTCCCAGACTCATGTCTGGAGACCTCTCTGAACACGCCAGGGTCACTGGAGCCTGTGAGCCGTGGCAGGCTGGGGATGGGGTGCACTGTGGTGACATAACACTGTTAAGGGTGCACTCGTGCTCTCTCTCCTGCTCAAGGAAAAAATTAACTTTTAAAGAACTGAAAAGCTATCTGAAATATCAGAAAAGGTCACGGTACAAAATAACTGCCAAGGTGAGCATGGCTGATGTGAGGGTGCACGGTCATCAGGCACCTGAGGGCATGCCAGAGGATGCACACCCCCCGCCCCACCAAGTCCCGGGCAGGCAGACCTCCTGTGCCCATCCAGCGCTGAGAAGGAGGGGGTGATATCCAATCTCACAGGGGACGGCCTTGCCTCCTGCTTTACAGAGAAGGGGAGGAATGAGGGGACACTGCCCGGTGCCCACAGCCTCCACACGTAGCCCAGCACAGGTGCTCTGTCTGCTGTCCTCTGGGCCCACTGAGCTCTCCCTGAGACTGGAGCAGTCTCCACTGGCCCTGGGTCCCTTCCCCTCACACGGACACAGTTCCAGAAACTTCCCTCTCTACTCATCCTTCCCACCCATGCGCAAACACATCTCGTCTTGGGCCACCAGTCACCCTCCTCCCTACATCCGCTGCACCGACCCTGGCCTTTCCTGCTTCTTCCTGGTCCCCTACAGACCTCTCGGCCCAGCAGTCCATATCTGCTCACAGTCCTGCAGCGGCCCCAGTCTGGGTGAAAACGTGCTGGGCTCAACTCTCATCTCGGCAGGGCCTCCTCCAGAGTGTGAGGAGGAAGCAGCAGACAGGCGGCACGGAAAGTGACAGCCAGGCGCTGAGCGTGCACGCCACAGCACTCGACCACCCCTGCACTGGGTCCCTGTGCCTGGCTGCAGGCCCTATACACAGCAAACCCTCGAGAAGTGCTTGTGACTCAAACTGCTCGCGCACCGTCCCTGCCCACAAGGAGCCTGAGGGGCATCTCAGCAGGGAGACTGGAAGACAATTTACGTCACAGAATGCCAAAAAGGGCCCCAACTCCTGTGGGCAGGCAGCGGAGTCAAGGACGGGTGGCAGGAAGCCCAGCGCAGGCCCAGCAGGGCCCGTGGACATTGAGAAGCCAGAGATCTCCGGCTAGCCCCCGGAGCGCTTCGGCTGGGCCACGTTTTCTGGCTTCCAACTGTACCCTAGTCTCTCCGTGACTTGCCTGACCATGGTCACTCTTTGGTCTTCCCTATGAGATCAGACTTCCTAAGTGTCACCTGTACATGTGACAGGTATGTCTCACACAAACACCCGAGGCCAAGACAGTCCTGGGGTCACCACCTCCTCGGCTGCTGGCTGAGGAGTAGCCGTGTCAGTCTGCATCCCACAGTCACTCTGGGAGAAGACCTGGTTTCTATCCAGAAAAACACAATGAGATTATTATGTAAGGCCAGCCCCACGGCATAGCAGTTAAGTTCTGTGCATGGGAGGCCAGCAGGTGGCATGGTGGTTAAGGGCGACTGTGGTTCAAGTCCCAGACCTGGTGGTTTGCTTTCTCCCTTTCTCTCTCTCTGTCTCTCTTTCTCCCTCTCTTCACTCTGTCCCTCTCTGGTCAAATTAAAATAAATAAATAAAGTTATATAAAAATTACTCTTGGGAACCACCAGTTAGCGTAATGGCTATGTCGCTGGACTCCCACGTAGTCGACCGTGGTTCGTGTCCCAGACCCAGTGGCTTAAAACTCACGCCGGGCACGTGTGCGTGCGTGCCCAAGATCCCGAGAGGAGAATGGAGGAGAAGGGATTGCAGCGTGACCATCCCCCCGGGGGGTGATTTCTCGCTTTCTGTCTCTATGTCTCTCTCTCTCTGTCTGGCGAGCACATGCACCTTATAGCGACAACCTCTCCAAAAAAAAAAATAATAAAATAATTCCTAAAAAAATAAAAAGTTCTGTGTATGGGAAGCCAGATCCCATGTAGCACCCAGAGACTTGAAAAATATGCCACGTGCATGTGTGTGTATGCCCTACATCCGGAGAGGATGAAGAAATGGTGAAACAGGATTGTGGGGTGACCATGCCCCATTGGGGATGCTTCCTCTCTCCCTCTCATGAGCATATACACTTTCTGACACTTAAAAAAGATTAATCTTTAGAGAAGAGCATGGCTATTCTAGGTGTTTTTTCAAATATACTCATGAATTAAAGTAAAATTTAAGGTTAAAAAATGCTGAGTGTTTTAGAGAACAGATTCTGCTGCTATAATTCTATAGACAAACAGGAAAAGTACAGTAATTCTGCTAGCAGAGAAAGCCTGTAACAGCACACGTTTCATTCCCAGGAAGAAACTGGAAGACACAGAAGATAATCAGGAGCAGTGACAACCTTTATGGGGGTCAGGGACATCAAGGAAAATAGGAACACAGGACGTAAAACTCAGGGGTTGAGCATCCACACACCTGACCAGCAGTGGAGACAGAACCTCGGAGCTGGCACTCAGGAAGGCTTAGGGAGAGGTCTCCGTGCAATCCAGGCCATTCTGGTCTCTGCAGTTGAGACCTGGACTGACACAGGCTTTCCTGTACCCGTCCCAACCACATACGGCGTACGGACGGCCGTCACTCTACTCTTGTCTCACCACCTGTCAAAGGAACCCTGAAAGACACTGTCGGTGCCCTGCGGAAACCAGGACATCATCTATGGTATGTCTATGACATTCCTCTAACCTTCCAAGACGGAGAGGGAAGCTGGCTTTGCATGGCAGATTTTGCAGGTCCCTGGCAGCTGGATGACTTCACTGTGCTTCTCCCACTTCCTTGCCCGCTCACCTACTCCCCAGACAGAACTTGCCCTGCAGCCTTCCTGGAGGAATTCCTGGCACATCAGGACCAACAGAGTCCATGCTCCACAACCAGCAGAGTCCCCAGGCTTTTGTCCATGCTCCATCTCGGGCCCTGCCCCCATCCTGGCCCACCGTTCGGTGCCAAGTGTGGTTTAAGCTATGGGGCAATCCAGCACCCTGAAGGCAGAGTCTCAGACGCTTCCGCTGCCCACTCCTGCCGGCCAGGGCCTACTCCTGTTCACCTGCACAGTCTGCGCTGCCCGGTTGGGGACAACGGCAGAGCGAGGTCAAGCACTAACTTCCACCGAACAGGCACTTCACTCGCTTTGTGTCTGAAGACAGCTGTGAGGAAGCCTGGCGGTGCTGTCAGCGCCATCATCCCCAAGCTCAGCTCATCCAAGCCCAGAGCTCTGAGGGTGGCCCGCGCCCTGTCTCCAGAGCTCTGCAGTGACTCGCACTCTGATCCTTTGCACAGTCACCTCTCAATCAGGTGACAGGAGGTCCCTGGCAGCTGGATGACTTCACTGTGCTTCTCCCACTTCCTTGCCCGCTTACCTACTCCCCAGACATAACTTGCCCTGTCTGACCTCCAGTTCTCGCTGGCCACGGGTCCTCTCAGTTGCTGGCCAGGGTCACACGCCCTCCTCCTGCTGCACCTCCTCACCCTCCTCACAGAGACAGCGCCGTCCCTAAGGGCATAGGTTCCAGGCACGAAGCTCCAAGCCGTCTTCTGCCCTCACTTCCTGTCCCAGAGAGCTAGCCCTGCTGTGCTCCCAGTCCCCCACTCCAGATACTATCCTCCCTGTTGCCAGAGCCAATTGGGTTTTCCGAGAAGGCCCAGGTTGGTTTCTACCAGGGATGCCCCAGCCGTCCTTCCATGTTGAGGGGGCCAGCAAGAGGGGCCCCCAGCATGTCAGGGGAGCAAGAGGGGCCCCCAGCATGTCATGGAGATGGTACTCAGCATACCCTTAGGCCTCCGAGGCCCTGAGGACCCACCAGCACACCAGAAATGCGGGCACCAGCGCTCCGTGATGGCACAACCTTGCAGAGCCGAGTACATCTCCAGGGTGCTGTGCTTCTGCCAATGGGAAACCCAGCAGCGTGCACCAGCCTGAGGGCAGGGGCGTCCTGAGCTTCTGCCCCAGCTGGGAACCTGCCTCGAGCTGCTGGGCACAGTTTAATGAGCAGACTCCAACACACAGCCCTAACTTCCATTTAGAAAACGCCAGCTCATTACTCAGTTACATGTGTTATAGTCTCTGTAACTACACATGGCTCTTACCTGGACGTTGTAAAGCCTTATGAGGACGAGTTCATCTAAAATAAGCCTCGGCTTCCTGGTGCTTTATAGCCTGTGATCTTACATTGACCGTGCAGAGAGGAGAGGCAGAGAACCCTACCCCGTCTACACCTCAGCCCAGGGGCTGCAGGGGGAAAAAGAGCTGGCCTCATGGCACAGCAGTAACGTGCTGCTCAGGAGAAGCCAGAGCTCACCTGGCAACTCCAGTTCCAACCCCAGGCCCACTCAGCCAGGCGTGTGAGTACCTAGGACCCAATGGGCTGGAGAAGCAGAAAGGGACTGTAGTATGGCCATACCCTGTCGGGCACGCTGCTCTCTCTGTCCCTTGTGCATGTGTTCTACAATGAATAAAGAAAATAAACAAAACTCCGATGGCTTCATCCCCATCAGTAGCTTCAAGGAGAACCAGCCTGTGTGGCCCTCCTGCAGCCAACTCTGCACTGAGGTCCTGAGCCATCTCCCCGATGAGAGCCCAGCTCCGCACCACTATGACAGCGAGTGTGGGTATGTCCCATGGGCCCGAGTGCATGCTGCTTCCTTCAATTTATAATAGACTGCACTCAGAGCCCTCCATGGGGAAAGACAACTTCAGAAAAGTAGAACATTAATTACAGATTATTTTATAAACCGCTACTTATAAAGCTTAGGTAACTTAATCTTCATTTGTGTATGCAAGTACTACTTCAAGTGAATTATGATGAAATATCTCTAGTACTTATATTTCTCTCATTTTTGGTTTTTGTTTTTGGTGTGTGTAGGTTTTTTGGTTTTGTTTTTATTTTTAAGGTTTTTGCCAAAGGGCACATGCACTTTCCTAAGGGGGGGGGGCAGTGAGATTGAAAGAGAAATTACCTCCCGGGGGGATGGCCATGTCACAATCCCTTCTTCTCTATTTTCCTCCTGGGATTTTTGGCACATGTACATGGCGTAATTTTCAAGCTGCCAAGTCCAGTACTCAAACCACAATCAGTCATGTGGGAGTCTAGTGCTTTAACCACCACACCACCTGCTGGCCCCAGTCTGTGCAGTTTTTGAAACAATGACAATACCATGCATATATTTTGGGCCACAACAAATTCAACATAAACACCTGAATACTAAAAAAGTCATGAAGCTGTGTTTCTCACAACTTACCTTTCAAGCCTGACCGACTTGATCACTCTCCTTCCCCCAGAACTAACTTCGGTCCATTACACGCGTGGCGGCACAGCCCCTGTGAGGACGGGGGACAGCTCACCTGAGAGGCTGCGGGTCTATGGGAGACTCCAGTAGCATCATGGCCCCGAGCAGGGGGACAGCGAGGGAGACGGCCAGCATCAGGAAGGTCATTCGGAAGACTCTGCCGCTGAAGGAGCTGCGGGGAGAGAGCGCAGGAGCAGTCAGCGCGGCCCCTGAAAGCCCTTTCTGCAGGCGCAGGGCGCCCTCTAAGTCACCCCCTGCAAGGTGCGACCTCTGGGACTTGTGACTAAACTCTGGCACTGTTTGCTGGAGTTGGCAATCATGCTTTGGTTCTTTCCTGTCTGTTTTTAATCTTCCAGCCGTGGGGGACATGCTGATCTGGAAGATCTGGAATCCCCAGGGAGACCAATATTTTCTTCTTTCTTTCTTTTCTTTTCTTTTTTTTTTAAGGTTTTTGCCATAGGCATGTGCGCTTGCCAGAGAGAAGAGAGACAGAGATCGGCAATAGAGAGGAAAGTGAGAAATCATCCCTGAGGGGGATGACCATGACGCAATCCGTTCTCCTGCTAAGATCATGGGCACATGCGCACACAAATCCAGCGTGATTTTCAAGCCACAAGGTCCAGGACTCAAACCACTGCTGGCCATGTGGGAATCCAGCACCTTTACCACTACATTAGTGGCCCCTCTCTTTTTCATTTTATTTTATTTTGTTTTGTTTTGTTTTTTTGCTATAAGCCATGGGCATTCATCAGAAAAAGACAGAAAGGCAGAGAGGGAAAGTGAGAGCTCAGCCCCAGGAGGGATAGCCACACAGCAAGCCCTTCTCCTTATTTTCCTCCCAGGATTTTTGGGCACATACGCACTTGAGAGTCTCAAGCCAACAGTGCTCAAACTGCACATTGGCCCTGTGAGATCCAGCTGCCTTAACCTTCCACCATAAGCTGGCCCAAAGAGGGTAAATTTAAAGAACTGATGAACACAAAGAATAACGACAGAAACAAGTCCCAGTGAACACTCAGCTACAGAGAACGGCCTTTCTCAGCAGCCAGGATCTCCTGGGGCACTGACTCACAGCAGCAGCTCAGCCCTGTGTGTCCCTGAGACTCTGGGAACAGAGATCGAGAGAGGTTCGTGAAGCCACAAAGTACAACTCCCTGAGCCACCAATCCCAGATCGTTCTGCAGGTCCTGCCTCAGGGATTTGAAAGGAAACCCAGCTCTCCCACCTGGGGGGAAAGGACTCTGCCCGTTACTCACACCGCCTCTGTAAAGTTCCAACACCGCGTCCTCATCCCCTGTGGCCTTCAGGAGACCTGAAATCTGCTCTGAGAAACTGGGGTGAAGTTGGGGACAAATGGCCAGTAGGCTCTAAATCATCTCCGAACCCACCTCACATGCATTATTTCTCCTCTGGCAAACAAGTGAGAATATTGGGTCTCTTGAAATTAAATAAAACTCATAGGAGCATTATTTTCTTTCATAAATTGCATTTGAATTTAAACACTTTACATAAGATTAACTTAAAGCAAATAAAATCATGAGCTCCTAAGGTAGAAAATATTTTTCTACCAAAAAAATTAAAGTGGTGGGCCAGGTGATGGCACAGTGGAGACACAGCTGGACCCATATGGGAAGGTCCCGGCTTCCCTCCTGGGGCCTCCCTGTGCATGCTGGGCAAGTATGTGCCGTGATCGGGGCCGGCTCACATGAGGGGAGGATCATGGCATGTGGACCTTGATGGGAGTGCCTGTCTTTCTGACTCTCTCTCAGAAGGAATAAATAAATAAGCTTTTAAAAATATAAAATAGGATAAAATAAAAATGCTTACTTAAAAAAAAAAAAAAGACTCACACTTAACAAAACAGACTTGATTTGGGAGAATATTTTGAATTTTGACAGCAGGATCACCTTCTGCCCTGGGTATAGTGTAGCTACAGAGGCCTGGATGCCAGTCTTCACTTGCCCAACAACCAGCCAAGCAACTGCGGGCCAGTTTCTTCACTCCAAAAGCCCACAAGTTTCCCATTGTGAAACAGGGCATGGGGCAAGTGACCCCAGTGTCCTGCCCAGATCTGAACACCCATGGCTTTAGTAACTAATAAGAAATCTTCCTGTTTTACTGAGAAAGATAGAAATAAAAGACAAAGGGAAAGACAAAAGGGACAAGACGGGGTGGCCTTCAGAAAGTGTCCCGTTGCGGTCATTTTGACAATGCAGTGAAGAACATTTGATTCTGCCTACAACCCAAGGGGCAGGACACAGATTCTCCCCGGGGCCTGTAGGAAGCACACAGCCCTGCTGACACTTGGATTCTCGCACAGTGGGACTCGTCTGGGATTTTCACTACGGAACTGCAAGATAATAAACTGCGTCATTATGCCACTAAGCGTGTGGGAACTTGTTAGAGCAGACACAGAGAACGGTTTTTTGATTAAACTACCTCCCAGCACCTGGAAGGGGGCGCTGCTGCAACACACACCTGTAACTGTGGCAGCAGCTCTGGAATCAGGCTGTGCACGAGGATGGAAGAGCTTTGAGGAGGCGGACAGAAAAGGCCTAGACTTCCTTGAGCACACTGTCAGCAGAAATACAGACGTTAAAGAACCTGCTAGTGAGGTCTCAGAAAGGGGAGGAGCAGGGTAGAAAACATTTCTGGGGGACCAGCAGATGGCATAATGGTTATGTGCTAGACTCTCACATAGTCAAGCATGGTTTAAGTCCTGGACTCAATGGCTTAAAACTAACGTGAGGAACACATGCATGCATGCCCAAGAGCCAGAGAGGAGAATGGAGAAGAGATAGTGTCATGGCCATCCCCATGGGGGAGTAATTTCTCACTTTCTGTCTGTCTCTCCAACAAGCACATGTGCCCTACAGTAAGACTCTTACTTAAGAAAAGGGAAAAAAAGAAGAGAAGAGAAGAGAAGAGAAGAGAAGAGAAGAGAAGAGAAGAGACGAGACGAGACGAGACGAGACGAGACATACTGGGGCCAGCAGGTGGCAGTTAAGGCACGGCACTAGATTCCCACATGGTTAACGGTGGTTCAAGTCCTGGACCTGGTGGCTTGAAAATCA
>NW_006202562.1:695231-701725 GCF_000334495.1 Tupaia belangeri chinensis | reverse complement strand
TTCCTGCCTGCGGGGTCTTGAAAATCACGCGCGCTGCCTGTGTGTGTGTGTGTGTGTGTGTGTGTGTGTGTGTGCCCACAAACTCCTAGGAGAATAAAGTAGAAGGGACTACGGCATGGTCACCCCTCAGGGGGGTAGGGGAGTTGATTTCTCACTTTCCCTCTCACTGTCTCTGTCTCTGTCCAGCGAGCACACACATCCTATGGCAAAAAAAAAAAAGAAGAAAAAGTATGTATCAAAGGTGCTACGGAACAAGCTCTCTGGTGTAGCAATAACGAGCTTCTCAAGAGAAGCCAGATTCCATGTGACAACCACAGTTCAAATCCCTGACCTACTCAGCTGAAAACATGCCAAGTGCGCCCGGACATCGTGGAGGGCACTCATCACTCACACATGCGTTGTGCACTCGCTCGCTCGCTCTCTTTTACACACACACACAAAATCTATCATGAAGAAAGAAAAAAAATTGGGGACCAGCAGTTAGCTTAATGGCTATGTCACTGGACTTCCATGTAGTCCATTGCGGTGAGTCCCAGATCCAGTGGCTTAAACTCATGCTGGGCATGTGTGCATGTGTGCCCAAGATCCCGAGAGGAAAATGGAGGAGAAGGGATTGCGGCGTGGCCATCCCTCTGGGAGGTGTGTGTGTGTGATTTCTTGCTTTCTGTCTTTCTGGCGAGTGCACATGCCCTAGAGCAAAAACCTCTCAAAAATAATTAATTAATTAATTAATTAAAAATAAAAATTTTAACAAGTACTGCTGGTGGTGGGTTGGCAGGTGGTGTCATGGGTAAGGCACTGGACTCCCACGTGGTTGACCGCAGTTCGAGTCCCAGACCTGGTGGCTTGAGACTCACGCTGGGCACATGTGCATGTGTGCCCAAAGTCCTGAGAAGAGAATGGAGGAGAAGGGACTGCAGCATGGCCACCCCCAGGGGAGTAGATTCTCTGCTTTCTCTCTGGCAAACACAGGCACCCTATAGCAGAAATCTCTCAAAAAAAAAAAAAAAAAGGTGCTGCTGGTGAGGGCTCAGAGGGATGTTAGGAACGTGTTATTGGAAACTGGAGAAAAGTGGATCCTTTCCACTTTGGGAGAAAGATTGGCTAAACAGCAAGGAGAAAAACAACTCATAATCAACGAAACTGGACAGCTGGTAAGAACATTTCCAAACCCAGTGTTGAAAGTGCATCCTAATTTCTTGCTATTGCTTCCTCCCTTAGAGATGGACACAGGAGATAGTGCTAACCATTTCTTTTTCCTTTTGACATTTCTCCTTTGTTCATCAGAATTAGATATGTCTATTCTCTTGTTGATAATCACCCATATATGAATTTTTTTGAGAGAGGGGTTTCTGCTATAGGGCGCTGTGTGCTCACTAGAAAGGCAGAGAGAGACAGAGAGACAGAAAGTGAGAAATCACCCCCTGGAGGAGTGGCCACAATGCAGTCCCTTCTCCATTCTCCTCTTGGGTTTGGGCAACCATGCATACGCACCCAGCATGAGTTGTAAGCCACTGGATCTAGGACTCAAACTGCGGTTGACTATGTGGGAGTCCAGCAACATAACCATTATGCCATCTGCTCGTCCCACAAAAATGAATTTTTTGCAGATAAAAAAATTCAGAACCCAGGGCTGGCAGGTAGCATGGAGGTTAAGGGTGCTGGACTCCCACATGACTGAGTCCTGGACCTGGCAGCTTGTTTTCTCACTTTCCCTCTCTTTCTCTCTTTCTCTGTCCCTCTCTGATCAGATTAAAATAAGTAAATAAATAAATACAGTTAAATAAAATAATTCTTAAAAAAAAAATTCAGAACCCACCCACTTAAGCCCAGACAAAATGCCAAGTCACGAGTCTTTATCCCCCTCACCAATGGGTAAGAAGGTGGTCCCAGTGCCACAAATCCAAACGAAATGCCACAGACCCAATTAGGGAGAGGTCAAGAGAACCCAAGTTCCTGGAAGAGGGCAGAAGGCCAGGAGGGGAAAAGTCAGGTCCACCCCTCCCTCTCAGCCCTGTCTCTAAATGCCAGGGCCAAACCACCTTCCCCTAACATGACCGACTTATGCCAACCAGCCGCACCAGAACCACAGGCATGACAGCACTTGTAAAGCACAGGCTGACCGTGGCCCCACACACCTAGGCTAATGCAACAGGAAAAGGAGAAAAGGTCATGACGAGAGGAAAACAGGAGCGGTGAAGTGAGACTGTGCCAAGCAATGTGCCTGACGTGGGTAACGAGGCAGGGCCACACAGCTCTTTGCTCTACAAATAAGAGCGCACTGAAAAGCTCCAGCGGCTTGCCCAAGGCCCAGAGCCCACTGCAAGAACTGGAAGGGCAAGACTGTGACACAGACTTCGCTCAGCCTGAGGTCACCTCTTGCAGCATTGCCTGCCAAGGACAAGAGGAGGGCAGCGGATGCCCAGACGGAAGGCCCTGGGAGTCCAGAAGGAGAACACTCCGTCAAGAGGCACGGGCACTGGTCCAGTCCAGACGTGTCACAGCACTGGAGTCACACACACCTTCCACTTAGTGGAACGCCCTCCAGGCCTAGTCCAGCTATGGTGTGTATCAGTACATCCCTGCGTTAGTACTGAGGGGTTCCCACTGTGAGTGCACAGCACAAGTGTCTATCTGCTCATCTGTGGGTGGGCGTCTGTGAGAAGGGAAGTGGAAGTGATCACTTCATGGGTATGTGCTTTTACAGGGTGATAAAAAACGTTTTGAGAGAGTGAGCTGGTGATTGCCCAACATTATGAATACACACTAAATTATATACACTTTAAATTGGTTATGTTAGGGACCAGCAAGTAGTTTGGTGGTTAAGGCACTGGACTACCATATGGCTGACCACGGTTCAAGTCCCCGACCTGGTGACTTGAGAATCACACCAAGAGCATGTACGTGCCCAAAATCCCAGAATGGAGGAGAAGGGACCGGGGTGTGGCCATTCCCCCGGGGGGAACTTCTCACTTTCCCTCTCAGTGTCTCTGTTTCTCCCTAGTGAGTGCACATGCCCCATGGCAAAAAAACTAAAAGGCAGCAACAACAAAAAGTTAAGTGGTTAAAATGCTGTAAATTTATATAATGAAAACTGTTAGAAAACTCTGTGATTATACTCAAAACCACTGAATTGGACATTTATTTCCTTATTTAATTTTTAACCGCCGAGGGTACACGCACTTGCCAGAGAGAGAAACGGGAAGGGAGAGAGCACCCCTCCAGTGTGGCTGGGTCACACCAGAATCCCTTCTCCTCTGTTTCTCCATGCTGTCAGGATCTGGGGCACGCACACACATGAACTGGCATGTTTTTCAGGCCACTGAGCCAGGATTCAAACCATGGTCAGTCGGTCATGTAGGACCCAGCTCTCTTAACCCTAGGCTATAGGCCAGCCCTGAACTGGACATTTTACATGGGTGAATTTTACACTCTATAAATTACATCTCAATAGAAATGTTTATTAAAAAACAAAGTCAATTACTCCACTATGCAAACTGCCGCTACTCTAGAGTCTAAGACTTTTTTTTTTTAGGGATTTTTGCTATAGGGCACGTGTGCTTGCCAGAGAGACAGATAGAGAAAAAGCGAGAAATCACCCTGGGGAGATAGCCCCGCAGCAATCTCTTCTCCACTCTCTTCTCAGGATCTTGAGCATACGTGCACATGAGCCCAGCATGAGTTTTAAGCTGTCAGTTCCGGGACTCGAACTATGGTCGACTACACCAGAGTCCAGCAATGTAACCATTACACCATCTGCTTGTTCCTAAGACACTCTTTAATCCAAGTGATTTTTTAATGGTCGAAAGTCTTTCAACACCATAAAAGTAAGTAAGACATCCATGTTATAAAGCAGGCTGATCGCAAGGACAAACAGAAACTTTCAGCACTGTGATTCTTTTAAAGGCAGAATCCCAAAGAGGGGCAACACGTCCTCACACACATGTAAAGACATGTGGCTGTTGGCAGTGGGTGCCAACTGCACGGGCACTCGGGTACAGAGCCCCAGGTGTTCCCGACCTTTAAAGGAAGCTGATGTAATCAGCCACCTAATCCCCCTCTACCCTCGGATGTCCCTCAAGGGAAGCCGCATGTCTAATTGGTCACCAAAAGGCTGTCCTTAACGGAAAGTGATGACACCCTACCGAAGTGCTGCTGTTTCTGCGTTGCCCAACATGATTCTTCTCAGGTGTCTAAGACTCCCCCTAGGTGGCCACTTGCATGTGCGCGATCTCAGCGTGGAGATCTGATTCAGAGCCTGCAACACTGCTCCACAGTCTGTTCGCCCCTTTACACGACGGTGTGAGGCGCGGTTACGTCCAGAACAAGAAGTGTAGCCGGGACAGAAAGCGACAGTGCTTCTGGCCAGAAAGGCAGTCAAAAGTCCAGGGACAATGACCTGGGTCCCACATCACCTATCCTTGCAGAGCACAAAAAGGAGAATTCAGGAGGCACCCAGTGGGCCCCCAAGAGCCTGCATCGAGATGACCCAGGCAGCGGTACACAAGGCCCTGAGACGCTGGCTAGGAGGTCCGGTTGGGCCTGGGCGCCCTTTCTTCCATCAGTTGTTCCTGACGTGCAGCGGACACTACTAACTTCATCTAACGCCCGTCCAGCAAGTCCAGTACCTCCGCACCCCATCTGATTGTCATCTAGCCACTACTGGAAAGTTCTACGCCATGATGTAGAAATTGCAGCTTAAACTTAAACAAAACTCCTTGAGCAGCGCTGTAAGGACTTCCACCATGACGGAAGTACAGTGGCGGCTAGCCGTGTACCTGAAACGTAGACACAGGTAAGGCAACCCGGCTCCTGGGTGCCGCACCCCTGCTCCAGCCACAGCACTTAGTTCTGCCAAGGCTCGCTAGCTTGTTGGCAGGCCCTCAGTGTTGATTCCTGCAAACTCAGTCAACTACGATTTTGCCTCTTCTCCACATTTGCCTCCCTCTGGCTCTGCCTGTTCATGTTATTTCTACTTAAATAAAGAAAAATAATAAACTGACCCCTCTCCACCCACTGACAAAGCACCAGACGGTCCCATCCCGTGCTGACCCACGGGAAGGCTGGCAACCTATTTCCCAGGGGCATCTGAGAAATCGACTTGTTTGCCAATCTCTCCGAAGAGCCTGGAGCGACGCTCGCTCTCCTCCCTGAGGACGTCTGCACCCTGAACCTTCCTAGTCCCTCAGGGACAGAGCACAAGCACACAATGACAATTACCATTGCCCTCACCACAGTTCATAAAGCCCTCTGGATTTCCACTGCCAAATCTGAAGGGCGTTTTTGCCGCACAACAGATACTAGGGCCTTGAATAAGGGGGTAAAGTCGTGATGAACAGACTCCAAGAGACAAAACATGCCCTGTGATTTTTGTGGACAACCTGCTAGTCTCAAATCAATGGGAGACCAGCAACCTTAGGTGTCAAGGTGACCCCTAGAACCTGAGAAAGTCCAACAGGCTAACTCTCATTATTTGAAGTGACTACACATTAAAGTTGTTCATTTCTCACATTCCTTTAAAACGGAGTTCCTGTACTCATCATTTTATCCTGGAAAAAAGTTAAGAAATTGAGAAACAAATTAAAAGAGCCAAATGAAAGCACACACTCAGGGCAGAGCTCAGGTAAAATCCCAGATTCCTGACTCCTCATGAATTCATGAATTTGGGACTGCCCCATCTGTTCCTCTACTCCACATCCCTCAATCTGCAGTACTGAAAAAGGAAACGGAAAAGGAACCAAGTCGTGACTTTAAATTAGTCTGAAATTCTCCCAAAGTCTATTGGGAAAGTGGCTATTCAATTCTCAATATATTCACTCCTCACTCCTAAACAGTTACATATTATACAGTTCTTCCTAGACCAAGCTATACTCTGGAAGGGAAGGAAGGTTTCCCGGTGTATAATTATTTTCTCAATAAAATTTCTAAAGCATTTAGGGAACCTGACGCCAAATAATAATTATAAGCTTGCAGTGGCATATTAAAGTGTTTAGGCTCATCTATATTTGACACTGAATAAAAGAATTTAACAATCAAATTCTCCATTTTTAGCTCAAATACAGAAATCCAAGAGCTTTGGCAGAAAGTAAGCTTATTTCCAAAGCATAATTGTAAAAAACATGAATGCTTCTCAGTCTCTAACTGCCAGTTCCATCCTTCTTCAGTCATTTTCATTTCTCTTTGACTCTATTACTCTGTACCTTTATATAAACCATCTTACTCACAAAGACCTCTATGACCTTGTCAGTAAAACAAAGCCAACACCAACTCACGTGCCAAGACTTGAGAGGCCAGGTCCAGCAGTTAGCATAATGGCTATGTCGCTGGGCTCCCGTATAGTAGACCATGCTTCGAGTCTTGGTGGCTTAAACTCAAGCCGGGCACATGTGTGTGCGTGCCCAAGATCCCGAGAGGAGAATGGAGGAGAAGGGATTGCGGTGTGGCCATCCCCCCCCCCTCCCCCGGGGGGGGGGGGGTTTTTCCTTCTTGTTTTC
>NW_006202562.1:693081-695196 GCF_000334495.1 Tupaia belangeri chinensis | reverse complement strand
CCCCCCCCCAAAAAAAAAAAAAAAAAAAAAAAAAAAAAAAAGACTTGAGAGGCTAGGCAAAGTATTGCTAAAATCTACCATCCTGCTTCTGTTACTTTACTAATAGAGGTGTTCTTTGACTTACAATGGGGTCATTCTAAGTTGAAAATATCATAGTCAAAAATATATCGAATGCACCTAACCTACCAAACATCATAGCTTAGCCAAGCCTACCTTAAACATGCTCAGAACACTTACATTAGCCTATGGTTGGGCAAAGTCATCTTACACAGTTCCCGGCTGAATGGGAGTTGCTAGCACAGGGCTAGATCAAAATGGAAAATCTGAGGTATGTTTTCATTGAATGTTTACCACTTTTGAATCACTGTAGAGTTGAACCATCATAAGCTAGGGACCATCTTATATATGTCTTTCAATAAAGCTTCCTTTATTCTGTTTGGCACACCAAAGTTTTCCTCTAATAATTTAATGCTTCTTACTTCTTTCAAATTCCTTTACTTCACCTGATATACAAAAGGCTTTCCTGATTTATGTTGAACCCTCAACTTGAAAGGTAATCCCATAAAAGAAATGAAAAACATGAGAGAATTACAGAAAATATCCAAAAAAGAGAAAAGAAAAAGTTATATATAATGTTAGAATATAAAATAGAGAAAG
The DNA here is from genome assembly GCF_000334495.1 of Tupaia belangeri chinensis. Lineage (NCBI taxonomy): Eukaryota > Metazoa > Chordata > Mammalia > Scandentia > Tupaiidae > Tupaia > Tupaia belangeri. Next base: position 694,539 of record NW_006202562.1, on the reverse strand, counting down.
GAAGGTGAGTGTCAGGAATCCACTTTGAAAGAGACCATTAATCAGAAAAAGGATCAACAAACAAGAGAAAGATGGAAACACCAAAAATACAAACAATGTTCATGGACAGAAATGTCAAAAAAAAATCTTAAATGCAAATGAAAAGAACAGGTGACAGAAGATGACTCTGAAACATCCAATGCACCTTGTCATTATGGAAGAAATCCCCAAAGAGAATCTGGGGGAAGAAAAACAACTTAATTAAGTGTACCCCTCTGCCTTGAGGCCAAGAGCACCAAAGCAACCCACGAGAGGGCTGGGCCCATCTACCAAGATTCTTGGGTGCTGTTCGGCCTGGCTCTCAACACACTTAACCTCAGGACAAACTCAGGGTCAGCTGCTCTCTCAGGTCTCATGTAAAAGTGTTTTGTTTTCATAGTTTCTATAGCATTTTCAGTCTTTGCATGTCCATTCTAAAAGGCTCAACTGTCCTCAGCAGATTAATTCACCATATCCTCAGTAGGAAGGATGACAAACCGGTCCTGGTTCACCAAAGGTTCAATACTGAAAGTCTCGAGTCCTTCAAAGCCCAAGTACAGGGCAACTCAGGACGGACACCCTACAGCCAGGACATATGGTGGCATCTTCCCAGTCTCTCTACTGGCCCAGGGAAACATCTCCTACCACAAAATCTTCTCTTCCATTTGCCCTTCAGAGACAAAACACCCCTCTCTGTTACAGCTCACCTCAAATGTTTTCCTTTTATGCCGGTGAATAAATTCCATGTGTCAGGCAAAACGTGCCTCTCATTCAGTATGCACCACAACCTGGGCAAGCCGCCGATCAATAAATATTCCTAATATTCCTGTCAATACATAAGTCAATCAGTTCTGGAACCTTGAGCCTCTTCTATGGGGCCTTTGGTTCTTCCTAAAAATAGTTATGAAACGCAGAACACAAAGTTGAAAAGTTTAAGTATCTTATATTGAAATCTATGTTTACGGATCATGCTTCAGATTTTAGCTAACAAAACGCGGCATACTTAAATTCTGGAAGACTGAGAACGCAAAGACCAAAAACCTGAGATTTGCTGGCGTCAACAGCTAGTTCCCTAGGCGTTTCCGTCCCTATGAAGCAAACCCTGCAGGGCTGATTGTCACAAAAACTGCCTATGGCAATGTGTTCTCTACTCTTTCTTTCCAGAACCGCGGTGAGGATCGGTTTCGCAGCAGGAAAGGGGCAGGTGCAGAAAAGGTGCAGAGGCAGCTCTCCGCGGGAGCGCAAATGGGACCCCAGTATTTATTTGACCTCTCTTAAGGAAAGCGCGAGCGGGGACGAGGACGACGCAGGAAGGCGGCCAGCGGGCTGGCCCCCAGGCCAGGCGAGCCAGCAGAAAGGATAGCGTGGAGTGATGGGGCCGCGAGGAAACGGCGAGCCACAACCGCTCTAGAGGCTGGGGGGCGAGGGGGGGCGGGGAGG
>NW_006202562.1:692403-692742 GCF_000334495.1 Tupaia belangeri chinensis | reverse complement strand
GTCGGGCCCGCACCGACCCCGCGGCGACTGTCCAGAGGCTGCGGCTGGGGATGTGCTGGGAACCCGTCCCGAGCGCCCCATCTAGGCCTGCGGGGCCCCGGCCTAGGCCGAACGCTCACCGCCTCCGTTTCACTTTAAAGTCCCCGCCATGAGGACGTTTGAGTTGAGGATGGACGCAGGTGCGAGGGTGTCCCCTAAGGTTTAGCAGGCTGCTCCGTAGAGCCTAGGCCTGCGGCACCCGGAGCCCGCGCTAAGTGCGCTGTGGAGGTTTGCCCCACGACGCATTTCTCAGAACGCTCCCGGTTCTTAAGCCGCGGGGCACTTTCTGGCAAGGCGACC
>NW_006202562.1:677974-692336 GCF_000334495.1 Tupaia belangeri chinensis | reverse complement strand
CTGCTGGGCTGAGGGTGGGCTGCTGGTGAAGAGCACGGGGCTGGCGACCCGGAGATGGCGAGTCGGTTACGTTGCTGGACTCCCGCCTGGAGGACCGCGGTTCGCCGGGCGCGTGTGCGTGCATGCCCAAGACCCGAGAGGGGAGTGGAGAAGGGATTGCTGCTTGGGCATCCCCGGGAGTGATGTCTCGCTTTCTGTCTCTCTGGTGAGCACACGCGTCCTGTAGCAAATATCTCTCTTAAAAAAAAGAGAGAAAGAGACAGAATGGCGAGGGCGCAAAAATCTCTCTCTCAAAAAAAAGGAGGGGAGAGAATGGCGTTGAATACAAACACAAAGACTACAATGGGGTAACGTGTTCTCGCCCTTGGAGAGTAGTACTACCCACGGAAAATACATTGATTTAACAAATGGATCCAATTAAGTGGGAAATTTGGGCTAGAAAATATTTCCCTTGGGTTAAGGCCAGAAGTTGAGTATTAAGTCTTTTCCTAACGGTTACAATGGACATTGATAGTTTATGAGTTACCCTTAGGTAAAGTTGGGGTATGAATAGAAGCTACCACGTGTAAAAAGTTTAAGAAAGCATGAAGCAAGCATCAACAGTGTCACAGTGCTAGGAGATGGTGGTGGTCAAACCACACACAAGGTTCCTCCCTTAGGGAAATGTAATAATGGGAGAGACTTTTAATCGGATCATCACAAAAAATTAATGTAAGATGGTAAACATAATAGTTGCTTCAGAGGGAAAGTAGTTGATTTTGTGAGATCATTTGACAGGTAAAGGAACTGAAAGATAAATAGGATTTGGGGGGAGGGATAGGAAGGAGGATTTCAAGGCAAAGTGAACCAAGGTCTGTGACCAGTGGCTCCCGTTCAAAATACAGTGTTAAGAATTTCTTTATTCACTTGGAGGCTTTCCTGTTACAGAGGTGCTATTACCTTTCTCAGTGCTAGGTGGCACTAGAAGTCCACATGAATGTTAGGTATTCATTCAGAGAGCTAAAGAACCTTTAGGGAAGTCTTCCACAAATCTAGTTCTGCAGAGCTCCCAGCTCACAGTGCAAGGCTTGGCAGTGCTTCACTCCAGCCCATGTCATTCAGCTGTTCTTTGCAGGGTCGTTTCAGCAAAGTGGTGTGATGTGGCCCTATCCTGCTTGTCTCACTTATCCTTTCTGCTCTGAATCCCCTAGTTCAGACACTCAGGATTACTCACCTTTTCTAATTCTGTGCTTCCCTGCCTTTGTTCACATTATTCCTGCTTCCTGTGATACACTTTTCTTCACCTCACTAGGCCAAAACCATTTCTATCATTCAGGACCCACTTCAGGTATTGCTGCAAGTCCTTCCCCCATTTTCCCAAGCAGAACATCTTCCTCATTGTTCCCAAGGCACTTTGCGCATGCCTAAGTGCAGCATTGAGCCTGCTGTATTGGAGTTATTTTTATTCCATGCCCAGTGTAGTTAATGCCCACCAACAGCAAGCAGCTAGGAGCTCACCGGTAAAAAGATAATCTGTGTGTTTATTGAACTTGCTGTAGCAAAGAAGTACACCAGGATCTATGAACATGGAAGTGTCACGGAAGGGTCCTCGGGGTCTGGGGGATGGAGACAGCCATGGATGGTCTTGGCAGAGATTGGTCAGAATTTGTAAACTAGAAGAGATTTCCAGAGAAGCCAGGGTCTTATCTCTAGAGCATGCGGGTCCAAGCAGAGTTCCTGGGAGATCCGCTCACAGTCCTACCTTGGAGCACACAAATCTGAATGAGCAGACATTAAGATAGTCTGAGCTTCAGTTATCTGTGTTACGTGCCGTGGTTTGATGTAGATTGTGTTTCCAGTCAGGGTGAAGTGTACTTTGCCTGTCGTGCATTCTCAGTTCTCCACCCCACCCTTTGGCACAGCTTCCAGCCAGACCAACTTTGCTTTCTTGCCATGACTACATCAGCTATTGGCAGAAGGGTGGGACCACTGTGATTGGTCAGATCAGGTTTCTCAGCATCAGCGCTGCCAACACGTAGGCTAGATGAGTCTTCGTGGGGTGCTGGGCCTGTCCCGTGCATTGTCGATGTTAAGGTGCATGCCCAGCCACTCCCACTAGGTGCCATAACATCCAACCAGTCATGATCATCAAAAATACCTCCAGACATTGCAAATGTCCCCTAGGAGACAAGGTAGCCTTTGTTTGAGAACCACTGGGATAGACTGACCAGAACCCCCACCGTCTCCCTGGGACCAGGGAAGGGGCCTGCTTCCAGAGAAACGAGCCCACGTGGAGGCACTTGCCACCACACGGTTGGGATGCTGCCAGCATGGAAGGGAGGCATGCGGTACTCCGACAGCTAAAACTAGATGCAAACCTATGTCCAGTCCTGGGCTCTTTTTCTGAATCCGTGTTGTTTGAATTCCTTCCACGGATACCTCTTGAATGCCAGGTGCCAAGTAGTGATTAAATAAAGCCAAACCAAAATGAGCCAGCCTGTCCAGGGGTTTGGGAAGGGGAGATTAGAAATAATAACCATCAGAAAGCACTACTACAAGAGAACCCCAGTGTGCTTGGAGGCTGCAAGGATGAGCAACTGCCTCCCCGGGTGACAGTGGCCAGAGAAAGTGACCTGCCCACCAGGCTTGGATGGGGGGTGGTGCAGGGAAGGGCAAGAAACAGGCTAAAAGGGAGGAGTGGGGTGCCCAGGGACTGGTGAACAAGGGGGCAAAGGTCAGGTCCTTCACGATTGCTACATGATCAAGGAAGAATGATGGAGAAGGGCATGAGGTGGGCGGAGCCCTCCTCCCTGAGCCCCAGAGCCCTCCTCCCTGTGCCTGGGTCCAGAGAGCAGAAGGGGTCCTAGCTGGGGAAGGATTTCCAGGGAAGTGGATTGTCATGGTAGGGAGCTCTGGCTTCAATTCAGGGAGACACTGCAGAGAGTGGAGTTGGAGGGTGTGGAATAGCTTGTTCACGCGAGAGCAGCACCTCGGAGGGTACGTGGTTGCCAAGATCATACCCACAGGAGGTCTGCAGGCTCCTGCTGGAACACACACACAGAAGGTACAGCCAACCCTTGCCCAGATGGCTGAGGACGAAGTAGGTGGTTCTGTGGATTCTTGCTGGAACACAGGCACAGCAGGTACAGCCAGGCTTTGCCTGGACAGCTGAGGACCGGGCAGGTGGGTCTGTGGGTTCCTGCTGTAATGTATGCACAGAAGGTACAGCCAGGCCTTGCCTGGATGCCCGAGGACCACAGAAGGGTCTGTGAGTTCCTGCTGGAACGCAGGCACAGAAGGTACAGCTAGGCCTTGCCCAGACGTCTGAGGACTAGACAGGCAGGAGCAGAGCCCCTCTACACTCCCTGTGCCCGTGGTGCCCTGTCTCTGCCCCCCTAGCCTCCACAGCAGATAAGCTGTCACCATTCTAGCTTCTGACACTAAGATAGCAAAAGGCAGGATTCTTGCCACAAGATAAAAACAGGAATTGAGGAATTCTTTGGCCTCTAGGAAAGTTTCTGCTTTGCTGAAAAAGATCAAATGGGACTCATCTTCTGGCCAGAGCCCCAGGGTTATACCTGGAACAGCAGCAGCACCTACAGATCGTGAGACAGCTTGAGGTTAAGCAGCGCACTGAGCACAGAAAAGCAGGTCCTGACTGTACCCAGAGCTACTGACCCTCTGCCTGCAGCCTCCACTTCCAGGTGTTTGTTACAGGAGCAGAACAGCCCTTGGGCACCCGAGCCCCTACAGAGGGCAGTTGGCACTGCACCTCAGCGCTGCCTTTCTGACCCACACTCCTTCCCTGCTGGGGCCTGCCCTGCCAGGAAAGCATTGCCTCACGAGTCCGCACTCCCAGCGTCCACTACAGCCTCTTTGTCCAAGTCGATTCCTGGACTGAGTCTCATGGCCCCGACTTTGGTGAGGTGCCCAAACCTGGGCTGGCCATCTGTGTCACAGGACAGGGCCCCAAGGCCATGTCTAGGCAGCAGGAAAACAGCAGACAGGTATTGGAGGTGGGGCTGGCACGCAGAGTGACGCTGGGCCTGGTGGGAAGCAGTAGGGTGGAGGGAAGCATTAGAGGTAGGCTGACCGACTGGGGAAATTGCTCTAAATGCACTGCTAAGGTTGGCCCAGGCTCAGGAAGAGGAGCTGGTGAGAAAGGTGTGAGCAGTCAGCTCTGCCTGGGTGGACATTCACATCTGCTATCTTGTTGGTTCGTGGGCTCCCAGCCCCACTGTTCCCGTGGGAATTGTTTTGTTTTTGCCAGAGGACAAGTGCACTCTCTAGCAAAGAGAGGGAAAGTGAGAGAGTGCCCCCTTGAGGATGGTCACACCACAATTCCTTTTCAATTTCTCTCTTAGGGGATTTTGGGCATTCACATACACACACTCCGTGTGTTTCTCAAGCCACTCGGGCCAGGATTCAAACTGTGCAGTCAGCCACGTGGGATCCCGCTGCCTTAACCACCACACCACCAAATGGCCCAGGAATCCTTTTTCTTTTTTTTTTTTTTCATGGTTATTTCAGAACTAATGGGTGGCATAATGGTTACATTGCTAGACTCCCACATAGTTGACTGTGTTTCAAGTCCTAGATCCAGCAGCTTAAGACTCACGCTGGGTGCATGTGTGTACATGTCCAAAATCCTGAAAGGAGATGGAAGAGAAGGGATTGTGATGTGGCCACCCTCCTGGGGAGCGGGGGTGATTTCTCGCTTTCTGTCTCTTTGTCTCTGACGAATGCAGGCACCCTACAGCAAAAATCTCTCTCTTTAAAAAGAAAAAGATTAATTATTTTGAGACAGAGAAAGAGGAGAAAAACTGATCTCCCCCAACAGAGTCTTTTTTCCTTTTAATTGTCATGGACATATGTGCTCACCAGAGAGAGCTAGAGAAAGCACCCCCAATAGGGTTTGGTCATACTGCTGTCCCTTTTCCTCCATTTCGCCATCCCAGCAGGATCGTAGGCATGTACACAAATGTGCCCAAAATGTTTCTCAAGCAGCCAGTGCCAGGACTTGAGCCACAGTCAGCCCCATGAGATCCAGCTCCATATGTAGGCTCTGACCACTGCACTATGGGGCTGCCCAACCCCCAGAGTCTTCATGCCACAGTCTGAGCCACACAAGCATGTATCCCAGTGCCCAGGGAGATCATGGGCTGTGAACCTGTGACCATACCATGTGGCCCAGCATCGGGCAGTGGATTTACTGCCGCACCACTGCAGTGCCCTCCCTTGGATTTCATGGTTGGCCTGGGTTACTCAGTAATCATGTTTTATTACACTCAGAAGCAGTTTCCTTCTTTACTTTTTGCCAGAGTTCACATGTACTTGCCAGAGAGAGATGGAGAGATGGAGAGAAAGGGACAAGAGAGGGAGAAAGCACACCCTTACCAGGGCATGGTCATGCCATAATCCCTTCTCTTGCACTTCATCCTGTCGAGATCTGGGGTACCCAGCATGGTTTTCAAACCACATGGGGCTGGTCCCAGAAATCATGTATTGAAAATAACTCATTAAAAAAAAAAACCTCGTCACCTCCATTTTGGTGATTGCTGTCTTGCCTTTTTCCCTTGGTTGAACACACTTGTGCAAACTTGTAAGAGTTCAATGCGTCTGTGACTTTCCATAATAATGAGAGATATGGTCTGGGTGAAGTAATGTCCTTTAGACAAAGAGTTGGCCCAAAGTGTGTTTGTTCACCCAGAAGGCTACATGGCAGCAGTTTGGATCTACAGGAACAGAGAGCCTTTCTAGGGTTTTCTTACCCAACTGGTGTCCCAACAAGAACATTCCTGTCGCAAGAGTGGTTGGCAGTGTTGGTCATTGCGACAGATCTGCCCTCTTTAGGCCGAGTAAGGATGGACCAGGACAGTCACACCAACTCTCTCCCAGTGCTATTTCTGGACTTACTGAGGACAACACCCTTGCCCTCCAACTCATCACCTCCATGGCCAAGGTCGGCTCCTGTGGTCCAGGTTCCAGGACACAGCAACACCTTCTCGAGTGTTTAGAATACAGACCAGTGCAGGTAGGAGCTTCAGCTTCGGCTTAGCAACAGCCACTGTACCAGGACACCAAATACAAACTCAGGGACCCATTAGAGACAAATTTGGAAGGTGACCTCAACCATGGGCAGGAGGAAACACGTTAAGGTGTCCCCCAAGCCACCCCATATTCTTAATAGTTGGAGAAGAGGAAGCTGTACAATTAAAGCAAGAAAGTGACCCCTCTCACCACTGCAGATGTAGAAATTGGGGCCTATCTTCTCTTTTTTCCTCCCTCTCTGCCCTCTAGAAAGGGGGGACAGAGTGCCCCCCACACACACTTCACTTGTGACCGAGGGAGCAGGCAGGAGGGCTTTTGTGTCACGTAGCCAGCAGGGGTTTGGTCCAACCCACTGAGCTCTTCACAGATCTACCCTCTTCTTTATGCCTTTTTTTTCCTTAAAGTTTACTTTTTTTCATGAGAGAGAGGGAGATTAGAAGAGGGAGAGGAAGAGAAAGAGAGAAACAAGTGTTCCATACCAGGATCTCCACCTTCCACCACCAGCCATGAGCCAGCCGGGGCCACCAGCACTCCAAGTCCAAGTCAGCCAGGAACCAAACCACAGTCTTCCACATGGCTTCCACCATTGCAGGGATCGCACTGGGCCATGCCACAGCAGCCTGCCCTGTTTATTCACAGTTGTTCGCTCTCCTCATGCCACCACAGAACTTTAGGGCCTGAGAGGCCCCTTTGCGCAAGGCCTTTCTCCACCAGCCAGGTCCATGCTTCGTTCCTTACACACATTGGCTAGGTGAGGGTAATGCCTGCTTCCTCACTCACCCGGCAGGTGTCACTGAACACCTGCACACGGCAGGCGCAGGGGAATAGGAGGTGAATCCTACTCATCAGGGAGGAAGGCGGACAGGAAATGCACACATAGCATCGAGTAGGGTAAGAGATTGGGGGCCTGCCTCTTGGCACTGGGTGGTAAAGGCAGGAGCACCAATGCGGTTATTAGGCTTGTGGCTGCAGGCCATCAGCAACTTGTCTGAGGCCTGGGGAAGCACTGTGAGATGTTTGTGAAAGGGAGGGAACCCAGTGGGGTCACTACATCGTGGCTGCAGACAGAAGCTCTGGACACTGTCACCTCCTCTCAGTAAGTCCCACAGACTCCTCAGTCCTTTTAGGGAAAAACATCAGGAACACACAAGGTGTTTATGAACTCACAGAGGGAAGGTCTGAGCTCACTAGCTGGTTTGCAGTATTTACATTTTCTGTAGGGCCCGTTTCTGGTCTGCTCTCTGTCTCACCCTCACGGAGCAGAGAGACAGCTGAGTGGGGCAGCGCCTCCCCTTCTCTCCACCTGCAGCTCGAGGTCTGTGTCTCTGGCTAGCTCACCCTGGGGTTCCTGCACCAGGAGGGCTGCTGTGGGGGCTAGACTCAGTAACAGGACTTCAGTAATATGGGCTTCCCCAGGACAGCGGCTGGGCTCATTTTGACATGGAGGGGAAGAAAGCACTGTGCCCAGCAGCAATGGCAAATGCGCCCCCAGGCGTTTGTGAGTGTGGCTGGGGTTGATCGTCACCCCAATGCGCAGAACTTTAAGACACTGGTTCCCAACCTTGGCTGCATGTTGGAACCATCTGGAAAGCTTTCAAATGTGCCGATGTCTACTTCTCACCAGAAATTCCAGTATCATTGGTCTGGGGGCCGAGTTGGATACTGGGAGTTTTAAAAATTCCCCAGAGTAGAGCAGTGGACACGGCCCTCTATTGCAGTGTGCAAGCACTGAGTGGAGGGAGCCAGTTCCCACGTGGCTGACCATGTATCAAATCTGCCCCAGCAGCTCGAAAAACACAGTGGGCACATGTACATATGGGTCCAAAGTTCCTGATGGGATGGAGGAATGGAGGAGAGAGGACTGTAGCATGATCAAGACCATTGGACGGTTCTGTCTGCCACACGCATGAACCCTCTGGCATAAAAGAAAATCTTTCTTATAAAAGTTCCTTAGGGGGCCAGCAGGTGGCATGGTGGTCAAGGCACTGGATTTCCACATGGTCAATCATGGTTGGAGTCCTAGACCCAGTGGCTTGTTTTTTCGCTTTCCCTTTCTCTCTCTCTCTCTGGTCAAATAATAATAAATAAAATAAATAATTTTGAGAGGTTTTTGCTATATGGTACGTGTGCTCACTAGAAAGACAGAGACAGACAGGTAGACAGAAAGTGAGAAATCACCACACAAAAGGGAAGAACCCCCCCCCGCCCCCCCGGGGTTTTAGCCACTCTGCAATCCCTTCTCTTCCATTCTCCTCTGGGGATCTTGGGCATGCATGCACATACACCCAGCATGAGTTTAAGCCACCGGGCCCAGGACTCAAACAACAGTCAATTACATGGAGTCCAGAGACATAACCATTATTCTAACTGCTGGTCCCAATAATTTTTTAAAAATGGGACCCGCAGATAGCATAGTGGTTTCGTCACTGGACTCCCACATACCTGACTGTGGTTGGAGTCCTGGACCTGGCAGCTTAAAACTCATGCCAGGCACATGTGCTTACATGCCCAAAATCCCAATAAGAAAATGGAAGAGAAGGGACTGAGGTGTGGCCATTCCCCCAGGGGATGATTTCTAGCTTTCTGTCTGTCTCTCTCTGTCTTTTCAGTGAGCACATGTGCCTTATAGCAAAAATCTCTGTTAAAAAGTAAAAAAAAAAAAAATAGAGGGATCAGCAAATGGCTAACGGCTATGTTGCTGGGCTCCCATGTAGTCGACTATGATTCAAGTCCCGGACCTGGCAGCTTAACACCAGCTCACACCAGGCACATGTGTATGCGTGCCCAAAAATCCCAAGAGGAGAAGGAATTACAAGATGGCCATCCCCTTGGGGGGTGATTTCTCTCTTTCTGTCTCTCTCTCTCTCTCTCTGTCTCTCTCTCTCTGGAGCAAGTGCATGTGCCCTATAGCAAAAATCTCTCTTAAAAAAAGTTCCCAGATGCTTTTGAAAGTAATAATAATAATAATAATAAGTATATCCCTTTCACAAGAGAGAAAAAGATAAGTGGGGCCAGCAGGTGGCATGGTGGTTAAGGTGCTGGATCCCACATGGCTGACTATGTGTTCTGGATCCAATGACTTGAAAATTATATAGGTGTTGAAGATAGAAACCAGCCCAGGCCTGAGAGAGAGCCAGAAGGGAAGAATGCAGGAGGGAGTTGAAGGCGACCCCATTCCCAGGCAGACAGTTGCAGGGACCGCGTGGTCACCGGGATGGAGCTCCAGGCATGGGCCGGGTCTCGAGACATTGGGCGACATTGTGCAAGCCAAGATATTGTCTAAGTACTAAGTTAGTGATAGCTATGGCTCTTGTCCTGGATACAGCCTACAAAGAGGGTCCCGTATATTGTACATTATTCTCTATAGCCAAACTCACGCACGGCTTGTCTGATTTACTTTGGAATAAACGGGCTCTGTTCTGGCACAGTTTTGCTTCTACTCCAAGTGAGCTTTAGCCCCCTGCTTTAACCTTTTCCTCATCTCTTTTCTCAATCCTTCGCGACACCTTACCTTCAAGCCCTGAATTTCTCACATTCTGGCACTTGTGTTTGTGTGTTTGTGTGTGTGTGTGTGTGTGTGTGTGTGTGCCCAAAAAGCCCTGGCGTTGGGGGGGGGGGTTCTCACTTTCCCTTTCTCTCTGTCTGCCTGTCTCCCGCAAGTACACACATCCTATGGCAAAAAAGAAAAAAGAAAACAGCACCCTCAACAAGGTCTCATGCTGTGACCCAGCCCCCTAGCTGAGCACAGTCCAGGCATGGGCACGTGTCCTGGCACGTTCGGGTGACCCAGGGACTGAACCCAGTCTTCCATATGGCCTCCAGCATAGTGGAGTGCTGAGCTACCACTGCTCCACTGCAGCTGGGCCTCGAGAGATGGATGTGTTACCCACCACTTAGAGAGCAGCTAGAGGAACACATGCCACATTCCAGCTGGGGGCACCTGGGTCCAATGTCCTGAAGACCAGAGACCCTGGTAAATCACCGCCACCTCTGCGGGCCTAGAAGCCTTGCCAAGTGACCGCTGTGTACCATGGTCAGCTGCACTGCATGAACGCCGGGTCCCCAGCCCCAGAGAGCCTGACTCAGGAACAGCTGTCAGCAGGCAACTGATTTAAAGTCAGTTTTGAGAGGAAATTTTTGTATCAGTGTTTTAATTTCTTGAACGAATCTCTGCCCAATCCAATAGTTTGGAAAATGCTCCAGAAAGGAAGAATGACCAGTGAAGTCATGGTGTGGCAGTTATTTTATTTGTCTTATCATTGACTACTATCCCTCTATAGCTCATGACAACACACTGATCAGCAATACCTGGCTTCAGGGCCAAGAGGGTCTGGTCCCAGGTTTCAGCATTCACACTGCAGTGGTCTAACCATTCCTGTATTTTCCTACCTACGCTGCCTGAGACTCTAGGTGCAGTCTGTGAGTCCAGAATCTAGTCTTGGACGAGATCCACAACAAAAGCCCCCGTCTGCAGGTGACAAGTGAAGCGCACGTTTTCATCTCATGGTGCAGATCCTGGGTCGTCAGAAAAGTCATGCCATCTTGGGACCAGCAGTTAGCATAATGGCTATGTCGCTGGACTCCCACGTAGTCGACCCTGGTTCACGTCCTGGACCCGGTGGCTTAAAACTCACACCAGGCGCATGTGCGTGCATGCCCAAGATCCTGAGAGGAGAATGGAGGAGAAGGGATTGCGGCATGACCATCCCCCCTGGGGGACGATTTCTCGCTTTCTGTCTCTCTGTCTCTCTCTCTGCCTGTCTGGCGAGCGCACGTGCCCTATAGCAAAAACCTCTAAAAAAAAAAAAAAAGAAAGAAAGAAAATCATGCCATCTTTGTGTTCTTCTGTGCAAAATTGTGTCATGACTTTTCCAACAACCCAACCCGTGCAGGGATGTATTCTTCAGGCTTCTCAGATGCCCAGTGCTAACGGTTGAGTAAGTGCTCAGTTACATGGGGTCAGCACAGGCAGTCTGGAAGAAGTCTCTGTACACCAGTGGGGAGAGACTCGCATCTATTACAGGGAGCGAACACGAAGTGATATGCTACAGGTCCTCGCTGACACGTGTGAAACGTCTGTTAGAATTCAGAGCCTTTTGCACATTAGGAAGATTATGCAGTTCCTTCTTATCAACTGATGCAGATAATAGAATCCAGACTCACTCCGAGTGAGGACAGTGATGAACACTCGTGTGGGCCCAGCCAAGGCGGCACAGGGGTAGTGCAACGCTATGCAATGCAGGAATCCACGTGGGTGATCAGGCTTCGATTTCCACGTCAGCCCGTACACACAAGGCACGCACTTACACGCCGGTGATCCTGGCTGACCAGAAAGGTCTGGGACAGGGGTGAGATCCTGTGGTCTATTTCTCTGTTTCTTTCACAAAAGCAGTAAATTTTTTCAAAAGTTGTTAGATAAATATATAAATAAATACAGTTACAACACGTACAAAGCAAAACCTGACAGAAGTAAAAGGAGACGGAGACAGATCCACACTTGGAGGGGGAGGCTGGAACATGACTGGTGAACAGGCAGGGGAAAGTAAGAGGGGAAGAGAACTGGGAGAACAGGGTCAGCAGACTCGATGCCATGCACGCGTACAGAACGCTTACCCAATGATTGCAGGGTGCGCTTCCTTCCCACCCCAGATGAAAACTGGCAATGGGCTGAGGACTGCCGTTATAACAGAGTCCGCTCTCTGCCCGCAGTGTCGCTTAGCTAAACAGCAATAACAAAACCTGGAAAGCAGGCTCTTCAAGAAGTTTATGGAAATGATATTACAAATAACAAAAAAAAAAAAAAAAGGCATGGATTTCAGAATGTTTTTGTGCCAAAATAAGCCTATACTTTCATTCATTTTTTTCATAAACTTCTTAAAGTTCCCATGTATCATTCTAAACAAACCACAGGGCAAATAAATCAATGCTAAGTTAAGAGGAGAGAAACAAACAAACAAAAAGCCAGACTACAGTCCAAAAGGCAGGGCGCCTCCGCAGACCTGTCAGTGCCTGGGTTAGCCGCGGGCAGGTGGGACGCCTGGTCTGTTTGCTTCAAGGTGGCTTCTTCATGGGATAACAGAAGGGTACTGCATCAATACCTACTATACACAGGAAAGGAATCCTGGAAGCTGGAGGAAGGGGAGCCTTGCCCAGTGGCCTGGGGCAGCTCCGTTTGCTAATGATTTCTGTGGTAACTAGGGAGCCCTGACAAAGCTCCCCCGCAGAGTGACCACAAGCAAGCCTCAGAGCAGGCGAGAGATGCCTGGGGTCCCCCCCCCCCCGCCCCGCCTGACATCTTTGTTCTTCTGCATGGGCCTGTTTCGGGCCTGTTAGCAGTAGTGTCACAGGACAGCCCAGAATCCCTCTTCTGTTTTTATGGGGGGTTTTAAGAGAGATTTTTGCCCTCAGACAGCTTCTTGTGCTTTTCCTGCACCTCCAGCTCCTCCCTGTGGTCCCCCTCCTGCACCACCATCTCCTGATCCGCCGGATACTCACCTGCCTCGGCCTCCTCCTCCTCCGTGGCAGGCACCATCGCTCAGGCCAGGCTGGCACCGAGGGCCTCTCAATGTCCAGCACACAGGACCCCTCGCTGGCCTTTTCCTCTGTTTGGGTCTGACCCTTGAGCTTGTGGAGTAGTGGAGGTTTGGTGACTGGTACAGGCGGAAGTTGACGAAGCACAGCAGGGTGGGGTAGAACTCAGTAAAGGTGGCCATGACCCTTTAGTCCACGTCTGTTGAGTGGTCGTGGGAGAAGGCGTAGGGGGTGATCCGCATGATGGGCTGCCCCTGCACCTCCACCTGGTAGTAAACGCCTTTGATGGACAGGAAGACCTTGCGCAGGCCCCTGGTGATGACATAGTGCATGAACTCCATGGAGAGCTGGTGGCACGGCTGGATGGCGTGCACGTGGCACTTGGCGGTCGGCAGGAAGGTGGAGAAGAGGAAGCACATGGAAGGGCATTGTCCAGGTCCTGCAGGGCGTCAATGAAGGTAGGATACCGCTCCTTGATGAGTGGTCAAGTTTGTAGGGCAGGCCACGTGCTTGACTGGGCATGGGGCCAGCAGTGCAGGCGCTGAAATCGGAGCAGCTCCCCCTAAATCCCAGCTTGTCTGAGAAATGAGGATGACAATGTTGGCTTCAGGCAGAGGGAGAGGAAGGGGTCCTGGGGTCTAGAACCGGCCTCAGGCCTCCCTTGCCCACAGCGTGCAGTGAATGTAAGGCTTCCCATCACTGCTGTTTCAATCCCAGCCAGCCTCCTTGTGGCAGCTGCTTTCTGTCTTGTCCAGCAGCCGAACACAGCAGTCCCTTTCCCAAAGGCATCCTCTGTTCCCAGTGGCCCTGGCAGTGTCCTGAGGACAGACCTGAACCTGCCACTCAGGCCAGAAACTGCGATGCTGGAGTGACCATGACAACTGCACCCTTGCACCTGGAGGTGGGGTCACCAACAAAGCGGGAGAGGACAGTCCCCAAGAGAAATGAGGGTGGCTTCCCCAGAAAAGGTGGAACAAGATAACCTGACGCATCAAATGACAGCTGGGGGCCGAGCTTCGGTGGTACAGGCAGTAGCAGACAGCCACATTGCCTGCTGCAGGTTCCGAGCCTTGGCAGGCCTGGAAACACACTAGGCTCATGCTCCCAGGATCCTGGCAAGCTGCAGCGCGGAGAAAAGGGAATCATGGCAGGATTAGGTCCTGCTGGAAGTGCCCATCTTTCTCTCTCTCTCTCTTTCTCTCTTTCTCTCATGCACACACACATGAATAAAATAAACTTAAAAAAAAAAAAATTACACCCCTAACCCTCTGATGAGGCCCTGCCCTGGAGAATAGTGTGGGCTTCAGACCGTTCTGGTTAGAGCAGACCACCAAGAGTCCCCATGGCCCAGAGGTGCAAAGTCTGCCTCTTCAGCGAGTTGCTGGTCCGTGCTCTCCCAAATGGGCACCTGTTCCCCTTCCCCCCTCTCATCATCCCTCACCCACCCAACTCAGTGGCACAAGAGGACTCTGCCCCTGGGGACAGCCATTCCCAGCTCCTGCTCTGGAGGGAGCTGCTGGTCCAGGCCTGATAGGCACAGACTCGGGCCATTGAGATCCCGCCTCCCATGCTCAGTGTGTTCTGCTGAGTGGGCCGCCTGCACCTGGCGTGAGGCGGTTCCGGTTAGGACAATGTTCCTCACATGTGCGCCAGGCCCTGCGACTGCTTCTGGCTGCCTGGAGTCATGTCAGCGTCCTCCCGCTCTAGCACTGCCACTAGACCTGGTATGATGGGGAGCGTTCTCCATGTTGCGCAGACGGGTAGCCACTGGCCATGTGGCTGGTGGCCCGCTTCGATGTGG
>NW_006202562.1:657680-677549 GCF_000334495.1 Tupaia belangeri chinensis | reverse complement strand
CCCCCTTGTGGCGCGGCGGGTTAGCCACTGGCCATGTGGCTGTTGCCCATCTGCGATGTGGCTGCTGCCACCGGGAACTCGTGCTTTCACAGCCGAGGAGCCACATGCAGCTAGAGTGCGGGACAGAGAGGAGCCTGGAGACGTGTGCATGTACCGACTAGCAATCTCAGAGCTGCCCGTGGGCATGAGGTCCTCGAAAAATGTGCAGAACATGTGTACTATGAAAAAAACTGTATGTGGATTTGAAAAATATTTGCATGAAAATAAATAAATTCATAGGGCCAGAGGGTGGCTCAGTGGTTACAACTGGACCTATGGGTGAGGGGCCGGGGATCAAGTCCCAGAGTCTCCCTCTAAACACACCAGAAGTGTGAGCTCAGTCAGGCTGCTGGGACAGGGGGTCACAGCGTAAGAACCCTGGTGGGGGTGTTTGTTTTCTCATTCTCTCTGTTTCTTTCTTATGGAATAAAGAAACAAATAAGCTTTGAAAAAACCAACTTGGACTTTAACTCCATTTGTCCGGGAGCTTTGTGAAGTCCCCTTGTATTCGCCTTTGTGGGTGGATAGGCCCCTCCCAGTTCTGTCCTTAGGGTTCTATCCCACAAAAAGGAATCCCGTTAATAGATCAAAAACATCATCATAGCCAGAGAGTGGACAAAACAAAGCTTTATTTGAACTCCCCTGCAAGCCCTTTGAGGCCCTGACCACCACCCGGCTGATCTCAGCAACATGGACGCCTAAGCCATTTCATGAATAGCACGGCAGCCATGGCGCCAGGTCCCCACGTGGCCTGTGTTGCTAAGCCTGTAAGAGAAGCCCCTCCCACAGTGTATGTGCAGCCCAGGCCACGTGCTGGTTGTCATGGCATGCTCTCCTGGCCACTCGCAAGGCCAGCACAACCGTGGCCCTGAGCACCACTCAGCACCCAGACACTGGCTGGACACCCCCTATATAGCCACAAGGCATGGTGGGACAAAGGACAACCTTCCCTGCCCTCAAGGACCCAGCTCACCACAGCCTTCCCCTGTCCCACACTCTCACATGCTTAGCTACACAATACACACTGGGTGACCTCATCAACTGCAACTTCTGGCTCATGTCCAGAGGACTTAAGGTGCATCTCAAAGGAGAGCCAGTGGGCCAGAGCTGCCAGCTCAGCACCCGGCCTCCCTGGTTCTTAACTGCCCAGCCACGGAGTGAGGGGCAGGCAGACTCAGCGAGGACCAGGTCTGGTCAAACTCGGGCTCTAACTAGCCACCAGTATTTCCCCCAGCTTCGCTGAACAGCCATATATTTGGGACATGCTGACCTCCTACTGAGAGATGCAGAGGGCGGGGGAGGGGTGGGGGTGTTTCCGGACCTCAGCTTGGAGACACGGGTTGGACTGGAGTAGCTTCGAACTTTTAGTTCCAAAGGTCAGAAGGTCATCCCATCGCTTAGGGGTTCATTCCATTCTGCATGGACAGACACAGAGTGGCAGGCACAGCCAGGGCTCTGCCGGCTTGTGGGCCTCAGAGCCCTGTGCTGAGGTGGAGAACTGATGGCCCCAGTGCAGACTACAGCTCACGGACAGTCGCTAAAGGTGCCCTCGGCCCTTAGCACATTGCTCCAGCAGGGAGGGAACAAAAGGCGAGACTGACGGAGCGCTACTGTGAGTGCACACGAGGGCATCCACACACTACAATGAAGGCTCACACATGGCTCTCCCCAAATACAAAAGTATAAAAATAAAATCTCTGCCTTGTGTATCTGGAAGCATCTGGAGGCAACATGATTGCGTCTACGTCCAAGTTCTCTGAGCAGGCATGCTCAGCAGGCCCTCACCTTCCTGGGCTGTCTGGGGAGCAGAGACAGAGGTGACAGGACTCCGTCCCGGAAGCCAAACCCAGGACAAGACCAGCACACCCCAGCGGCATCTGGTGGCACGGGCTGCAGGGTCTCCAGCAGGAGAGGGAGGTTGAGCCTGACTGCACGTTCACATTCAGGGTGGTGCTGGGCAGTGCTGGGAGCGGGTACTCCTGGGACACTCAGCTAGCCAGCCCCAGGCTGTGCTCCGAGGACAAGCCAGGGGCCGGGCGCCAACTCAGGCCGAGCCCGGGCACAGTGCGCCTTCTCACTTAGCAACGCCCCCTTTGTCCTTGTGCTTCTGGTAGGCGCCCAGGATCTCCGTGATGACACTGGGGTCCTCTAGGGTGGTGGTGTCCCCCAGGTCCTGGGCTTTGCCTGTGATGATCTTCCTTAGCAGCCGCCGCATTACTTTTCCAGACCGCGTTTTCGGCAGACGTTTCACCACCTGGCGAGGGACAGGCATAGCATCAGCATTTGGGGCGACACACCAGCGTCTATGCCCACTTCCGACCGCACTGAGAGATAAGGGCTCTGTGCAGGGCACCTCTGGCTGGGGACTCCAGCCAGATGATGAGTGGGGCCTTGCCCTGGAACGTGGTGGGCGCCCCAGCCCCCAGCTATATCCTCCTGCAGCTGCAATCAACCCTAAGGGCAGGACCCCCACGAGCCGGTCCTCTCTGAAGCTCTCCACAGGCAGGGCCTGCAGGGCCGGCTCGCCCCATGCCTTGATTGTCCCCCAGCTATACCACGCAGCATCCCAGGTGGTTCTGGTCTTGCATAAGAACTCAGGAGAACGAGCTTGTCTCTCTGTGTCTAAAAATTAACGTTCAGCATTTTTTTTTTTTTTTGGAGAGATTTTTTTTTTGCTATAGGGCGCGTGCGCTCGCCAGACAGACAGAGAGAGACATAGAGACAGAAAGCGAGAAATCACCCCCCAGGGGGGATGGTCACGCTGCAATCCCTTCTCCTCCATTCTCCTCTCGGGATCTTGGGCACGCACGCACACGTGCCCGGCGTGAGTTTTAAGCCACCGGGTCCAGGACGCGAACCGCGGTCGACTACGTGGGAGGCCAGCGACATAGCCATTACGCTAACTGCTGGTTCCCTAACGTTCAGCATTTTCAGGCACCTATGGCCATTTGATGAGAATGGCAATTCCAAGCCACGTGTGCAGCCCAGTGACTCTTCAGATTGTTCAGCTCCCCTCAGGGACGTTCGGGACCCTGAGACTGGTCATGAGCCAACAGTGACTGCAGCACTAAGTGAGGCTGGGGCCCGCCGGTCTGAGCTCCACTGCCCCAGCCCGGAAGGCTGTAGCGAATGGTAGTGAGGAAGGATGGCAAAGCCACAGGGAGGGCTCGGTCCCCACCAGATTCAGCCCTCAGGAGGAGGCCTGGGTCTCCCTGGCTGGCACCAGGAGTTGGATTCAGAAACCACAAGACCATGGCCAGACAGTGGCACCTGGGTAACAACGCTCATGGTGCTGACCCCAAGGAAGGTTCCAGGCTTGTGCCTAGAGACAGCCCTGTACACGCTGGGACACATGTCCCTGATCCAGGGCAACTGAGAGTGGGGGTGGATCAGAGTGTCAAGATCGAGTCGGGGATGATGTCTGTTTGTCTCTGGCTCTTTCTCTCTGCGGGTCTCTCTCAAACATGGAAGAAAGACAGAAGACCTTTATCAGATTATTCTCCCAAAATGATCAGAGAAATTGCATGGAGCCAGTCAATTTCACATCTTCAGTCGCTTTACATCCATATACAACTGGCTTTGCATCCCAATTTCTCCTCCGTTATTCTCTTTGCGTTCCACTTCCTTCTTCCCCGTTCCTTTTACATCCCATTTCCCCTTCCCCCATTCTCTGCCCTTCAAAAGAATAAACCTGAGGCTGGTTATGGTCGCAATTTCTCCATCAGAGAAGTTGTGCCCACTCAATCCTCGCTTTTCGATAACTGTGTGTCTTTGTGTGTTTTGTTATTGTGTCTATTTCTAATCCGCAGCCCTCCCCACTCAAAATCGTGTTCATGCTGAGCTGGCCTCAGCACCTGGGCACTCTCCACATGTCCAACAGAAACCCCTTCTTCCCTTCTCCGCCCCCTGTTCAGTAACTAGCTTCCTCAGCCAGCACCGAGAGGGTGGACGCCTGCCCAGAACAGCTCCCGACCAGGAGTGGGAGCCCAGGCGCCATCTCCCTCACCCTACAACACAGCAACCACCTTCACCTCCCACCCAGGAAAAGCCCAACAGCCCAACAGCTAGTGCTGGCTCTGAGCTGGCTCCAAGAACAAACATGCTCCCGAAGGATCTCATGGCTGACAGTGTGGGAGGCGGGGAGGAGGCTCAGAGAGCTGCGGCTGCAGGCGCTCACCAGGATCTGGTCAGGCACGGCGTATTTGGCGATCTTGGTGGCCACCATGGACTTGAGCTCCTTCTTCACCACGTCGGGGTCACCCGTGTCGTCTTTCAGCACGATGAAGGCAAACGCGGCTGGAAGAAAGTGCAGGAGGGGCATGTTAGATCGTGGACCCTTCCCCAGGCGGAGCCAGACCCAGATCTGAAGGCGGCGAACATCACGTGGGTCAGCCCACGGCAGCGGCTTGTCCCGTGGTGGCCCTGCACATGCACTCCATGCTGTGCAAAGTGGAAGACATTCTCTTTTCATAAAGGTTTTTGACAAAGGGTACATGCACTTGTGGAAGAGAGTGAAAGAGAGAGAGAGTGAGAAATCACCCCTGGCGGGGGCGGGGGGGCACACCACAATCCACTCTCTGTTCTCCTGAGATCTTGGGTACGCATGCTCACATGCCTGGCATGAGTTTCAAGCCACCAAGCCTGGGACTCGAACCGCCATCACCCAAGTGAGAGCCCAGTGACCCAGGGGCTACACCACCTGCTGGCCCCAAGTAGAAGAAATTCTAACAGCTCCACACACATCCCCAGGGTGGTTGGGTGAGGTCTGAGCTCAGCATCATGGCTCTGGCACTGACAGATCTCCATGACTGGGACATGTGACCCGACCTTTCAGTTCACTTGTCCGTTAAGTAACATGTGGGCACTCACACATGGGCCCCTGTGTCCTGTGTGGTGCCACTCCTGCTGTGGCGATCTGAATGTGGAATGACTCAGATGTGGCTCCTGCCCTGGAGCCAGGTCTCCGCCGTTCAGCAGCACAGGTGTGGGCTACACAGCAGGGACAGTCCACCTGCACCGGGGTTCGCACCGAGCTGAACCTAGGTCTTGTTTTTGACACCCTGGGTGCTCCAGAAAGGGTGTGAAGCAGGGCCCCTGCGATGCCATTGACGTAATTTTAGTGTTCTCTATGAGAGCAGTCACTTGTCCCAGCACCATCTTTGAGGTTTATTTACTTATTTATTCTGTGAGTGAGAGGCAGATGCATGTGCCTGGTGTGCTCAGGGAGGTCTCAGGATGCAAACTGGGAACCTCCCGTGTAGGTTAGTCTTGGACTGCTGCACAACATCCGACCCCAGCACCAGGTCTAACAGTATGTCCTCCCCATGGACCTACGCAGCACCCACTCCCCTACACAGTCTGCCACGTGCAGCTCTCCTGGCAGTGCCCCCAGATCACTCATGCCCCATCCCAGTACCTTGTTCTCTGACATGTATCACAGAGCACACCGTGTCACTCTGTGGACTGTGCCTCTTGTGCAGGGCCTGTCTGTCCCCTCTACCTTGAGCCCTCCAGTAGGTGGCTTCACGACAGCAGGTACTTTTGTCTGTTTCACTCACTGCCGTGTGCTCAGCATCTAGAACCATGCCTTGAACATGGTAGGTGCCAACTAACACACCTGGAACACAGCAAGAGCTCAACTAGCATGGCAGGTGTCAATTCACACACCTGGAACACAGAAGGTGCTCAACTCACACCTGGAATACGATAGGTCCTCAACTCACATCTGGAACACAGTAGGTGCTCAGCTAACACACCTGGAACATGGTAGGTTCTCAACTAACACACCTGAAACACAGCAGGTGTTGAGTAACACACCTAGAACATGGTAGGTGCTCAACTAACACACCTGGAACATGATGGTTGCTCAGTTAATACACCTGGAACACGGTAGGTGCTCAACTAACACACCTGGAACACAGTGGGTGCTCAACTCACACACCTGGAACACGGGAGCTGTTCAACTAACATACCTAGAACACTGTAGGGGCTAAACGAACACAACTGGAACACAGTAGGTGCACAACTAACACACCTGGAACATGGTAGGTGCTCAACTGACACACCTGGAACATGGTAGGTGCTCAACTGACACACCTGGAACACGATTGGTGCTCAACTCACACCTGGAATATGGTAGGTACTCAACTCACACACCTGGAACACGGTAGGTGCTCAGCTCACACCTGGAATATGGTAGGTACTCAACTCACACACCTAGAACACAGTAGATGCTCAGCTAACATACCTGGAACATAGTAGGTGCTCAACTAACACACCTGAAACACAGGAGGTGCTCAACTAACACACCTGGCACACAGTAGGTGTCAACTAACACACCTAGAACCTGGTAGGTGCTCAACTAACATACCTGGAACACGGTAGGTGTCAACTAATGTGTTAGATGCATCCATGATTGTTTGCTGAACAAGCTTCATTCTGTACAGCCCTATAGCCTTTGCCTGAAAGACCTCCCGTCACTCCCTGGAAAACTCCTATTCACCCCTCAAGTCTCAGTTTAACCACTTTATACTATGTGAAGCCTTTCTTGACCCTGTACCTGAATCCAGTTAAGGCACTTGCTATGTGGAAACGGGTTCCCCACTTCCCCATGCCAACAGGCTGTGAGATCTTTAAGGGAAAGAACCGTTTTTTTCATCTTGGCTGGTGTGATAGAATTGAAAGTGGGTCTGAACTGTTCCTGTGGAAAAAAAGCCAGTTGGGGGAATAGCAGATGGTGTAATGGTTACATTGCTGGGCTGGACTCCCACATAGTCAACTGCAGTTCGAGTCCCAGATCTGGTGACATCAAACTCATGCCAGGCACATGTGTGTGCATGCCCAAAATCCTGAGGAGAATGTAGAAGGGATTGCAGCACGCTCATCAACCCAAGGGGTTATTTCTCGCTTTCTGTCTCTCTCTCTGTCTCTCCAGCAAGTGCATGCACCCTATAGCAAAAATATCTCTGAAAGAAAATTTTTTAAAAAGCCAGCTAGGCACCAGGAGGAGGTGTGCGAGGCTCGGGACACCAAAGATGATGCCACCCCCCACCTCCGCCTACTGCAACCTGGCCCCTGACAGCCCTTTCCACACCCTGGCTGCCCAGTAGAGGGACAGCAGCCTCCTTGGCATTCTTTTCACAGCACCTGAGAACACTATTTCTTTTTGAAGGTTTTTCACCATAGTGCATGTATACTCACTAGAGAGAGACAGAGAGGGAAACTGAGAAAGCATCCCCCCCGGGGGGTGGCCACACTGAAATCCCTTCTCTTCCATTCTCCTCTTGGGGTTTTAGGCAGGTACACACACACGCCTGACGTGATTTTTAAGCCACCAGGTCTAGGACTCGAACCACGTTAGCCATATGGGAGTCCAGTACCTTAATCACTACACCATACTTTTTTAAAAGCACTTAAATAAATCTTAAGCTTCACAATGGGTTGATTTAAAGACAGTGTGTAAGTGATGGAAAAGCTGCATGCAGGTGTGCAGGCAGGCAAGTGTCATTCGGGAGGCCGACACAGGGCACTGCAGCAGCAAGAGCTGCCACCAGCAACCTGACCCCTGGGCAGAGCAGGAGGGTCAGCCTATGCAGCTCCTGCAGAAGGTCATGCTGGGTCAGGCCAGGCTGCCACTGTGGACCATTATAACACTCAGGCCCTCCTGACCTGCCCAGGCCCGGCCACTCAGAAGCTGAAGACTTTGGAACCAAGCATGTCCTTGGCAAAAGCCATTGTGCCCACTTGCTCTGCATGCCCTGGTGTGTCACTGTGCCATGGGGATCACAGGCCCAAGCTGGCAGGCCCATGGTAGCATGCCGGCCTGGCAGTTCAGAGCAGCACGGGGCTGTGACTGAGCATGTGGGCCAGGAGGGCACCTGGGCTGGACATTTTGTTACATACTCCCCATAACCGGGCTTGGACAGGGTCCCAGTCAGACACATTGTGGACAGAGGGGAACATTGTGGACAGAGGGGCCCCCACGCTCAACTGGGGGCCACCAGGTCATGGCCGCTCACGTATGCCTGTCCTGACAAGGACCAGGAACTGAGCAGTCCAGAGACCCCACCCTGCCTGATACGCACGAGGTTTGGCCTCCTCACCCAAAATCCCCACCTAGGTAAGAAGGAAGCCAACAGCCCGACCCACGTACCCTACTGCCACCCGCCCACCCACGTGCGATCCTCCCACGGAGGGGCCCATGACGGCAGGCCGGGGTGGAAGCTCACCTTCTCCTTTGATGTCGTGGGGGTAGCCGATGACAGCAGTTTCTGGAACTGCAGGGTGGTCAGCCTGTGCACAACAGAGGACAGACCAGCACAATGTGGCAAGCCCCAGGGTGCTCAGGGAGACGCAGAACAACCACCACCCAACTCCGAGACCAACAGGGCACCACCAAGGCAAGAGTAGAGGAGGCCAGCCGCACTCACCATGGCGTCCTCGATCTCCGCGGTCCCCAGCCGGTGGCCGCTGATGTTGATGACATCATCCATCCGCCCCGTGATCTGGTAGTAGCCCTCCTGGGTTCGGTAAGCCCCGTCTCCGGTGAAGTAATAGCCTGCACGGCGAGGAGGCTGAGCACAGGACCCCAGAGCACAGCACCCCACAGTTCATGTCCTTCCTCCAGGGCCCCAGGGCCTAAGCATGCCCTGACCTCACCCTACAGCTAACGCCCTGAAGCCCAGTGCCCGGCCCATTCCTGGCTCACCCTGACCCAGTCACTTCTCTATGTGGCACCACCTGGCCATGAAAGTGACAGCCCAGCAAGCAGGGCAGGTGACGTGGACGCAGCAGAGCACCCCCCCACCCCCCGTGGCCTCAGCACCACACACACTCAGAGAGCAGAGGTGTAAAGCGGCACGTTCATGGAGCTTCCCAAAGGTGCCCACTAGCGTGCCAAGGCCTCTGCACAGCCAGGGGCACCTGCGGTCTGGGCTGGCACGGGTGTGGGTGCATGGTGGCATGAGAGCTCTCTTGGGATGCTTGTCTCTGTCTCCTGTCTCTGTCTCTCAGAAGAAACAAACTTTTAAAAAAAAGTTAAAAAAAAAAAAAAAAAGCAAGTCTCATTTACAAGCTCAAGACTAAACACTGCTGGTTCTGACCAGGCAGAGAAGGCATGCGTGAAAAGCTTCCACCAATGACACAAGCAAACTCAAAAATATGAAAGTAAAGCAAAGAAAGCTCCCAGCCAGCGTGACAGTTCTTGAGGAGGGTTTCTTTACCCTTCTACCCTTCTGTCCTCATGGCCACCAGGCTGCCCAGCCCAGAGCTTCGAGCTCTCACTAGCCTTGTGGGCTTACTCCCAGCTCTCGGATGAGGACAGTCAGCGAGGTAGAGTTGGGGAGTGGCTGCATTCAAGCTTGTGCCCCCAGAGTGCCCATGCTTGCCCCGCACTATTCAGCACTCACAGTCACGGTGACACAAACATCTGAGGCTGTGACCCCGGCAGTCCACGAGGAAGGCACAAGGGGACCAGCTGGGCCCTCTCACCTGGATACGCCTTGAAGTAGGCATCGACGAATCTCTGGTGGTCACCATAGATGGTCCTGGCCATGCCTGGCCAGGCCTGGGAGAGGCACAGGGCCCCGGAGACATCACGGCCCTCCATTACATTTCCCTGCAGCCCCAGGGAGACACGTGGGAGAGAAAGGCAGGATATGGGTGAGGGACAAAGACTGGCAGGCAGCGTCGTTCTCACTGCTGGGCTGGGACAGAAAAATGGCATGCAGTGCCCCAAATGGAGCCACCCAGAGCTTTCTCCTCTGCGAGGAGACAGCCTCCCGAGGGCTCTGAGGAGGACCCTGGTGGCCTGCAGGACCAGATACCTACCTGCAGGGACACGCAATGGATGTTTTACGCCTACCTGGGAAGGATATGCTAACACAGCTGGCTGAAACCGGTTGGAGTCAAGATGGTGGGAAGAATGAACACTACCCAGCCCCGAAGTCCATTATACTCCATTATAATGTGTTAGCATGTAAGGGTCTGCACCCTGGGGGGAGAGACATGCCTTGCTGGGCACACTTTGAACCATGTGCAAAAGCTCACCTGCACAACGGAGTTGTTTTGACTCACCCCCTACGGCCTCCATTTCTCCAAGTCCCTGTGCATAATCCACCCACATTTAACATCTCAGTCGGGGATGAGGCCTGGGACACCAGCACTCAGGGCTGCTCCCCCTGTCTTTTCTCTCCCCAGAGCAGCCCTCCACTGTCTCCCCGTACACTCCACTTGTCTCACTCACTGGCTCGCTCTCGCACAAAACCACCAACTGCCCAGCCCAGAGCCAAAAGGTCACGTGCTGCATCGGTGGGCTCGGCCCGGGTCACACAGCCAGGTATCCAATGCATCTCTCAGACCCGAGAGTCTGCAGTGAACACTGCGTGAGGACACGAGTCCTTCCTCCATGTCCCAGACCCTGAGCACAGGGAGGTGGGCAAGCACGGCGGGCACACGGGGGAGCCCTTACACACCTGCTCGTCCATGAGAATGGGGACGATGCCATAGAAGGGTCTCATGGCCATGCCGGGGAGGATTTCTGCCCCTTCTTCTGAGGGCCTCGGTGCGATGCAGATGCCGCCTGTCTCTGCAGGGAGGGCAAGGAAGAAATACCAACTGGCCCCGGGGCAGCCGCACAGTCATCAGATCATGCTTCTAAAGAGCACAGGACCTGTCTGCTGGGGCTCCCCCGGGGTGGGAGGTGGGGGAGCGCCCCTGTCTGGGGCAAGGAAATGACCAGTCAGACATGGCTCTGTCCCCTGCCCTGCGGAAGTGCAGGCCTCGGGTCCGCTCACCTGTCTGCCACCAGGTGTCCACCAGCGTGCACCGGCTGTCCCCCACCACCTTGTACAGCCACTCCCAGGCCTCTTGGTTGATGGGTTCTCCAACTGAAACCACACAGGAGGGAGACATTAGCAACGTCAAATGAAGCTGAAATCGAAGGGAATCCATTTGTAAGGGAGCACGTGTTTATAATTTTTCTATTCACGGTCATCAGAAAAGCTCACTGCAATGAGGTATTTTTGCCACCGCCAATGTAAAAACGTTAGCAAGGGCCTAGCTGCAGTGGTGCTCACACAGTGCCACTGCCTGGGAGGCTAGAAGCCATGAGGGAGGCCCAGCCTTTGTTTCTGAGCCAATTTGAACACACAAAGGTGGCTGTGCCTGCCTGTAATCCTGGCTCACTGGAGGCTGGGGCAGGAGGATTGTGCCATGGCAACACCCTGTCAAAAATGCCGTTCTCTGGCCCTCTTGGTCTTCCCCTCTCCTCTCTCTCTCTCCCCCTCTCCCCTTCTTTCTCTCTTTCTTTCAAAGGGAAAACGTTGGTAGGGAACCAGCAGTTAGCGTAATGGCTATGTCACTGGACTCCCACGTAGTCGACCGCGGTTCACGTCCCGGACCTGGTGGCTTAGAACTCACGCCAGGCACGTGTGCGTGCATGCCCAAGATCCCAAGAGGAGAATGGAAGAGAAGGGATTGCGGTGTGACCATCCCCCCTGGGGCGTGATTTCTCGCTTTCTGTCTCTATGTCTCTCTCTGTCTGGCTGGCGAGCGCACGCACCCTATAGCGAAAACCTCTCCAAAAAAAAAAAAAAGGGAAAACGTTGGTGAGAATGTGAGAGAAACAAAGTGTTACATACACAGACAGAATGCAATTTAGTAGAACAATTTTGAGGTATAATTTAGATGTTTCCCTTCATATTTGAAAGTACATATACCAATACAACTACTTTGCATGACTATTTGGGGCAGAATATACTGAAGCTAAGGATGTCTACCCTGTTTCCCAAAACTCCTGGCATATAACCCAGGAGCGTGAATATCCAAAGTAGAGCTATACAAAGATGCCCACAGCACCCCTGTCATAGCTGGAAACTGCAAGGGCTCACTAGAGCAGAACAGATGAACAGATTGTGGTATGCTCGCATAATGGAATACTACACAGCAATGAAAAAGCCAATCACGGCAACCCACCCCAACACAGATGAACCTTTGAGTCATGATCAATGGGACTGGCACAAAGAGATAGCACACATCACATGATCCCATCTTCATGAAGTTCCAGAACAGGCAAGCCAGTCCATGGTGGTCATGGTAAAGGGTAACTAACTAGGAAGGAGCAAAGAGTACCTCTGGAGACTAGAAATTTCTATAGCTTATAGCTTGGGACCAGCAGTTAGCGTAATGGCTATGTCGCTGTACTCCCACGTAG
This sequence comes from Tupaia belangeri chinensis, assembly GCF_000334495.1. NCBI lineage: Eukaryota > Metazoa > Chordata > Mammalia > Scandentia > Tupaiidae > Tupaia > Tupaia belangeri. Next base: position 665,299 of record NW_006202562.1, on the reverse strand, counting down.
TCGACTGTGGTTCGCATCCCGGATCCGGTGGCTTAAAACTCACGCCGGGCGCATGTGCGTGCATGCCCAAGATCCCGAGAAGAGAATAGAGGATAAGGGATTGCAGCATGGCCATCCCCCTGGGGGGTGATTTCTTGCTTTCTGTCTCTCTGTCTAACGAGTGCACGTGCCCTATAGCAAAAAAAAAAAAATCTCAAAAAAAAAAGAAATTTCTATAGCTTGACCTGGATGGGGTTTTCATAGATATAACCATTCCTCCAACTGAACACTTGATGTTTGTAGACATCATTAAATTTTATACCTAATAGAAAAGAAAAAGAAGTGCTTATGCCCTGGGGCCCTGTAACCCGACTTCTCAGTGTCTGCACTAGTGAAATGCCCACCTAGGACTGGTGTCTGACTAGGACTTGCAGCCCAGACACAGTGTTACTGCACTGACCACTCGGCATGGACGTGGGAGGGCCCTGCCAGGACAGCTGTGGACTGGGTTGCTCTGAGCAAGAGGCAACCAGATAAGAGTATTTATTTTAGTTACCCCATCAGCCATCTCTTCATTTGCCTTTCTGCCATGGGATGACAGAGCAAGAAAGTCTATGGGACCAGCAGTTCGCATTATGGCTATGTCACTGGACTCCCATGTAGTTGACTGTGGTTTGAGTCCCGAACCTGGCGGCTTAAACTCACACTGGGCACATGTGCACGCATGCCCAAGATCCCGAGAGGAGAATGAAGGAGAAGGGATTGTGGCGTGGCCATCCCCCCTGGGAGGTGATTTCTCACTTTCTGTCTCTCTGTCTCTCTCTGCCTTTCTGGCGAGTGCATGCACCCTATAGCCAAAACCTCTCCAAAAGAAAGAAAGAAAGAAAGAAAGAAAGAAAGAAAGAAAAAAGAAAGAAAGAAAGAAGGAAGGAAGGAAGGAAGGAAGGAAGGAAGGAAGGAAGGAAGGAAGGAAGGAAGGAAGGAAAGAAGGAAAGAAAGAAGGAAAGAAAAGAAAGAAAGAAGAAAGAAAGAAAGAAAAGAAAGTCCTTGCCAGATGCCACCCTCAGAAGTCTTGGACTTCCCAACCTCCAGAACCATGAGCCAATCAAGTCCTGTTTCTTATTCATTACCCAGTCTCAGGTATCCTTCCAACTGCACAAAACAAACGAAGACAGCACAGTTCAGGAAGAAGTCCAGAACTCTTTCTGAAATGATTTTATGTCGGCCCCCATTTCTGCTCATCTCATGTGGAAATTCAATGAACTTGGTTGGAGAGGCACAAATTGAACCCTAGCCACTAGGCAGGCCTCACCCAGTGAGGCACAGGATAGGATCTGTGACAGTATTTGTGACAGCGGCGCAGGACAGTATCTATGATCTGAGCGCCGAGAGTCCCAGGTCCAGAACGGCCAAGTAAATCCATGACAAAAGACGCAGAAGACTCCTGAGGGAGACTTGGGGTCCTGAGAGGCGGAAGGAGTCATGTGGAGGTGCGGGTAGCCGAGACCAGGACCCTGAGGGCTGTGCAGGGGGTGGGGGCACAGGGTCCCCAATCCAACTGGACGTGGGAGCAGGTGAGGTTTGTCAACTCTGGGTCAACACAGCCTCCCTGTTTACTCTGTGTGACCTTGGGAAAGGCCTGACCGCCCTGCACCTCAGTTTCCTGCTCTGACACAGGAAAACATCAGCGTGTAGTTCTCAGGGCTGACATGAAGATACAGGTACTTAATAAAAATGTGCTCTTATTAATAGTATTCAACCCTCTATATTTTTAATCTAGAAAGTTCTGTGAGAAACTGAAGGGTTTTATTGTCAATGGTAAAATAAGAGCAAAGAGAACAGGGCCCACAGGAGGCGTGGCGGTCAGTGCTGTGAGGCTGGCCCACAGGAGGGTTCTGGGTTCTTGCTGAACCCCTCCCTGAGTACACCATACAGGAGCAAGTCCACGACCGGGGACCCTGCTGGGGTGCTGGCTCGCTCCTACTCTCTTTTCCTCACTCGCTTTCTGTTCCAGTGTGTGTGTCTTTCTCTGCCTCTTGTACTTGTGAAAGAAATACACCGACTTGCTTTTTAAGAGAGATTTTTGCTATAGGGTACCTGCTCTCGCCAGAAAGACAAAAAGCGAGAAATCCACCACCCTCCCAGGGGGAATGGCCACACCACAATCCCTTCTCCTGCATTCTCCTCTCAGGGTTTTGGGCACACACACACATGCACACGTCTGGTGTGTTTCAAGCTACCAGGTCCAGGATTCAAACTGTGCTTGATTACGTGGGAGTCCAGCAACATAACCATTAAGCCATCTGCTGGTCCCAATACACAGACTTTCTAAAGAACCAGAAAGAGGAGAAAGGGGTCACTGATGCTCGCTACATGTCAGGAACTTGGCCTGCTACCCCTCATTCCCGTGTCTCCATGGTAACATTAATGTTTACGTGCTGGTCCTGTTTCATCCTCACCACCCTGTGAGGCTCCGTCCTCTCTTCACACATAGGACTGGGCGGACAGCGCCATCGGGTGCAGCCTCCAACTGTGGCACCCTCAGCCTGCACAGCGGCGGCGCCCCACAGCCTTGCAGTCACTAAGCTCCCTTTTCTAAGGATGGGTCTGGCAGAAGGACACGTACCCATGGTGGCAGCAACCCTGCACGCTTCCTCCATGAGGAGCCACTGAGCAGAGGGAGGGCTCACCCCAGGAGAGGGAGGCAGCCCCACCTCATTTTCCCTGCTGACCATACACGACAAGACCTGTCCAGGCAGAGCTGAGTGTGGCAGGAAACAGCGAGAGAACAGCAGCTGTGACACCTGGGCCATCCCAGCACTGGCACCGAGGATGGGCGTGTGCATGGTCATCTCCGGATACCCACCCTCCCGGTCCAGCACTTCCAAGGGACTTGGCAATAGCTACAAAATCACAAAAGTCTGCAGCGAGGCCAGTGCGCAAGGGCAGGGTGACATTTATTACACAGACTTGGGAATGACCAAAACACCCAACAGTGTTCAGTAAATGGTAGTCACCTACGGAAATCCCACGCAGACGCTCAAGAAGAGGCGTGGCCGTGACTTGCCACGTCGGTAAGTGTTCACAGTGACGTGAGCTCTGTGAGGCCAGGTGGCGATGACAACGGCACCCGCGAGGCGGATTCACATGAGAAAGTTATCAGTTTGCTTCTCACTTCCCCATGCCCGCCGGACACACACTTGCCCACGGCCCACAGCTGGCAGAGGCTGGGTGGACTGTGATGCCGATGTCCCACTGAGGGTGCTGCCCTCCTCTCTCCTTTTGTCTGTTCGTTACTCGTGGAGTAAATGGATAAGTTCATCTGTATCTATTCTATCTATATCTACATAACACAGCTTCAGAACTCAAGCACAGAAGCATTAGAAAAGAAATGTTTAGAATGTACGGCTGGCCCCATGGCATAGTGGTTAAGGGAGCTGGGTTCCACATGGCCAACCACGATCGGAGTTCCAAACCCAGCGGCTTAAAAACACCCTGGGCACATGACAGTGGGTTCCCTAAATCCTAACCAGATAGAGAAATGGAGAAGAAACTATGGTATGACCACACCCCACTGGAGGGTGCTTTCTTTCTCTCTCTCTTTCTCTCTCTCTCTCTTTGTCTCTCTGTCTCTCTCTGGTGAGCATACACACCCTCTGGCAAATTAAAGGAAAATATATTTGGAGGGTCCAGCAAGTGGTGTGGTGATTAAGGTGCTAGACTCTTACATGGCTGACAGTGGTTTGAGTTCCAGACCTAGACGCTTACTTTCTCACTTCCCCTCACCCCTTCCCTCTCTCTCCCTCTCTCGCTCCCTCTCTTTCTCTCAGTCTCTCTCTGGTGAGTGTGTGTGCGTGTGCCCTCAAACAAATTAAAAATAATAATGATAAACTAAATAAATAATTCTTTTTTTTTTAAAGAAATGTTATGTTGTACCCCAGATTGTTAACAGCAGTCGCTCTGGGGAGGGACTTGCAGGTAGGATCTGCTTTCCACAGATCTAGCCTGGCATTGCTTGAACTCCCCACCACACGCAGCTGCATAGCAGCCCAGGGGACACGGCGAAGCCCATCAGGGCTCTGAAGCTGCACAAGGACACCCCGTGCTGCCACGGCGGCCACTCACCTGACCCCAGGGTCCGCAGGGAGGAGCGGTCATACTTCTTTACCCAGGCATCGCCGTATTTCAGCAGCAGCCGGACAGCCGTCGGGGCGCCGTAGAACTGATTGATCTTCAACCTCTGCACCGTCTCCCAGTACCGACCTACAGAAAGGCGCAAGCTCACGTCAGGAGAGCCCACCAAAAGCAACCTATGTTCTGGACTATGTTCAGGGTAGGCAAGATGGGGCCTCCTGTTCACAGCTGCTCTGCAGCAGTCCTCACTACGGCAACTTGCAACCCCTGCAACACCCCCACCCCTGCCCACAGCGTGGCCCCTGGACCTTCAAATTTTGAGCTGAATAAACCTCCACGTATATAAGTTACCCAGACTCCGGTATTTCCTGTTATTAGCAACAGAACACACTAGAATAAATGTGACACGTCCTCGAAGCTATCTCTATTTAACAGAGGTGGCTCCAGGCCATGTACAATGCAGTCTGGCGGGACGGCGCAGGGGGATCAGAAGGCAGCTCTGGGGCCACAGGAGGCCTGGGCTTCCAGGAGGGGCCGGATCTAGTCAGGTGGCTACAGAGCTGAGATGGACCATGCTAAGGGAACAGCACAGGGAAGGCAGCTTCAGGTGGAGAGCAGGAAGGCTGGGGTGGGAGCTCTGGGATGCTAAACGCTGCTGTCGCTGCCTGGTCTTCCTGCAGACTTGGCACCTGGCTCTGGGCCACCCATGGGGCTCAAGGCCATTGCAGTGTCACTCAGCAGCCAATCAACAAGACCGCAGGAGCCACACCCTGCCAGAGCCCAGCCTCCGCCCTCCTGTGAACCTCTCCTCAAGTGCCCTCCCCTGCCTCCCAGCACCAAATCCCAAACAGGGCTCAGAGTCCTCACCAGCATCGGGGTAAACTGGGGTGCTCTCGAAAAGGATGCTGGTGGCTCCATTGCAGAGGGGCCCATAGACCACATAGCTGTGTCCTGTGATCCAGCCGATGTCAGCCACACATCCGAACACGTCACCAGGCTGGTAGTCAAACACGAGCTGCAGGCACAGGTCGGGGTGTCAGGAGCTTATCTTCCAGCCCACCTGCTCCACTTGTCACCAGGAAACAGGTACAAGCTCGGCCGTCCACAGCAGGACGACAGTGCACCACGAAGAGCACACATAGCGCACAGCAGCGACGAGAGAACCTGCGGCCCTCACAACCTGGATACCCCACCCCCCACAGATGTGAGTGTGCAAGGGAGCCCAGACACGAGAGTGAACACTGCGTGTGCCCACGTGAAGAAGCCCAAGATGATGAGGGTCAGGCCGGGGTATGCAAGACCCTTCCAGGCTGGAGACACCCCCTGTGCCGACACAGGTGGCGGCCACACGTATGCACACAGCTACAACTTCATCTAGTGTCGTGGGTGCTTTACTGCATTAACTCCTGCCACAAATTTTTTTTTTTTTGGAGAGGTTTTTGCTATAGGGCGTGTGCACTTGCCAGAAAGACAGAGAGAGACAGAGAGACAGAAAGCGAGAAATCAACCCCAGGGGGGATGGTCACGCCACAATCTCTTCTCCTCCATTCTCCTCTCGGGATCTTGAGCACGCATGCACACATGCCCGGCGTGAGTTTAAGCCACCGGGTCCGGGACGCGAACCGCGGTCGACTACATGGGAGTCCAGCTACATAGCCATTACGCTAACTGCTGGTTCCCCTGCCACAATTTTTTAAATCCTTTAAAAATTGCAAAAAAAAAAAAAAATTAAAGTAAAAAAGGCCAAGAATTGGAATCAGCAGATGGTGTAATGGTTACATTGCTGGACTCCCATATAGTCGACCGCAGTTCAAGTCCCAGACCAGGTTGCTTTAAACTCATGCCGGGTGTATGTGTGTGCATGCCCAAAATCCTGAAGGGAGAGTGGAGGAGAAGGGATTGCAGCATGGCTACCTCCCCAGGGGGTGATTTATCATTTTCTATCTCTCTGTCTCTCTGGCAAGCGCACGCATTCTATAGTAAAAATCTCTCTTTAAAAAAAAAAAAAAGAGCCAAGAATTGCACGAAACATCATAAACTCAGAGCACAAGAGGACAGATGTGGACTTCTCGTTCTTTCTTGCCAAAGGGTCCAAGCAGAGCCTGATCCCATCTCAGGACTCAGCTGTCCACTTGTGGGAAACACAGAAGACAGAGGGACAGTTGGTGCAGGATAGGAGGGACAGAGGCTATGCATGACCACAGACCGAGTGCAAGGAAATGAAGTGGGTGGAGGTTAAAAGGATTTAAAAGATCTATTGAAAATATCTTAATGGGCGACAGCAAGCTATGGCGTCCAGAGATATGACAAAACCATGAAAAGAAAAACCCAGGGCAGTGGCGCAGTGAGTCAGGCCATGAGGAGGGGACTCCCGTCAGACAGCCATGGAAGGGCTTCTGCGGTCTGGCAGGATTCCATTTCTTGACCAAAGTGGCATTTGTCTCACAATAATTTATTGAGCCACACATATGATTTGGGTGGCTTTCTGTATTCCAAAAAAGGCTTTTTGAAGGTCTTCAGGTCAGAGGCCACAGTGTACTGCTGTGGCAGACAGGGGTCAGACTAGCCCGTTTCCAGACAGTATCTGGGGGGCCGAGAAGGCCAGGGCCCAGGAGAGCTCCTGCAGGAAGAATGCGCGTTCCCCGCGCTGGCCAGTCGGCACACCCACACCCAGAGCCCGCAGCACGCAGGGGCTGAAAGGACTGGTAATGCGCGCGGGCCGACGCTGCCCAGTCTGTCATGGGGCTGGAGATTTTCTGCCTGCTCCTCGTGGAGGGAGCACAGGTACCAGGGGCCAGTCATTCTCCACCGAACCCAGAGACCAGCCAACACCCCATTTCGTCACGTACCTCAAAACCTACTCACACCCCAGCGCCCCTTCTGACTACTGTCCTTTTCCTTGCAGAAATTAACAGCCTGAACACCCTCTCCATGAGCATGCACACCTGTGTGCACATGTTAACAGACATACATGATCACATATGTGCATGTAGACACAGGCAAACAGCCACTCCCCACACCACGCAGAGGCACACACGTGCACATGCACATGCAGGAAGATCCCAGTGACTGTGACAAGGGCACCAATGGCCACTGTACCGAGTACTGCACACGCACTGTCACCTGAGCTGTAGGGCAGGACCCACTGTGGGCTGGTCACCCCGTCTCCCAGGCAAGGACACAGACACTGGGAGCTGGGCTGGGGCACCTGGCTGGGGCCCACAGTCATCGGAACTGTTCCTTCCAGGGCTTCTTTCCCAGGAAGGGCAGACTGAGCAGCTGCCCTGGTCTGTGGACAAGCAGGCCTCCTTGCCCCCAAAGCCTGGCCCTCGATCCCAAACAAGCGGGAAGACACCCCCTTCCCTTTCCAGGACCACAGTCACTTTCTGCTCACATTTAGTTTTATCTCTAGAAGCCTGAAAGTTTCTATTCCTGATACTCAAAAAAAAAAAAAAAAAAAAAGAATTGGAAAAAAACCCCAAGGCAAACTCCCCCCCCACAAATTT
>NW_006202562.1:642655-657278 GCF_000334495.1 Tupaia belangeri chinensis | reverse complement strand
TTGTCCTAGACCTAAAAAAAAAAAAAAAAAAAAAAAAAGTATTGGAAAAAAACTCACAGGACAGCTCTGCCCCACACAATATTCCCCACTTCCACGTACACAGACCCTGTCCTGGAGCAGCTTTGACATCACAGTGATGAAGATTGTCTCACATTTCCGGATTCCTAAATGGTATTTTTCTGTCAGAAACAGACCCAGCCTGTGACCTTGCTGGTATTTGGTCTCGGTGTTTTCCTGAACAATCTATTGATCTTTGCAAGTTTTCCACCAGGGACTAAGAGGGTGGGGCTTCTGAGATGAGCACATTTCGGTCATGAATGCTCAAGTCACCCAGAGGCCAGAGGCAGCTGTGCTTGCGTGGATTCTCCCACAGTGGGACACACGGTCTACTCTGCCTAGCCCTGAAGGTCTTCCTGCCTGTTTTCAGCATCCTCAGTGCTAGGTGTAAACAGCAACAGCAAGCCCAGCTCAGCAGTGCTTGGAGGCCGTGCACACACAGCGGAGGCCATGCACACACAGTGGAGGCTGTGCACACGTAGCGGAGACTGTGCACACACACAGAGCCTGTGCATATGCACATGGAGAGTGTGCACACACACTGGAGGCCATGCACATGCAGTGGAGCATGCACATGCAGTGGAGGCCATGCACACGTAGTGAAGGCTATGCACACGCAGTGGAGCCATGCACGCATACACAGAGGCTATGCACACATAGGTGACCCTAGTGCTTCTGCCCCACACCTACTTCCCACCTCCCTTCCATCCTGTGGGCTAGCTCCTATGTGACCCAGACTGACCAACTGGTATTTCATCCCACCATCCCCATAGCAAGAGGTGTGAGCCCCAACTGCAGCCCTTCCTGGTGCACCCCGAGCCCTGCCAGGGGCACAGCACTGCACCCTTGACCCACCACCCCACAGAGCCATACCTTGTGAGTCAGGGCGGCATACAGCAGGTAGCCCGCCTGGGTGTGCACGAGCCCCTTGGGCGTCCCTGTGCTCCCCGAGGTGTAGAGCAGAAAGAGCATGTCCTCACTACCCATGCTCTCTGGGGCGCACACGGGGTCCTCCCTGGCCATTTCCTAGAAGGGAGAAGGAACAAGTAGCCCACCCAGGGCATTTGGCCTCTCCCTCTACTCACCTCCCTGAGAGCACACTCCCCCCGGCTGCACACGGCTCAGCAGCCTGGTCTGAGCTTGCCCTCTCCGGCCTGCCCAAGTTAGCTCCCCGTGTCGGGGACACAGAAGGGGGAGCTGCTGCACAGTGTGCAGGATGCTCATGGCACCTGAGCCCAACCTTCCCGACAGGATGCAAGCCCGTCAAACACTGCAGGGAACCCAGACTGAGAACCGGAACCCAGCAAACCATAGGCCCAGTGAACCTAGTAAGAGGCCCCCTCCTCAAACGCACCTGCTCGAGGGGCACATCCAGCTCCCCCATGTGGACCTTGTTGTCTGTCCTGTGAGCCACAAGGACACGCTGGATGGTCGGGCACTGTTTCACAGCTTCATCCACGATTTTCTTCAGCTCCACCACGCGCCCTCCCCGGAGTCCTTGGTTGAAAGTGATAACCACCTTGCACTTGGCTGAGGACAACACAGACATTCCAGTCAGCTCCTTCCCCACCATGCCCTCACTGCTTGACTCTCGGCCACACAGCCCTAGCCTCAGGGTGGGCCAGGCAAAGCCTAATCTTGAGGGAGCATCAGCAATGGAGGAGCTCCCTGCTTTGCGACCTTCGTGTGCTATGCAGAACGCCGGGCCTTTCCCAGTTCCGAGCCAAGAGGATAGAACAGGGATAGATCACTTTGCAGCCTGACTCTTCCTTGTTGGGGTAGTGGCACAAAGACAGTTTCCCAAGCAGACTGCCCCAATCTGCCCTGATCCCTGCCCAGGACGGGGGCTGCTATGCCACCCACAGCAACTGTGACAGCAGAGTGACACCAGAAAGATGCCGAGAACTCCAGGTAGCCACAGCGGGACCCCAATGCTGCCACATGGCGGGGCCTCACCCAGGACTTGTGTGGGCCAGGAACCTTTGCTGTCCAGAGAACAGAGACCACTGCCCATCCTGTAGATGTAGCTCTTGCCCGCCCCCTCCAAGGGAAACCCTCCTGGCTCACATCTGCTCTGCAATAACCCAGCCAGGCTCGGCCTAAGCCAGGGAACCTCAGCTTTCGTGGTCGACATGGAGTGAGGTCCATAACATGAAATGAAGGACATGCACACAGGTCGAGGGCTTCAGGCAGAAGACCTGATGCAGGACAGCCCGGGGAGGTGCAGGTACCCTAGGGTGTCGTATAGTCAGCCCCAAGGCTACCACTCTGCCTTGTGTCTTCTGCCTCTAGTCAGAATTTTTCTGCATTTAAGGGCTTGTGTGATGAGACTGGGCCCACCTGGACCACCCATGACCATCTCCTGATTTTAAAGGCCGTCCCCAGCCAGTCTTGGTGGCTTAGTCAGTAGCACGCTGAAATGCAGTGCGGGACACCTGGCTGTGCATGTAGGATCCCTGCCTGGTCCACTGAAATGCACAGGACACATGCGCACACGCCCAGGTAATACTGAGCAAGGGGGCTGGGAAGGGGCTTGCAGTATGACGAGATCCTGTAGAGGGTGCGTCCTTCTCCCTCTGTCCGTCTGTCCCTGTCAGGCATGTGCATGTACTCTCCATCATGAATGATATTAATAAACATAAAAAAATAAGATCCATCACCTTACTCAGACCTGCAAAGTCCTTTGGCCGTAGAAGGTCACATAATCTCAGACTCCGGGGTTGCGGTAGGGTCGTCTGTGACGGTCATTATTCTGCCCCACAGCCTCTCTCAAACCCACTGTCCTGACCTCCATTTCTCATGACAAGAGAAGAAGGAGGAGCGCTCAGAGTCTGGGATCCAGGCCAAGGGGCTGGTCTCTGGGGCACTGTGTGCAGAGGCAGCCGTGCTCACAGCAAGCCCTGAGGTCATGCTCGCAAACACACCAGCTCTCCCAGGGCAGACTGGAGACCACTACAAACTCAGCCCTGGTCCCACGGAGAAATGTGACTGAGTTCCCCTCCCCTCAAATCTGGTTTGACCAATGTGGTGTAAAAATGACCCTACGTGTATTCCAGGTCTGGCCTTTGGGACAAATAGCACTTTCCAGTTCTTTCCTCTTGGAGCCTTGAGCCATGAGGTGACGAGTCGGACCACCTTGGATTGCCATGCTGCTGGGAAACCCAAGTTTGCCACATGGAGAAGCCACCGTGGGAACGCCACCCAATCTTTGAGTCAACTAAGCTGATGCCCAGACATTTCATAGAGAATAGTCATTCCAATATGTCAGTCTGATTCCTGCCCCCACAGGATCATAAAATAAGATAATAAAATTTGTCGTGCACAGCTGTTGTTTTTAGCACTAAGTTTTGGGTCATTTTCTACACAGTGATAGGTAACTCAAACACCCAGTCACCCACCCCTACTGACATGGAGGACACAGGCACCCATCTCAGCGATCTAGTTCCCAGGGACCTGACTCCTGACGAACAAGACCGAGGATGAAGGCTGCTGGGACAGAGCTCTGCTAATGGCAAAATCCTAGGGGAAAGCTGCAGGGTTCCCTGCTCAGGCCCTCAGGGCTGACCTGGCCCTTCCCCTCCTGTGGCCTGGTTGCTTAGGAGTCCTGAGGTCCTAAGAGTTGTCCCAGGATTGAGCTCCTAAATTCCCATATGCTTAAACCACCCCATCAACTGTTGCTTCTTGTTTTTAAAAACAAAAAACAAAAAAACAAGAACAAAAACAAACCTTAACAGAAACACCTGGAAGCCATGGCCACACCAGCAAAAGAGGAGAAGGACAACCTATTGCAATAGGAGCCCTGGTGGCAGAATACCTACATTCAAATCTCGGCTCTCCTGTTTTCTAGCTGTGTGACCATGGGCAAGTTATCTAACCTCTCTGTGCCTCAGTTTTCTTATATTTAAAAAGGGAATAGTAATCTCCCAACAAAGAAAATATCACTAGATAACTCCACTGGTGAATTCAACAAAACATTGAAAGAACAATTAACACCAATCCTTCTCAGACCCTTGAAGAGAGTGGAATACTTTCAGATTCATTCTATGAGGTCAGCATTATCCTGATACTAAAGACAAAGATACCACAAGTAAAGAAAACCATATATTAATATCCCTTATGAACACTGATACAAAAGTCCTCAATAAAATGCTAACAAGTGTATCCAACAATTTGCTCTATTAACAGGATTATACAGCATAACCAAGTGGGATTTACCTAAGGAAGATAAGGATGGTTCAATATGCAAAACTCAATCAAAGTAACAAACCACTCTAATAGAATAAAGGGGGGAAAATATGTCTGAATTGATCAAGCAAAGCATTTGACAAAATTCAATGCTCTTTCATGACTAAAACAAAACAAAACAAAACAAACAAACAAAAAACACTTAAATAAAAGACAACTTAACCAGATAAAGGGCATCTAAGAAAATCCACAGCTAACATCATTCTCCATGGTGAAAGACTAAAGCTTCCCCAAAGATCAGGAACAAAATAAGGGCACTTGCTTTTACTACTGCAATTCAACACTGTAATAAAAGTTCTAGTCAGAATGATTAGGCAAGAAAAAGAAATTAAAGGCAACCATACTGAAAAGGAAGAGAAAAAGCTATCTTTACTTAGAGATTACATGATTTTATATATAGAAAATACTAAGGAATCCACCCAAAAATCCTATACAGTCTAATAAATGAATCAGTACATTTGCAGGATACATGATCACCATGCAAAAAATAATTGTATTTGTATACACTAGCAATAAACAATCTGCAAAGGAAATTAAGAAAGCAATGAGATTTTAAAGGCTTCAAAACATAAGATATTTAAGAATAAATTTAACCAAGGACATGAAGGATGTGTACGCTGAACACTACAAACCACTGGAGGGGAAAAAAAGAGCTTAAGCCCTAAATAAATGGAAAGATATCCCATATTCATAGATTTGTATTTTTTTTTTTCGGGGGGAGAGGTTTTTGCTATAAGGTGCATGCACTCACAAGAAAGAGAGACAGAAACAGAAAGTGAAAAATCACCCCCCAGGAGGGATGGCCATGCCGCAATCCCTTCTCCTCCATTCTCCTTTTGTGATCTTAGGCATGCATGCACAAGTGCCCCGCGTGAGTTTAAGCCACCAGGTCCAGGACTTGAACCGCAGTCAACTACATGGGAGTCCAGTAACAGTCATTATGCCAACTGCTGGTCCCCATAGATTTCTATTGTTAATATGGCAATACTCTAATTTTCCCCACAGATTCAATGCAATCTCTATCAAAATCCCAACAGCCTTCTTTTTAAATATATTTATTAACTTTCATTTATTATTATTTTTTAGAGGTTTTTGCTATAGGGCGCATGTGCTCACCAGAAAGATAGAGAGAGATGGAGAGACAGAAAGTGAGAAATAAACCCCCAGGGAGATGGCCACACTGCAATCCCTTCTCCTCCATTGTCCTCTTGGGATCTTGGGCACACACACACATGTGCCCAGTGTGAGTTTAATCCACTGGGTCCAGGACTTGAACCGTGGTTGATTACATGGGAGTCCAGTGACAAAGCCATTATGCCAACTGCTGGTCCCCATTATTTTTTAATTTGACATGAGGGAGATGCAGAAAGAGAAAGGGAAAGTGAGAAAGCAAGCCACCAGGTCCAGAGTCAAACAGTGGTCAGCCATGTGGGAGTCCAGTGCCTAACTATGATGCCACCTGCTGGTCCCCCAACCGTACAGAAATAAGAAAGTTGTCCTAAAATTTATATGAAAATGCAAGAGACCAAAAATAGCCGAAACAATCTTGAAGCAGGAGAACAAAGTAGGAAGACTTAAGCCTCTTGATTTCAAAACTTACAACAAAGCTACAGTATCAAAATCGTTAGTTATCCAGATAAGGATAGACATATAGATCAATGGAATAGAATAGTGAATCCAGAAATAAGTCCTCACATACATGGTCAAATTGCTTTTGACAAAGATGCCAAGACCACTCAATGGGGGAAAGAATAGTCTCTTCAACAAATGGCACTGGGACCACTGAATATTCCTAGGAAAAAGAATGAAGTCTGACTCTTACCTCATGCCTTGCATAAAAATTAACCTCAAATGGACCAAAGACCTAAAATGCAAAAGCTACAACTATAAAATCCATAGAATAAAGTATAAGGGCAAAGTTTCACAATGCTCTATTTGGGAATGGTGTCTTAAATAATAAAGCAAAATCATAAGCAACAGAAGGAAAAAACAGGCATATTGGTCTTCATCAAAATTAAAACATGTGTGCACTAAAGACACTATTGAGAAAGTGAAAAGACAACCTACGAAATGAAAGACAACATTTGCAAATATAGCTGATAAAAACATAATATCCAGAATATTAGAGAGATGCAAATCAATACAACTTTATTCTCACAATGAAGACTATAATCTTTTCAAAAGAAAATAATAAATGGTGGTGAAGATGTAGGAAAAACTGAAGTCCTCATACATTACTGATGGGATTATAACATGGTGCAGCTCCTTCAGAACAGTTTTGCAGTTCCTAAATCAGTTGAATTTGGTATTACCATATAAGCCAGCAATTCCACTCCTAGATCTATACCAAAAAAAAATCAAAAGCAGGTGTTTTGGTACATGAACATTCATAGTAGTTCTATTCACAATAGCCAATTAGTGGAAACAACTCAAATGTCTATTAACTGATGAATGGATGAGGAAAATGTGGTATATCCATATGGTTAAATATTTAGCTCTAAAAAGAAATGAAGTACTCATAAGTGTTGCAATATGGATGAACCTTAAAAACCTTAGGCTTGGTGCTGTAGCACAGTGGTTAAGCCCTGTGCATCAGGAACTAGGTCCCACACAGACAACCGCGCTTCAAATCCTGGCCCCGGCAGCTTGAAAGACATGCCAAGCACATGTGCAAATATTCCCAATATCTTCATGGGAAGGAGAAATGGAGGAAGGGCCGCAGTATCACCATGCCTGATTAGGAGGTATCCCCCACCCCAATCTCTCTGGCAAAGCACATATACCCTCTGGCAATAAAAAGTATATTAAAGTTTTTTAATCTTATGCTTAGTTTAAAAAAAAAAAAAAGCCAACAAGAAAGTCTACATGTATTGTTTCATTCATTCATATCCAGAATAGACAAACCATAGAAATCAGATCAGGGGCTGCCAGAGGCTGGTCAGAGGAGGGAGTGGGGAATGCCTGCTTGATGGGACTGATGAAAAGACTCTAGAACTCGAAAATGATGGTGACTGTACAATGCTGTGAATGCAATTATGCCACTAGACCACATACTTCAAAACGGTCCAAAGGTATCAAAGGAGAGAGGCCAGGTGGTGGTGCAGTGGTAACACGACCCACGTGGGAAAGGCTCTGTGTTCATGCCCCAGGAGCTCCCTGAGCACGCCGAGCATGCATACGCATGCCTGTGGTCTGGACCAGCTGAGCATGGGGGCGGATGGTGATATGAATCAGTCTTTCTTGTGGGGTGCCCCTCCATCCCTCTTTCTCATGGAAGAAAGATGAAACTTTAAGAAAAAGGGGGGGGGGGAATAGTACCAGTATTTTCTCACACAATATTTATGAGGACTACATTAAATTAGTTCAATTAAAGGAGACAATCTTTACAAACTGCTTGGAGCAGGACCTGACACATAGAGAAAGGGGAAGAAAAGGTGGAGGCAGTGCCGACCTCTGAACGTGGAGGGGAGACGTGGGAAGAGAGTGGGAAGGCTTCTCTGCTTTTCTAAGGGCACCAGGGTCTGAGAATTCAGCCCATGAGCGCTGTTCACCACCCACAGGTGAGTCTTCTGAGACAGAGCTCTTAACGGCCCCCACAACCTGGAGTCTTCCTTGGCATGCCGGCAAAAGGGATCCTCTAGAAGGATCGAAGATCAGACTCCATGGGCATGGGGGCACCACCCACTTGCCCCTCTGACAACAGCAAGGCAAGGAGACAGCACGCTCTGCACGACGTCCATGAGACTCTACTTCACCTGCGACGGAAAGTCTGAGAGACATTGCATGCCCCCTTTCCCTGACTCCAGGCCTCTGGACCTATGGGACTTCCCCCTGTATCTCTGGCCTCATCTCATCCTACACACTCACCTCCCGCACCACGCCCAGGCCAGCCTCCTCGGCTGGGCCCCTCTCCTCACTCAGCCCGCAGCTCTGCTATCTCCTGCCTGGAACTCATCTCTCCCTTCCTCACTTGGCTAGCTCCAGCATGCTCAGATCTCAGCTCACAGGACAAATGCTCCTCCAGTCACGTGCCCACCCTGCTAGCACTGTCATTTGATCATGTCATTTATTAATGCCTGTCTCCATTCTGCTCTCCAGGTCCCCAGGAACAAGGCCCTCCCTCCCCTGCCCACACGCTCACCATTATTGATCCTCCCAGCCAAGGATTCCGCACTAAAGCCAGCAAAGACAACTGTGTGGACAGCTCCAATCCTGGCACAGGCCAGCATCGCTGCCACAGCCAGCGGAGACACAGGCATGTAGATGGCCACGCGGTCTCCTCGCTGGACTCCATGCCTCTTCAGCGTGTTGGCCAGGCGGCAGGTGGTCTCCAGCAGTTCCCTGTGGCACAGGAAGAGAAGGCCGTCAGAGGTGGCAGGCAAGGGCCGAAACAGCACTGTGGGTGAAGCAGTCCTGCCAAGGGCGAGCCCTGTGTCCCTAGCCCGGCACAGGGAGGCCCGCAGGTGAGCTGCATGGTGAGAAAAGAACTAGCTCACAGCTGTGTAAGGCATGCGGCATGCCACTAAAATAGCCCACAGAGAGAAGCTATGGGTCTCAGCCACATCCCACACACTGGTCTAAATAAACAACTCCCCAACAACATACCTTAACAACTAAGTCCTGAACTACGTGGCACCAACCAGAAGCAACCCTGGGTACCACAAATGGCATGCTGTAGACCCCCATCCCACCCCACAGCAACGCTCCTGGCACATTGATGCGTGGAACAGCAGATGGCCAACCAAGGGCTTGCACTATGCTGTGGACCACCATAAGTTCTCAGGAGAGAGAAGCTCCTGTAACCCCTCCTTCTCCTCCATTTTCCTGGTAAAACTAACCCCTCTCAGAGACCATTCGACGGGGTGTGCATTCCAGGCAACTGGGATCTATGCTTGCCCTGATGCCTGCCACAGCCCTGACCCAAAGAAACTCATGCTTTCATATTTTGCCTCAGTTTCTTTCTTACTTTCTTTTCTTTTCTTTTTTTCTTTGTTGTTGTTGACCATAGAAAATCCTTTGCCACAAAGGACTGTTTCGTTTTGGGGTTTTTTAGAGGTTTTTGCCTTACGGCATGTGTGCTTACCCGAGAGAGAGAGAGAGAGAGAGAGAGTGAGAGGGAAAGTGAGAAATCACCCCCTGGGGGAGGGGCGGGATGACCACGCTGCAATCCCTTCTCCTCCATTCTCCTCTGGGATCTTGGGCATGCACACACATGCACCCAGCATGATTTTCAAGCCACTGGGTCCAGGACTTGAACAGCAATTAGCCATGTGCGAGTCCAGCTACAATAGACATAACCACTACACTATCTTCTGGCCCCAAAGAAATGTTTTTAACGTTCGTAGACTGGTATCGGCAGGGACTTGCTGCCATTCTGCAGCAAGGACACAGCTGAACTTGGTCCACTCAGCACCAGGCTTCTCAGAGGCGACAGGTGTCCAAAGCTAGACTGCCATGTTCCTGAGACTTCTGAAAACGCTTACCTCTCAGAGGACAGGTCTCTAAGTAAGACTTTCAGCAGGTTTCCTGAATCCGCACAGGCCAGTAACGGACTTGCTGTGCAGGGCCCCAGCTTCAAGTGAGACAGACCCCAAGTATGCAATCCCCATCCACAGTGAAGGGAGGGAAGGGGGGCAGCCACCCTCCCTGTAGCCTGTAGTTGGTAGGGACTGAGGTGGGCAGGGCACCTGCACCTGCTGCCCCACCACACCCACATGGGGTGGTACCAGCCTCTTCCACCACTCCTGGGCATTTCTGGAGGTGTGGCACCAATCAGAGGGCAGCATGTCCCGGGGCAGAGCTGGTTGACTTGGAATTGGCGCTTGACAGAACCAGCCCAGTCAGTTCACGGTGCTCAATTCTGACAAAACCTGGAGTAGTTGAGCGCTGACCTGCCTGGCATGGAGCGGAAAGTGGGGGAAGCAGAAGTGAGCCCAGGGTTCCCCTCCGGGTGGTTCCAGCACTCCAGTAACCAATCACTTTCCCATGTCTATACAGGACAGACCAAGAGGAGACACCAAGGCCCCTGCCCTCTGGGTTGGGCAGGCCACCACCAGCCACAGGGCTGCCCTCTGCACTGCTCTGAGGCCCCCAGGCAGCGCCGGCCTCGGCAAACAGGCCAGAGAGCAGACTCTCCTTCAGCCCCTGGTGCCTTACAAGCATAGCTCCCTGTTGTCAAAGGTCGCCAAGGAAAGGGCTCAGGAGAGCCGACAGCAACAAGAGGCCGCCCAGGAAACCAGCGCGGAATGAAAATGAGTGGCCCCCATCTCAGGCAGGGACCTCGAGGGGGCTTTGTTTCTCCCCAGAGCCATCCTGCAAAGGAGGCCAGACGAGGGCCAGCTCACGAGTCTGACCTGCAGTCCCCACCGCAGGGACTCCTACCCAGAGGGTTCCATCATTTCTCCATAAAGCTCTCAGGGGGACAAGGGTGCCATTCAGTGCACCCCACCCACCCTGGCCCAAGTATATGGTGAAAGGAGGAACAGCCCTGAGCACCCCAGTGCCAATCTCCATGGTCCAGGGCAGACACTCTGCCCCTGCCAGGAAGGAGGCTGCGATGCCCTGACTGCAACAGGGGCAGCTATGTCAGTCACTCAGAGTGTCACCCAATCTCCATCGCAAGCCCCCCATCATCGCGCTCTGAGGGCTCGGGCTCCGAGCAGTGCAGGGAGAAATGGAGTCTTGACTGTGCCCACCAAGCGCCTGATATTTGCTAGGTGGATAGACAGTAGGTAACACGAAACAGTGAGCCCGGAGAGTGGCCCACTCTGCAGGCACCCTGCAACCTGAGAGGGGGCAAGTAGGCTGTCACTTTGAGGTCACTAGGCATGAAAATGTCCCACCCTCTGAGAAGCAAATGGGAAGGACTCCCCCCTCTGATGAAACAGCCAAGGCCACTTTCCATTTCCCTCTGCCTGGGAGGGAAGTAAGCACAGGTAACTGAGTCACTGCTGAAGGTCCGAGACAGCCGCAGAGCACTCGGTAGGCTCAGTCTCCTCCCTCCTGCAAACCGTGTGCTGACGGGGAGGGGTCACCTCCACAGTCTCGATGCAGAGCCTGAAAGGACATTCCCACGCTGTCTCCGGAACTTGACATGTTCTTCAGCATAATTCCGGAGACAGAGGTAGTGAGAGAGGACTGGCTTTAAGGAAGGAGAGCCCCTTCTCACCTGGGAGGACATGGAGGGCCCAACAGTGGACAACTCCAGGATCGGGTCCCAGGAACCAGGCCTGGGTACAGATTCCTTCCCTCCAGCAGCTCC
The DNA here is from genome assembly GCF_000334495.1 of Tupaia belangeri chinensis. Taxonomy (NCBI): domain Eukaryota; kingdom Metazoa; phylum Chordata; class Mammalia; order Scandentia; family Tupaiidae; genus Tupaia; species Tupaia belangeri. Next base: position 645,715 of record NW_006202562.1, on the reverse strand, counting down.
TCTGACCCCAGCGTCACGGCAGCCACTGAATCTAACTTAATGGTGCTGCTATTTGCTCACTTACTGCTGCTCACCACCAGTGAGAGCACAGATGCCTGGAAATGGGCCGAACAGGTTCCTAAACCAAATCTGAAGTCCTCACACTTCATTATTGGATTTTGTGACCATGACCATGACCTAGCAAAGAGACACTATAATGAAAATATAAAGCAGTAGCCACACTAAACCAGAGAAACCCAAAGCCGCCATCTGCCAAGGTACTATGGCTTGAGTGTGCTCCCCACCTCAGAACTCGTGTGTTGAAGTTTTGTTGTGCTGTGATGGTGTGAAGGGTGGAAGCTGGGCCAGCCTCACGGTCTAATGGGTCAGGGAGGCGGAGCCCACATGGCGGGCTGCAGTTTGAATTCCAGCCTCAGCAACTTAAAAAACATGCCTGCCCCAAATCCCAACAGGGTGGAGAAATGGAGGAGAAGGGATTGAAGCATGACCACATCCCACTGGAGGGTACACTCTCTCTATTCTCTCTCTCTCTCACGCTCTCTCTTTCTGTTCTCTCTCTCTCTCTCTCTCTCTCTTGTAAACATAAAAAACCCTCTAGAAATTTTTTTTTTAAAAGAGGGTGGAAAAAAATAAAAAGAGGGTGGAAGCTGAATCCAACTATGAGATTAAGAGGTGGGGCTTTGGGGAGTGATTAGGATCAAGGTCATCAGGGTGCGGCCCCCATACTTGAGGCCTGGTGGGTTTACGAGCAGAGAGAAAGAGACAGACACACAGACACAGGCTCTGCTCTTGCTCGGTCTTGCCACATGATGCCCTTGCACCTCAGGTCTCTGCAGAGTCTCTGCCAGCAAGAAGGCCGTCCCCAGCTGTGCCCCTTGGCCCAGGGCCTCCAAAACCATAAGCTAAATAAACCTCTGTTCTATAAACCACCCAGACTCAGGTGTTTCTGTCATTGCAGTACAACAGGCAGAATAGCAAGACAGGCTCAGACACAGCGAGGGCTCCCCAGAGATGAGAGCTGGGATGCCAGCAGGATACCAGCCCCCCAGCAAACTTGGGATCCCTGAACCCCCTGCAGAAAATCAGTGTGCTTTCCAGAGGGCTTTGCTATATTCTGGGGCAAGCACTTCACCTGGAGAGTTATCATTCAGGAGAGTGTCTTGCCGGAAGCAGAACACCGGTCAGAGACAAGGCTCCCACCCCAGCACCCCAACAGTCTGGGGCCTTGGCTACTCCAACTATAAAATGGCCTCACAGCAGGGGCCCTTACCAAGGTGGCTGTGAGGCCAACACAAAGCCCCAGGCACCTGTGACAGGCGTCCTATGACTACTGCTGCAAACGGCAGGATAAAGCATGGGAAAAGGAGGATTAGTGGACATTGCTGGCTCCTCCATAGAAGTACATGCCTTGAGAGCAGCCTGCTTGGGAGGGAGAGTAGGCAACCTGCTCATCACCCACATGTGGCACCCTGCCATTGCCGCAGCGTCCCACCTTCTCCTGCCATGCCTGCCTCACACCCTGAGCACAGGGAGCTTCCTGTCCAGGCCAGCCATGGCCACCCTCAAGATCCCTGTCTCCTGCCTCCTTGGCACTGAGGGCTGATCCCCTCCCTAGTCCCCTCTTGCCTTCCTCACTCCCATCCCCAACTCACGTTTTCTCCCATGGAATGACAACAGCAACAGCTGTGGAGCCAGTGTCCTGTACCGGGACTATTCCAGGACTGCCTGTGATCAGGTCACTGGAAAAGTCACGACGTATTTTTCTATGCAAAACTGTGTCATGACTTTCTGATGACACAATAATTAGCCTTTGAATAGAGTCAGTCTCAGATTCAAACCTTTGGTTCACTCTTCTTTTAAGTTTATTTATTTTTATTTCTTTCATGAAGGAGAGAGAGGGAGTCACCCCTGGCCGGTCTCATAACTTTCACATGGAAGAACCCATTCAAACCTTCACAACAGCCCCCAGGCTCCAAGCTGTCCCTCTTCTCTCCAGTTTCCAGAGAAGGAAACTGAGCCCAGAGAAGTCAGGATGCTCAACTGAGTCGAGGTGGAATTCAGACCCAGGCTAGACTCTCAGGCCTTGTCCTTAGCCAATTCCTCTGGGCACACGGCACCTCTGACCTAGCTGCCTGGGCAGCTGGGGGGCTGGGGGTGGGAGATCACAGCATCACGAATCCCCATCAGGGATGCCCTCTCACACAAAGAAAATAAAAACTAAATAATAATAGTAAAAGAATAAACTGAAGGCTCTTTACCTGATGCTGACTGTTTAAGAAGGAAATCAACGGGGCCTCCAGATGGCACAATGGTTAGGTCTGGACTCCCACATGGCTGATGATGGTTGGAGTCCCAGGTCCAATGGTTGAAACTCATGCTGGGCACGTGTGCATGCATGCCCAAAAATCCCAAGAGGAGAAGGGAGGAGAAGGGAGAGCAGCATGGCCATCCTCCCGGGAAGGGGAGGGAAGATTTATCACTTTCTGTCTCTCTCTGTCTCTCCAACAAGTGCATGTACCCTATACCAAAAATCTCTCTTTAAAAAAAGAAAAAGAAAAAAGAAATAAAGAAAAGGAAATCAGCAAGAAAAGCGCTAGCGCTAAAAGTCCACTCGCTCCTAGGGTTAAATGGAGCCTTTCTGCCTGCCCCAGGGGGAGAGCAGGGAGGACAGGTGGGTGTGCTCTCCTTTGTAATTCATATTTGGCTCCACAGTCAGGACCCCTGCTCCAGGGCATCTCCCAGGTGCACCCCAATTGAATCCCACATTCACATTTTTCCCTAGTCTAGCTGCTCAGTCAGACCAAGAAAAGCTCAGTCCTTTCCCCTAGAGTCCCTGGTTTCCCTCCTGGACCTCAGCACTTGGCCTCTGGCCCGATTTTGTCTCTGGGGAAGTTCTTTCCCTTGCAGACATGAACCCAGCTCACATCACTGAAGGTGGGCTACATTAAGACCCCAGAGGCTACTACAGCTGGCAGCCCGGGACGGGAGCCCGCTGGTGGACTTGGGCCAGGACGCCAGCCCTAAGACAGCTGGTACCTTGGCAGAACACTCACCCGCCGG
>NW_006202562.1:639344-642035 GCF_000334495.1 Tupaia belangeri chinensis | reverse complement strand
GTCACCTGTGTGACCATGATCTAGGATTTGCTGAAGCTGGATGTGAATCATGCCATCAAAACACTTTTGGGGGTGAGCGACTATCTCTCTTGCTCTCTTGTGCACAGAAGAAATAAGTAAACTTAAAAAAACAATAAAAGAAAAAAGAGGGCCAGCAGATGGTGCAATGGTTATGTTGCTGGATTCCCACATGGCCGACTGTGGTTCAAGTCCCAAACCCAGTGGTTGAAACTCATGCTGGGCACGTGTGCATGCATGCCCAAAAATCCCAAGAGGAGAAGGGAGGAGAAGGGAGAGCAGCATGGCCATCCTCCCGGGAAGGGGAGGGAAGATTTATCACTTTCTGTCTCTCTCTGTCTCTCCAACAAGTGCATGTACCCTATACCAAAAATCTCTCTTTAAAAAAAGAAAAAGAAAAAAGAAATAAAGAAAAGGAAATCAGCAAGAAAAGCGCTAGCGCTAAAAGTCCACTCGCTCCTAGGGTTAAATGGAGCCTTTCTGCCTGCCCCAGGGGGAGAGCAGGGAGGACAGGTGGGTGTGCTCTCCTTTGTAATTCATATTTGGCTCCACAGTCAGGACCCCTGCTCCAGGGCATCTCCCAGGTGCACCCCAATTGAATCCCACATTCACATTTTTCCCTAGTCTAGCTGCTCAGTCAGACCAAGAAAAGCTCAGTCCTTTCCCCTAGAGTCCCTGGTTTCCCTCCTGGACCTCAGCACTTGGCCTCTGGCCCGATTTTGTCTCCGGGGAAGTTCTTTCCCTTGCAGACATGAACCCGGCTCACATCACTGAAGGTGGGCTACATTAAGAACCCAGAGGCTACTACAGCTGGCAGCCCGGGACGGGAGCCCGCTGGTGGACTTGGGCCAGGACGCCAGCCCTAAGACAGTTGGTACCTTGGCAGAACACTCACCCGCTGGCTGGCAGACTGTTTACCTCCCAGGGGAAGGCCACAGACGTGAGTCTTGCCCTGGCAGAATGTAGAAAAGGATGTGGGTTTCAACTTGCTAAAAGCTTTCACTTTTCCCTGTGGTTAGAAAAAAAAAGCCCCACTCCAGGTTCACACATCCGACTGCAACCTGCTGGGCCTCTCTAGATCGCCCCATTTGGCTATAACAGAGACAGTCAAACACAGGGCCACATCCCTGTACTAGCCCTCAGGCTTTCCCTGTGTCCTTAGAGCATCTTAGGTTAACACTGGAGAAAGCATGCCCTGGAGGGAGGCAGGCTCCTACAGACGGGTGCACAGGTGGAGTCCCCAAGGCTCGAAGCTCAGTAGGACTGTCCCTGGGTCAAGATCCCTCGCCAGTCTCTAAGCTACAGGTTGGAGAGGCATGAGAGATTCAAAAGAATATCAGGGCTGGCCATGGTGGGGCACGGACAGCACCACCACTGCTTGGGTGTCTGGAGGCCCCACGGAGGCCCGTGTTCCGTTTGCAGGCCCAGCTGAATCCCCAGGCACGCTGTGCACGCCTGTAACCCTAGCTAACTGGGAGGTGGGGCAAGGGGACCACCACACGTACAGATCCTGAGCAATAACAAAAACCAGCCTGTCTGTGTTCTCTCTCTCCCTCTTTTCCATAGAGCAGCAGTCCCCAGCCTTTTTGGCACCAAGGACCAGTTTTGGGAAGTCGGGGTGTGAGGGTTTACAGGAGCATGCAACCTGCATCCCTCGTGTGCAGGTTCACAGTAGGATCCCTGTGGGAGCGAACGCCTGGCTGAGCTGGCAGGAGGTGGAGCACAGCTGAATGAGTGATGGGCAGCAGCTATGCATACGGAGGAAGCTTCACTCTGTTGCCTGCCGCTCACCGCTGCTCTGTGGCCTGGTTCCTGACACGGCATTGACTGGTACCTGTCTGTGGCCCAGGGTTGGGGATCCCTGTCATAAAGGAAAACGAAAGGACAGGAGGTTCACGGGACTCGGGCTGGGCTGCAGCTTTCTCAGCAGAGGAAACAGCCCCGCCTCTAGAGTTTGCCCATCGAGGGTAAATGTTTTCACCATGACTGACTCGAGCTGCAGGACTTGCTGACTGGGCTCTGGGAAGGCGTGCACAGTCATGACAAGGAGTCTGCTCCACACAAGAGCTGATCCTCTGAGCCCAGAGGATCTCTCCTTGCACACCCAGAACTACCTATGACACCCCCTTTCCCTAATGTTCACTCCAACTAGTTGATTCCTTCATAAGAGCAATGGTCATTAGTCATTTATTTCTCGGAGGCCGGACAGCAGTACAGCAGTAAAATACGTCGCTGAAAGACTGAATCGCATGGGAGGGCCTAGGTTCATGTCTAGAGACCTCCCTGCACACACTGGACATGCATGCACCCCCAAGGCTGGCTGAGGCTGTGGTGGATCGTGGTGTTGGACTTCTCTGGGGTGCTGTCCTTCTGTTTCTCTGTCTCTATATACATACTGCTCACAGAAGAAATAAACTTTTTTCAAACTATAATAATTGATTTCTTCATTAATAATTACTCATGTAATAAATGATAACTGGAGAGGAAGGGAGGGGCAGGTGCATGCTTCTGAGTTGGCTACCCCAGTTCACCCCCCTTTCCAGGCCACAGTCTTCTGCCCAGGGGTGTGGGCTGGCAGTGAGGGTCTGCGTGAACTCAGAGGCTGGGCTTCCACAGACCGCCCTGCGGTCCTCGGCATAGGGTCCAGACAGCCTCCTCTAGGCAGCCCTTATC
>NW_006202562.1:630502-639319 GCF_000334495.1 Tupaia belangeri chinensis | reverse complement strand
CCTGCTGAAAGATGCCGGTCCAAGGATGCTGACACCCACACGTGCAACACACCTCTTCAGAAGGGGCATCTTTTTACAACTCCATGAAGCACCCCAATTTGCACCAGTCGAAAACGTGCCACAGAGTCTCGGAGAAAACATTAGACTGAAGAAAGACCTTCCCCCAGTTTCGTTGTAAAGTCTGTGAAATGAATGGGTTTGTAATGTGAAGATCAAAGACTGTCCTTGGGGCCAGCCAGTGGTTGAGACAACTGGACCCCACATGGCCGACTGTGAGGTGTGCGTGTGTATGCATACCCAAAATCCTGAAAGGAGAAGCCAGCAGGTGGCATGGAGGTTAAGGTGGCTAGATTCCACATGGTCAACCGTGTAGTTCGAGTCACAGACCCAGTGGCTTGAAAACATACTGGGTTCAAGTGTGTGTGCCCCAAATCCGCAAATCACCCTCTGGGGGTGATTTCTCACCTTTCTCTTCTCTCTGTCTCTGTCACATGCCCTATAGAAATCTTTAAAAAAAAAAAAAATCCTGGACCAGCAGGTGGTATGGAGGTTAAGACATTGGCTCTCACATGGCTGGCTGCACAGTTCAAGTCCCACATCTGGCCACTTGAAATCACACCAGGCACATGTGCATGCATGCCCAAAGCCCAAGAGGAGACTGGAGGAGATGGGATTGCAACATGACTATCCCCCCAGAAAAGGATTTCTCTTTTTCTCTATCACTCTCTGGTGAGTGCATGCATCCTATAGCAAAATGAGAAGAGGAGAGAGAAGAGGAGGGGAGGGGAGGGGAGGGCAGGAGACGAGAGGAGAGGAGAAGAGAAGAGAAAAGAAAGGGGAAAATAAAAGAGAAGAGAAAAAGAAAAGAAAAAGAAAAAAATTCTGAGAGGAGACTGGAGAAGGGATTGTAGCATGGCCATCCTCCATAGGAAGATGCTCTCTCACTCTCTCTGACTGTCACTCTTTGGTAAGTACACAAGCCCTCTAGCAAATTGAAAAGACAAATTTTAAAATAAAAATAGTTAAAATTTTTAAAAAGACTATTTTTTGAAAATGGGTTTCTACACAGGGCACATGTGTGTACATGTGTGCCCCAAATCCTAACAGGTTAGAGAAAAGGGACAAGAAATTGTGGAGTGATCACGTGTCATTAGGGGGTACTTTGTTCCTCTCCCTTATTGTTTCTCTGCACACTCAGACAATTTTTTTAATTATTTATTTCATTTTATTTTATTTATCCATTCATTTATTTGTTAATTTGACCAGAGAGAGACAGAGGTTGAGAGTGAGAGAGAGAGAGGAAGTGAGAAAGCAAGCCACCAGATTCAGGACTTGAACCCTGGTCGGCCATATGGGAGTGTCCAAAGCCTTAACCACCACGCCACCTGCTGGTCCCACACTCAGACAATTTTTAAAAATGTGAAATAGACTGGCCCTCAAAGAACCCACATGTAGATGACCCCCACGCCCGTGGTGAATTAATTAGTCACAGGGTAAAGAGCTGAGCCTCTTAGCTACGAGAGACCTTGAACAGCTGTGGTGACAAAGGCCTTTGCACACAGCAATGAATCAGCAGGTCTGGTCACCTGCCGAGGAGGAAGGGTCACCAGGCCCCATCCAAGTGGCCTGGGATCTGGGTCCTCACCATAACAGTCACCCACCACTGAGCTCCACAGAACCCCTGCTGGGCAGGGCCTGCCAGTGGTCACCCTGGCTTCTCACCTGGTGTCCATTCTAGCCTCCCTGGAGCAGCTTGCACCTGAGGCACCGCGCACAGGCTCAGCTCCTGAACCAGGCTGCATCAGGCAGCTGCACAGGACAGTCACGAGGTGCACTGCTGTCCTGCTGCTGCTCGGCATGGCTGGGGGTGCTGGGTTTTCTGGAGCAGCCCCAGAAGCTGGGAAGACACAGAAGGGCAGCTGAATCAGCAGCACTAGGGGTTTCCCGACCCCTGGAGCAGAGCCAGAGCAGCACTGGAGACCCAGAAAGGCCTGTGGGGGCTGAGAGCTCAGACGCTGCTCCTGCTGCCCTCCAGCGACTGGGGGGTGCCCTGTGTGCATTCCTCTTCTGCTCAGAGTGGCAGTGATTTCCTCTACCCACAAATGAATCCTGACAAATACGTTTCCACTTCCTCAGGACCGCAGGGGAGTACAGGAGGCATTTTCAAATGCAGATCCCCTGCGCTGCATGTCCCGGCTGGCAGGGCCTACGTGTTGTGCCTTTGCCACCCTCCCAGGGACATGGCAGCACACCGAGGACTGGGAGTCAGGCTCTAGATCCCTACAGATCCCTATCAGAGGACACAACCCGGAAGCTGCCCTCCCCTCTCTGGCACATGTGGGGATCACGAGGAATGTCTGAAGACAATTGCCTCTAAGGAGCTCCCACACCCTCTTCGAAATTCCATGTCCAGCCCGCCTCATTACCTTGATCAAAGCTTTGTCCCTCAGAGCCTTGTCCAAGCGGAACCAGCAGAGACAACACGGCTGTGTTGGGCCACCACGTCTGCCAAGGGCCCGGAAACCTCTCTCCGGGCTGCTCAGAGGAGGCTTGGCAGCTGTATGGAGGGGAGATTCTCTGCCCCTCACCCACCCCGACTCTGCTGTTGTTGTGTCCAGATGGAGGAGCTAGGGGAGTTACAGGGTCAGGAGGAGCGAAGGGTGTGTGCACAGCCCCGGCAGCCTCTGCTCTGGAGGCATATGAGCCCTCTCTGGCAGCAGTGTGCTCTCCATGCCTCCTGTCCTGCACGTACCCCAAACCCACAACCGGAACCCCACACTGCCCCGCTGTGCCTCCACCAGGGGCCCTGGAGCCCTTGGGAACCCATATGCCCGTCCTCCCCAGCTGGTGTTAGCTGTGTGTCTGCTTGTTCTCCAGCCTGACTCCTGGAAGGCATCGCCCTGGCAGCAAGAGGGCCGATTGCAGCAGCGGAGTCCAGCACCCCGCCCCGCACGCACCTCCAGGGTGCTGCCTCCTTAGAGGGCTGTGGAGGTGGGAGCTCGGGCTGCAGACTGGCAAGGGCCCCATCATGCCTTCAGCTGTTCCCTCTGATGGGACCCAAAGACTCCTCATTACATCTCCAAGCCAAGGCTAGGTTCAAACCCTAGTTCTTCCCTGAGCTAGTGAGCCCTGCAGCTTTCTGCGTGTCAGGTCAGACACAGAGCGCAACCATGAATATGAGCTGAGCTCATCAGTGTCAGGGCCTGCCCACACAGCCGGGGCAGCCCCGGGCCACCGGGTGAGGGCGGTAGAGCTGGACACTGGACAGGAGGAGACGCCAAGTGATTTCCGGAAGACAGGGCTGGCACTGGCCCTGTTCCCAGGCTCATGTGCAGGCTGGTTACCAGGGATCAGGACTCTTTCCTGGCTCTCGGGCAGGAAGTCTGGTCTGTCCTTACCCTTTTGAGGGCCCCCTGCTGCTGGCACATGCCCGATTCCGGCTGGGCTTCGGTCTTCACTCAACACACTGGTCACTGTGTATAACTCACAGTGATACCTTAGCTCCGTACCCTCTGACACAGAAGAAGGAAGGTGGGGAGTGAGGACACAACCCCCCGGGGGTGCCAGGGACAGGATGAGCCAGGGCAGAGGCCCACTTCCGGGCAGCTAGGAAGACAACGCAGTGGCCACCACAAGGCTATCTGAGTCAGGCCGCCCCACCACCCAGAGCCCACAGGAGCAGGAGGAAAACAGAAACCAGGAGCGACCAGCGCCCCTCAGCCTCACTCAGGGCACCAGAGGCCATGCCTCCTCAGAGCCCGTGCCCCTTCTCCTGGCCAGCCAGCCTCCACCCTTCCTCGACAACCCTTGCTCAGGAAACGGGATTCACAGAAGCAGGGACCCGCTCCAAGGAGGCGCTGGCTTGTGTGCACTCCTCGAACTACACTTCTGCACCCTTCACCCGGACTCGCCTCCAGAAGGTTCCCACGGAGAGGCTCCCCTCGACATGAGGGTCAGCTCTTGGCACAGGTGACTCATGCTGCTGTCAAAGACACGGCCATGTGGGACCAGCAGTTAGCGTAATGGCTATGTTGCTGGACTCCCATGTAGTCCACCGCGGTTCGCATCCCGGACCCAGTGGCTTAAAACTCACACTGGGCACTTGTGCATGCATTCCCAAGATCCCGAGAGGAGAATGGAGGAGAAGGGATTGTAGCGTGGCCATCCCCCCTAGGGGGGTGATTTCTCACTTTCCGTCTCTCTGTCTCTCTCTGTCTGTATGGCGAGCGCACGCGCCCTATAGCAAAAACCTCTTAAAAAAAAAAAAAAAACACGGCCATGAGAGTGCGTGACATGCTGAGAACCTGAGCTTGTGCGAAAGAGTGGCCCAGGGAGACTGGCTTGCGGTGTTCAAGGGAGGTCAGACCCCACGTGGCAACCACACTGCAAATCCCCATTCTGCTTGGTTTCAAGGGAGGTCAGACCCCACGTGGCAACCATGGTTCAAATCCCCATTCTGCTTGGCCTGAAATACACCAGACACACACATGGTGCCCAAGAGCCAGAGGGCTGGAGGGCTGGAGGAAGGGGGTCATGGAGTGACTAGACCCTAGGGAGGGTTCTCCTCTGCCTCTGCCTCTGTCTCTCTCTCGCACACATCCCCATGTACACACATGCTCCATCATGAATGAGGTAAAACATTTTAGAGCAAGGACAATGGAATGTAAGTGGTATTACATAGAAAGATTCAAAACACTTTCCAGCTTCAACACCTAGAACCAACCTCATTTTATTACATTTATGTATTTATTTATCTCATAAGAAAGAGACAGAGAGAGGGGGCAAGACACCCACAATAGGGTCTTCATGCCACGATCTGTCCTAAGACTCACCAGCCCAGATCACCGGCACACACCCACACCCTGCATGCTCAGGGAGGGCCTGGGGCTCAAACCCAGGACCTTTCCCACTGTGTTCCAGTTGTGTTACTGCTGCCTGGCTCTGAAGCCAAAGTCCCAAGCAAAGGTTGATGCTGGTTTAAAACCAGGGTGTTTCGATCAGACCCTGACAGCCAGCATGGATCCCAGGTCAAGCTGCTCAGCAGTCTGCCCAGGGAGCTGCCCCTCTCAGGCGGGGAAGCCAGGCTGGGACATGGCGACCCATCCTGAGAGCCTTCTGAGTACACGAACTATGCCTCCAATACAGCTCCCCACACTGCTCAGGCCGGCAGGCTGCTCTCCCCGCCACCCCGTGCATCAGCTAATGAGCCTCTCCTCAGTCACCCCAAGAGCTTAGTAATTGCTGAAGTAATTAACATGTGAGTGACGAGAAGAGCAAGATGCAAGGGTCAGGCACGTGGAGCTGCTGACACACCTGTTCTCCAGAGCTGAAGTCCTGCCAGGTGTCGTCACCCTGAAAACACCACCCACCCATCCTGGCCCCAGCAGCCACAGGGCCATGCCCAGCCCAGCCCTCATCAAATGCGAAGCCCACAGCTGACCTTCCTTCAACTGGACTGACCTACGGCCAAAGGGCCCTCCTCCTCCCAAGTGCTGCTCTGAGCTGTCACCCCACACGTTCCACTCCCCCTGCAGCCCAGTGGAGGAGAAGTACGATTCCATTCTGCAGACCAGAAAACTGAGGGTCAGAGAGGAGGAAGGGTCTGCTCTGGTCACACAGAGCAGGTAACGGAGAGGCATGGAAAGGGGTTCCTGTCTCCACTGGTGTTCGAGCCAGCCCTGGCCACTCACCCTGCAGCGTGCTCCCCTGTTGTCCCTCCAGTGCTCCCCGGAGCCTGCTCCACTGTGTGCCTGGGGTCCGTGGTGCACCTTCCTGCTTCCTACCTCCAACCCCACAGCCACTTCTGCAACCTTCATAAGTGGCCACATTTGAGGACACCCCAGGCCAAGGGCAGAAACAAGCCCCAGGGAGGCGGCTCCAGGCTGCCAGCCCGGCCCCAGTCACTCCCACGTAGTCGACTGTGGTTCGAGTCCCAGACCTGGTGGCTTAAACTCACGCCAGGCACGTGCGCGTGCACGCCCAAGATCCCGAGAGGAGAATGGAGGAGAAGGGATTGCCGCGTGGCCATCCCCTCTGGGGGGTGATTTTTTGCTTTCTGTCTCTCTGTCTCTCTCTGTCTTTCTGGCAAGCACACGCACCTTACAGCAAAAACGTCTCAAAAAATAATAATAACAATAAAAAGCTCAAAAACTCAGGGGCAGCCCAGCACCCACTCCTCGGCAGCCACTAAGGGCACTAAGGCAGGCAGGGCCAGGTGGCCTGCTATTGCCTCTGGTCCTCTGGAAGGAGCTTCCCACTGTGCACAGGTCCCACAATGAAGGGGCCCAGAATGGGCAGCGGTGGTGCAGCAGTAATGCAGCAGGACCCCCACGGGAAAGACCCTGGGCCTGCGACCGACTCTTCCCAAGTGCCAGACGTGTGCGTGTGCCCACAGGCTGGGCCAGCCACGACCAGGCAGGCGAGGCACGAAGACCTTGTTGGGGTGCCCATTTTTCTCTCTCTCGTGAAAGAAATAATTCAATCTTAAAAGCAAGTGAAAAATGGCCCAGGATGGAACAGACACAGAAAAGACCCCCTTAGGGGTAGTTTCCACACTGGACATGCCGCTCAGCACCAGTGCAGATGCCCGTGCCTGTCCTTCCTTGCAGTGAGCAGGGCCCAGCCTATCCCAGTGCTCCCAGATGCTGCTCAGGCCTCACCCACTGGCCTGCACTGGTGCCACTAATCCCTGCTTCTCCACACAGGGACACTAAGACCCAAGCAATGGGCCCCAAGGCCACAGGAGGGGCCGGGGCTTAATTAAGATGCTCTTGCTTGGGCTCAAGTTCAAGTGCACCCTCTACAGAGACCCTCAGGCGAGATGTGCCAGCTCTGGGCCTCCGTGAAAGCTCGGCCAGCACCCAGCTCCCCCTCCTCTGGCTGGGGGCACCGCAGAACAGAGGGTGCAAGGCCAGCACAGGGCTGCAATCTGCTCCCCATGCCCTGGGTCCATCCCCAGCTTGGAAGTCCCTGGCTGGGCCCAGCTCCAGCAGGGACAGTGCATACAAACTGGGTGGACAGTGGGCCTCATTAGTCTACCTGAGACCAGCACAGCCTTCCAGAGGGAATGGCATCTGCCCTCCTGCCTCCACTCTAGGGCTGCGGAGCCTGCCTGCCCAGCAAAGCTGTGAAGGGCATCTTCTGAAATGGGCCTGTGCGGAGGCACTTGTGGATGCTGGAGAGAGCACTGCCCACACTATGCCTTGACCACCTGGCCTCAAGAGCCACCCAGATCGTCTGTGCCCTCCTCGGGCCTCTCAGGCCTCCAGCAGCACCTGCCTTGCCTGGAGTCAGCCTGCCCACTGGCTCCCAGGGGAGAACTGCCACCTCAGGTGGCTCTGGGTAGAGAATAGCCAGGCATGGAGCTGAGGTGTCCCTCAGGCCTGGCTTGGCCTCAGGTTCCAGGGGAGATGGGTACAGACCACTCTAGACAGGAACCCTACCCTGCAAAGGACTCCCCCTGCCCCTGCCCCTTCATCTCCCAGGGGAAAGCAAGCACCACACTGCAAAGGGCAAGGCTGGATGAAGCCACAACCGAGGGGGCCCTCTCCTTCCAGTGCCCAAGATCCCTAGAGGAGAATGGAAGAGAAGGGATTGCGGCATGGCCAGTGCCAGCCAGCGGCCCACCCTCGCCCCCAGCTGGGATGCCCACAGCCGTCCTGGCTCCAGAAGCATGAAATACGCAAGGCTGTTCACGCACTCACCACGGTGTGTACCACCTCCCACACACTCACGCGGCTCCTCGGGTGACACTGGGGTATAGTTTTAGTTGTCAGTATCCCCTTTTTACAGATGGAAAAATCATGCCCTGGGAGGTCACGTAGCTTCTTGGAGTCACCAGCCAGCAGGAGGCTGCCTGCGCCAGATGGACCTCTTCCTGGTGACCTCACATCTGTAAGGCCCTAAGGAAATGCAGGCTGCAAATTCCAGCAGGCGAGGCCACGTGCCTGTTCCGACCTCCTGAGCCTGAGCCATGGTAGGTGAGAGTTGGGGAGATTCCCTGTAAGGCCCTAAGGAAATGCAGGCTGCAAACTCCAGCAGGCGAGGCCACATGCCTGTTCCAACCTCCTGAGCCTGAGCCATGGTAGGTGAGGGTTGGGGAGATTCTCCTGGTCACCTGACACTCTCCTGGGGGCTTGCAAGCTTCAGGCCATCTGCAAGCTTCCTGGTACTCAGAAAATTCCATGGCCACCAGTGTCCCTATCTTTGCCAGCCCCACAGGGTTGCCTTAAAGCACCATGAGTCAGGATCTTGCTCTTCCAGCCAACAGGCCTATGACCATCCTGAGAGAGTCACCTGGCAGGAGAGCACCCGCCCAGTGGCCGTGTGAGCGTCTGCTGGCAGGAGAGCCAACATCTGGGACTTTCCTTGGAGAGGGCAGGAGAAAAAGACTCCTGTTAAAAAAGCAAAACTGGCCCGGGGGTGGCTCGGTGGTAGCGTACCCCTGACCACAGGGGTGGGTTCCAAGTCGGTGTGAACCACTCTGACCTACAGTGCGGGAGATACTTGGACCATCTGTGCCTGCCTCGCGGCCTCCAGCAGCACCTGCCCTGCCCATGAGCAGTGAGAACCACTGTCCTGGCTAACAGAGGGTGAAGGCAGGAACTTGCAGCAGGGTGTGCCCTTGTCCAGGGGCCCCTCTTTCCCCCATCTGTCTCATGCACATGCCCACGCACTCTCTTTCTCCTTGGAAGAAATTAAATAACAAAACTTTTCAAAACTGGAAATAACCAAGAGAACATTCGACTCACATCCCCCATATCAGCTGCCGGTACAGACACCTGTACACACCATTCTTTTTTTTTTTTTTTTTTTTTT
>NW_006202562.1:621294-630490 GCF_000334495.1 Tupaia belangeri chinensis | reverse complement strand
ATAGGGCGTGTGCACTCACCAGAAAGACAGAGAGAGACAGAGAGACAGAAAGCAAGAAATCACCCCCCAGGAGGTATGGCCACGCTGCAATCCCTTCTCTTTCATTCTCCTCTCAGGATCTTGGGCACGCATACACACGTGCCCGGCGTGAGTTTAAGCCACTAGGTCCAGGACTCGAACTGCAGTTGACTACATGGGAGTCCAGCGACATAGTCATTACGCTAACTGCTGGTCCCCACACCGTCCTTTTCACGCCAACAGTGAGTAAGAGCAGACACCCGCTCCTAAGCCTGGCTGAGGTCTGCAAAACCATTTTGGGCCGAGCCTGTTTATTTTTAGAGAAAGAATACTAAATGCTTTGCCTGGACTCATAACTGTCTCTCGCAGGGTGCTCTGAGAACTCACATGCTCACTGTCTGTCCTGCACTCACAGGTTGCAGTCCTGAGAACTTACGCTCGCTGTCCTCCCGTGCTCACAGGCCAGCCCAATGCAACTCATGGAGAGACAAGTCAATCAGTCAGCACAGGATGTCACCACGGGTGAAGGCTGTGATGGGTCTGGGGTCACTGGGACCCAGGGAACAGAGCTGGACAGGAGCCTGAGTGAACAAGTGAGTACCGCCTGTCGTGTCCAAAGCCAGCTGAACAAGTCTCACCAAGCTTAGGGAGTTTGGTCTGTGACAAAACTGGAATGCGGGCCAGCAGGTGGTATAATGGTTAAGATACTGGATTCTCGCATCGATGACAGTGGTTCCAGTCCCAGACCCAGCAGCTTGAAAACCACGTTGGGTGTGTGTGCATGTGCCCAAAATCCAGAGAGAAGGAGGGATTGCAGTGTGGCCATTTCTCCCTGGGAAGGGAAGATTTCTCACTTTCCCTCTCTGTCTCACTTTATGTCTCTCTAGCAAGTGTATTTGCTTTATGGCAAAAACTTAAACAAACAAACAAAAGCCTTTTCCGATCTAAGAAAGAAAGAAAGAAAGAAAGAAAGAAAGAAAGAAAGAAAGAAAGAAAGAAACCTGCAATGCAAGAAACAAACAGGAAACGACACATGCCAGTCACTCCAGATCACCCGAGTGGCGTAGGAGAGACTGCTGCTTTTGGGTCCCATTGTGGGCCTGCGTCTGTGTCCCCTGGGCCCTGGCCTGAACATCTTCTCCTTGGTCCTGGGACGCCCATGCTGGTTCTCTCTCGGTCTCTGTCCTAGGCCACGGTTGTTCCTCCCCCAAGCTTCTTGTGGCTGCTCTTCCTGGTCAAGTGGACCTCAGCTTATTATGTATTTTAAGTTTATTTATTATCTCTTTCATGAAAGAGAGACAGACAGGTAAAGAGAGATACAGGCAACCCCCAATAGAGCTCATACAAGATCAAACCTAGCCATATTCTGCCCAGATCATGGCATGCAAGCGTCAGCATGTACAGGCAGGGCCCTGGACATGAGCCCAGGACTCCCATGTGGGTCCCACATCACAAAGCCTTCTGTTACCACCATACCAACCAATATGGCTGGTCTTTTCATTAAATTTATTTAGTTAGTTCTTCCATGAGAGAAAAAAGAAACTTGCGGGGGAGGGGACTCAGCATAAATATTCCCTGCTCAGGAAGGCTTTCCCTAATTATTCAATCTAATATGACCACACAGCCATACTCTACCATGTGTCTAGGGACTATTTGCAACTACAACATACTCTTAGTCTGTCCTGACAGATACAAAGGCACCGATGAAAACTTGTTGGATTACTATACAAGAAAAGCCTGAATCTTCCCCAGAATGGTAATCACACTTCATGGGATTAGGGGTAGAGAGAGATGATGATAAAGGACACATAACTTAGCAATGGGGGCCTGAGATGTTAGTGTGTAGCCTTGGGGTTTGCTTTGTACATGGGGAGTGCACAAGTGTGTGTATACTCCAAAATCCCACAGGATGGATGTCATTTTATATTGTCTTCCTTATAAAGACCAATGTCTTGTACTGACTGGCCACACAGACTTTGAGCAGGCAGGCCCCACAAGGAGCCACTGCAAGAAGGTCACTGCTGTTGCCCAGTGGGCTCGTCTGAACCCCCAACGCACGCACTATGTCCACACACAGCAGGTGCGAGGCACACAGAACATGCAAAGAATCTGCTGAAGGAATCAACAAATGAAAATATCAGATTTTCTTTTTTTTTTAGAATTATTTATTTTATTATTATTATTATTATTATTATACTTCAATTTGACCGAGAGAAAGAAAGAGGGAGAGAGTGAAAAAGCAAACCACCAGGACTAGAACCACGGTGGGCCATGTGGGAGGAGTCCAGCTCCTTAACCACCACTCCACCTCTGGCCCTAAATATCAGATTTTCAAAACAATGTGTTCAAAGACTCTGTTTCACCTATCGTTTACTCTCCTAAGTGTACTGAGACCAGAGGCTGAGCGGACTGGCTGACTTTCATCCCTATAGTGTGGGTTTATTCAGCTCACGTCCCTGGTAACTTTTCCTGGGATGACAGAACACCTCCAGAACTGAATTGTGCTCCCTGATACTCAGACACCCCTGCCCCAGGGCTGGACACAACCACACAGGACTGGGCTGAATGCCTCCCCTGTACTTTAGCATTCGTGATGTTTGCTTCAAAAGACCAGGTTCCTGGGACCAGCAGATGGCACAATGGTTAAAGTGCTGGACTCCCACATGACGGGCCATGGTTCAAGTCCCAGACCTGGTGGCTTGCTCTCTCACTTTCCCTCTCTGTTTCTCATCAAATAAAATTAATTAAGAATTAATAATATTAAGAAAAAAAAAAAAGGACCAGGTTTCTTTGATGGAAATCTAAGGAGAAAAGGATCCTGCCCAAGAATTAATAATATTAAGAGAAAAAAAAAAAAAGGACCAGGTTCCTTTGATGGAAATCTAAGGAGAAAAGGAGCCAGGCCTCCTTGCAAACTGGCTAATCCTGCCCATCAGCAGCTCCAGCAGAGGCGTCTGGTGCTATTGGCAGCCCACCGCCAGCAGAAGGGAAGGCCCAGGTTGCCCTGCCAGGTGGGAGCTGAGAGCCACCCGGGATGCATGGTACCTGTAGGTGATCCTCACTTCGGTTCCAGGCTCGTCACGCTCCCAGATCAAAGCGATGCTCTCGGGGGCCTTCTGAACATGCTGGTCCAAGCAGTTGACTGCACAAAAAGAGGTTTGCAAATGTTATACTTGGTGCTCGTGAAGCGAATCGGGCGGGGTGTGGGGTGTTTGCTGTGGCTTGCTCTACTCTCACAGAGGGTGGGAAGGACCCGGCCATCACCAATGCTGAGGATTCTACCTCCTTGCAAGGAGAAGGGGCATGGGGACATCAGAGTTGTGGAAACAAGGTGATCACTACATGAACATGGTCCCAAAGCTACCAGGTGACCACCCAACATGATCTCGAAGGTGCAGGACAACACTTGAACATGACCCCAAATGTGCAAGACCATCACAGCAGCATGACTTCAAAGGTACAAGGCAACCACCCAAATGTGACCCAAAATGTGCAAGCGATGACCCCAAAGGTGCAAGGCCGTCACCCCAACATGACCACAAAAGAGCAAAGCAATCGCCCACAGATATCCTGCAGCAACCGTGTCACACCAGTTGTCCCACAGGGCCACCCTACCCAGTGGGCCAGGGGCTGGACTTCACAGCTTTCCAAGCCTGCTGGCTGGTGCTCGGGCACAGCAGGGCTGGGTGGTGCAGCCCGAGCCACTGGAGAGAAGCCTCACTGCCAACGGGATGCTCCTGTCTCAGCACATGGCTCACACAGGCAGCTCCCATGTTCTGGTGTCAGTGGCCTCCACCAGGCAGAGGTGCGAGCCAGGATGAGGACTCAAATACTCTCTCGGGTGTCCCATGCGTTTCCAACCTCTGCTTCAAGAAGTGACTCAACAGTGGGGACCAACTGACTGACCCGCAGGCCGTCCAGTCATCCCTGCTCTCCTGCGCCATGTCTGGCTCTTCCAGCACCACGACTCTGAAGAACGGGGTTCACAGCTCCGACTGGCAGAGACTCACCGGCGGGAAGGTCTCCCAGGCCGCTGCAGACTTAAACAATTCTGTCTGCAGAATGCCCGTGACCCCTTGCTGACTAGAATGTCTTCAAGTACATATCCCTCCAGAAAGTTTGTTCTTTTTTTTGGTAGTAAAATGAATCTTTTCAAAGGTTTCCCAAGCCACTTCTCATGAACCAGTGAATATTCACAAAGCTAAATCGGAGGCCTACACAAGATTTCCCTGTAACACACGTGCCATAATACACAGGCCTACTCTGGCCGGTCCTTAACAGCTACCTCTCTGAATTTTCATAAATTTCTATTTCAAAAGGAAAATTAATTTATATACACTGGCATCAACATACAACAAAATACTTGTATAAAAGTTAAAAAAAAAAAAAGAAGAAGAAGACGAAGAAGTGACTCAACAGTGGGGAAATGCCATCCTGGCTTTCTGGAAGGCTCTTCAGCCCTCCCCCACGATTACCCAAGCTCAGATCACATGACTTGCCTGCAAAAACAGGTCAGTTCTGCCAGTTTACTGGAAACGGAGGATTAGGGGACTCGTGTTCATTTGCTTTCAAAGATTAGCTTAACTCTGCTGGCTAACAAGGAGCTGAGGAGCTCAAAGCCAAGTTCTCAGTACTCAGCTTCCCACCAACCCAGGCCCCTCCCCAGGTCTGCCGGTCCCGAGCAGCATGAAGAGCTCAGGGAACAGTGACCAGTGGCTCACCTGGCCACTAGGGTCACCCAGAGCCTGAGTGCACAGTATACCTCAAAGAGGAACAGACAAAGGTAGATGCCGAGGGGCAAAACTACCAGTATTGCAGGGGGGGGGATGTTCTGTGAACTAGTACACTAGTAGAGAAGAAACCACATATAGATAGATAGATAGATAGATAGATAGATAGATAGATAGATAGATGATTGATAGATAGATAGATAGATAGATAGATAGATAGATGCAGAAGAACTGAGAAGGTGCTCCATGGGAGACCTACATGATTCACACAACTGATCAACATCAGGGCGGGTGTGTGTGTGTGTGTGTATGTGTGCACACACATACATACCCATGTTCACAGCGAGACCACACTACACTATGCTCTACATAGTCACACCAAGGACACCCTTAGTCCCACATGAAGCACCCACCCGACCAAGGTTTTTCGGAGCTTTAGCAGCCATCAGGATTACTCAGGAGCACCAAGAGCCCAGGAGCACCAGGGTCACTCAGGTATATCCAGAAGCACCATTGTCACTCAGGGGAACCAGGAGCACTTAGGATCACCCAGTAGCACTCAGAGTGACCAGGAGCACTAGAAGCACCCAGGAGCACTGAGATCACTCGGGAGCATTGAGGAGCACCAAGATCACTCAGGAGTACCCAGGAACCCTGAGATCACTCAGGAGCACCCAGCAGCACTGAGATCACTCAGGAGTACCCAGGAACACTGAGATCACTCAGGAGCACCCAGGAGCACCGAGATCGCTCGGGAGCACCGAGATCATTCAGGAGCATCGGGATCACTCAGTAGCACCCAGGAGTACCAAGATCACTCAGGAGCACCCAGGAGCACCGAGATCGCTCAGGAGCACCGGGATCACTCAGGAGCACTGGGATCACTCAGGAGCACCCAGGAGCACTGACACCGAGATCACTCAGGAGCACCGGGATCACTCAGGAGCACTGGGATCACTCAGGAGCACCCAGGAGTACCAAGATCACTCAGGAGCATCCAGGAGCACTGAGATCACTCGGGAGCATCAGGATCACTCAGGAGCACCGAGATCACTCAGGAGCACCCAGGAGTACCAGGATCACTCAGGAGCACTGGGCGCACCCAGGATCTGAGACCTCAGCCACACCAAGCAGGCTGCAGGGAAGTCTCTTTGTTTTAGCACAAAGTACTTTACAAGTTAAAAACACTAGAATTTCCATTTCACCCCCTGAAAACCCTACCCCTTTCCCCAAATAAGCATTTGGACGTTTAGGAGCGCAGGGGAAGGGTGTGTAACCTGACCTGTTTCACTCAGCCAGCCTCCTGGACACATCTGGGATCCAGGCACCAGGAAAATGCAAGCACAGGTACTCAGCCCCAGCCCAGGAGTGCAGGAGACACACACACTAGAAACGTGCAAAAGACAAAACACAGGGCAGGCTGGCAGGCGCCATGACGTCTGTCCAAACGGGACAACCCAGCTGAATCCATCCAGAAAGGACAAATCTAAGGCCAGTGAATGCAGCCTGCGGCCAGAACAACAGGAAGACATACAGACAGTGCCCTCATGGGCAGAAGAAGGGGCTACAAGAACCTCCCACTACTGACAGGGAAACAGAGGCACAGAGAGTAGGCCACCCAAGGTCACACAAAGGTGGGTCCAATGCAGACGTTCTAGCTCCCAAGTTCACCTGCTACCCTGCCCCAGAGCCCAGCTCTGTGCAGCACGTGGAAGAGTGGAAAGGGGAGGAGCTTTGAACCAGGCTGACTTCACAGACAGGAGAGACTCAGAACAGTGAGAAGGGGGCAGGCCAAGTGAGGTTGGGGTAACAAGTCAACCTTAAAGGAGGTGGGAAAACAATGAGGCTTTGGGGGAGGAAGGCAGTATGCTAATTTGGCAAGTATTAGCCAACTGGCCACAGGCCGAGTCATCTTACAGATGTGCTGCTTCCCTGGCACGCGTGTGCATGCATGTGTGTGTCTTGATCCAGTCCACTCTGAAAATCAAGCTTTCACACTAACCCTGTAGATTGCTGGCTTGAGCAATTGATCAGCAGGTTACCTGTCCAGAAAGACCCAGCTGAGCATGGGCCTGCAAACCTTGAAGGAAAGGTAAGAAAGAGGGCAGGAAGCCAGCTGCTCACCCCATCCTGGCCTTCAGCCCCAGCTGCCTGGCCCTCTGCTGGGAGCTATTGCAAATGCAAATCATAGCCCTGCAACCCTGCTGGGCTCCCACCAGCCTGGCAAGAAGCTCCCAGGAGCCTTGGCTGCTTCTCTGGAAGGGTCTGCTCTGTCACAGGCTCCCCACTCTGATGGTAATGCTGAGGAGTGGCTTTCAGTGAAGCTAGGGAGCAGCTTGAGCCATCTGGCCCCCCAAAGCCTAGGGGGAAGCAGCAGGCTAGGCTCAGCTGGCACACACCCCAGGGTCCACCTTCCTATGTTGCCACTCCCTGGACAGCCAGGACATTCTCACTGCAGTGACCCCTGGCTTCAAGCCAAGACCCTCACAGCCTCAGAGCCCAGCAGGGCAAGAAGGCAGAGCTGAGGACAGTGGAGCAGAAGGCCTGCTATAGGGCGGACTGCACCCCAGGTGCAGCGGCGTGGCAAACAAGATCTGCCGTGTGTCAGTCTCTTCCCAGGGCTTCTGTATGGCACGAGTCAGGCAGGTCAGAACTGAGCCCAGGCGCACTGTCCCTGGGTACCCTGCCTACACAGGGAAGGTGCTTCACAAGTAGCCACCACGGCCCACTGGTCTGCTACTCCCCACCAGCTCCTGTCCCAGGGGCTTTGCACTTGTTCCCCTGTCTGGGATGTTGTCATCTTCCCACCCCTGCTGTAGTCTCACCTCTCATCACACACCCCCCTTTCCTCGGACTCTACCTCCCTCTAATCCAGCTCACTGCACTCCTTTGGTCAGGGGCCAGATGTCCCGTCCATGTGTGCAGACATGGACCTAACCCAGAGCACAGAGCCAAGGAAGCACCATGGCTCCAGCCATCCAAGTCCTTCAGGTGGGTTCTAACTGCCCAGGGGAGGGAACAGCCCTCTTCTTGTCTCAAGTAAAAGGTCTCTTTCCTGGCCTGCAAGGCACTTCTCAACCTGGAGTGGCATCAGCATCCCCAGGGGATGGGACCAGCAGTTGGTGCAATGGCTATGCTACTGGATTCCCATGTAGTCGACCGTGGTTCAAGTCCCGGACCTGGTAGCTTAAACACTTGTGTATGTGTGCCCAAGATCCTGAGACGAGAATGGAAGAGAAGGGATTGCAGCATGGCCATCCCCCCGGAGTTGATTTCTCGCTTTCTGTGCCTCTCTGTCTTTCTGGCAAGTGCACGCACCCTATAGCAAAAACTTCTCCAAAAAAATAATAATAGTAATACTACAGAATTCGCAGGGGGCTTGCTGACAGCCGGGGCTGTGCCCTGCCCTAGGCTCTGGTGAGCACGTGCATGTTAAACCAGATCCGGTGCTGTTTCTGCCACCTGAAACCGCAAGGCAGGGGTGTCCAAGTAGACACACACAGCTACTTTATATGCAGAGTCCCGATTCCAGAGGGCTCTCTTTCTCCTTTGGGGTCACGGATTAAACTTGCCAGTCTATAAGATATCCAGCCAGGAACTCATGGGCTGGCAGCCTGGAGTCCCCACTGAAAACCCACAGTCTAGAGACCTGTGGGAACCTTGAGCCCAGCCGCTTAGCCACTGATGTGCAATCATTTACACACGTCTCAGTTTTCTAACCCATAGGTGAGTGTGATAATCTGACTTCCAGTGTGAGTATGAGAACTTGGTGCAGCGGAGTGCCTGTTAGGGGTCAGATGATGCTTCCTGTTACGGGTCAGATGGTGCTGCAGTGTTCCCCAGGGAAGTCCTGGCCTAATGACCCTGTCTCTGTTCACAGCTGCTCGGATAACACAGGCACCCAGAGAAAGCACTGTGAGGTCTGCAGGGTGGTGGCCCCAAAGTGCTGTGAGCACGAGACTCTCAGGTTACTGCCTCGATTGTAGGGATTGTAGCGGGAGCAGGGGAGAAGGACGTGGAGGGAGGGAAGGCAGGAAGAAGGTAAATTCTTACATCTCCACTTTTGGAAAAAGAGAAGAAAAGAGAAAACCTTCACCCACTGGGCAGTAGGACATGAAAATTCCATTTCTAAGCATTTCCAAGAAGAGCTGGTACTTAAACCCCACCTCCTGTCTTGAGCCTTTTCCAGTTTCCCAGTGCACAGTGCTCTTATGCCAGCTCTCAGTGGTCCCCACAGCAATCACTTCCTTACTCTGCCCAGTGGGGCCCCTGCTCTGGGACACGGTTCTACCTACCTGCTCCCCAGCCCAGGTCACAAGATTCCCCAGGCCTAAATTCCAGCATCAGGGTCTGGGCTGGAGCAGTACATCATGACTCTCCAGCAGCTGTGCAACCTCCAGACAGCACCCCTGCCTGGACTCACTCCTGTCCTGGCTTATGGTCGAGCC
>NW_006202562.1:617422-621102 GCF_000334495.1 Tupaia belangeri chinensis | reverse complement strand
CTTGTGTGTGTGTGTGTGTGTGTGTGTGTGTGTGTGTGTGTGTCTGTGTGTGTGTGTCTGTGTGTGTGTGTGTTATTGTTGGGGCCAGCAGGTGGCTTGGTGGTTACAGTGCTGGACTCCCACGTGGCCAACCATGGTTCTAGTTCCAGGCACAGTGGCTTGAAAATCACACAGGGCATGTGTGCATGTGTGTCCAAAATCCCAAGAGCCGGGGCTGTGCCCTGCCCTAGGCTCTGGTGAGCACGTGCATGTTAAACCAGATCCGGTGCTGTTTCTGCCACCTGAAACTGCAAGGCAGGGGTGTCCAAGAAGACACACACAGCTACTTTATATGCAGAGTCCCGATTCCAGAGGGCTCTCTTTCTCCTTTGGGGTCACGGATTAAACTTGCCAGTCTATAAGATATCCAGCCAGGAACTCATGGGCTGGCAGCCTGGAGTCCCCACTGAAAACCCACAGTCTAGAGACCTGTGGGAACCTTGAGCCCAGCCGCTTAGCCACTGACGTGCACTCATTTACACACGTCTCAGTTTTCTAACCCATAGGTGAGTGTGATAATCTGACTTCCAGTGTGAGTATGAGAACTCAGTGCTGCGGAGTGCCTGTTAGGGGTCAGATGATGCTTCCTGTTACGGGTCAGATGGTGCTGCAGTGTTCCCCAGGGAAGTCCTGGCCTAATGACCCTGTCTCTGTTCACAGCTGCTCGGATAACACAGGCACCCAGAGAAAGCACTGTGAGGTCTGCAGGGTGGCACTGTGAGGTCTTGAGGATGGTGGCCCCAAAGTGCTGTGAGCACAAGACTCTCAGCACATCCCTGTGGTTCAGGTTACTGCCTCGATTGTAGCAATTGTAGCGGGAGCGGGGGAGAAGGACGTGGAGGGAGGGAAGTCAGGAAGAAGGTAAATTCTTATATCTCCACTTTTGAAAAAAGAGAAGAAAAGAGGAAACCTTCACCCACTGGGCAGTAGGACAAGAAAATTCCATTTCTAAGCATTTCCAAGAAGAGCTGGTACTTAAACCCCACCTCCTGTCTTGAGCCTTTTCCAGTTTCCCAGTGCACAGTGCTCTTATGCCAGCTCTCAGTGGTCCCCACAGCAATCACTTCCTTACTCTGCCCAGTGGGGCCCCTGCTCTGGGACACGGTTCTACCTACCTGCTCCCCAGCCCAGGTCACAAGATTCCCCAGGCCTAAATTCCAGCATCAGGGTCTGGGCTGGAGCAGTACATCATGACTCTCCAGCAGCTGTGCAACCTCCAGACAGCACCCCTGCCTGGACTCGCTCCTGTCCTGGCTTATGGTCTAGCTCCCACTGGAAGGCAGGCTCTGTGGTCCTGGGTGTCCCTGTATGTGTCATCACTGTGCATGAGCCAGGCCCTTTATTTCCACATCTGCACAGTGGGACCCCCCCCAACCACACCCTGGTATCCTGAGAGTGGGCAGAACCCCCACCCAGGGCTACAGGTCATTGAGCTAATGTCTGCGTGGGAGATTGGGGGCTGGACCTTTGGTTTTGTTCAAAAAATGTGTGTGTGTGTGTGTGTGTGTGTGTGTGTGTGTGTGTCTGTGTGTGTGTGTGTGTGTGTGTGTGTGATTTTGGTGGCGCGCGGAGGGGGGGTGGGGCCAGCAGGTGGCTTGGTGGTTACAGTGCTGGACTCCCACGTGGCCAACCATGGTTCTAGTTCCAGGCACAGTGGCTTGAAAATCACACAGGGCATGTGTGCATGTGTGTCCAAAATCCCAAGAGGAGAGTGGAGTCAAGGGATTGCAGAATGGCCATTCCCCCAGGGGGTGATTTCTCACTTTCCCTCTTCTGTGTCTTTCAGGTAAGTGCACACGCCCTATGGCAAAACAGAAAAAAAAAAAAAGTGTTACTGTTTTCCTTATAAAGATGACACACTAATGTAACAATTTCCAAGGACCTTGTTGATTTTAAATACATCCTTTGGGGCCAGCAGATGGTGTAGCAGTTACTCGTTGGACTCTCACATGGCCAACCACAAGTTGAGCCCCAGACCCAATGGTTTGAAACTCACTCCAGGCACATGTGTATCTATGCCCAAGATCCCAGGAGGAGAATAGAAGAGAAGGGATTGTGGTATGGCCTCCCTCCCTCCCCGGAGGTGATTTCTCACTTTCCTTCTCACTATCTCTGACCCTCACTCTCTCCAGCGAATGTGCATGCCCTGAGGCAAATAATAATAATAATAATATCCCTTGCATAAAGACACCACAACTTTACATAAATCTATAATAGCGCTCCCAAACTCCATTTTAATGAAAAGGAGCTAGGGCGTTAATTTTCACAGAAGGATTCACAATGGGCTGTCTTTAAATAGCCTGGCACGCTCTGAGACCGCGGCAGTCACAAACGCTGTATGTGCCAGCTTTCCCACACCAGCTACGACTGCGGGCCTCTACAGGCAGAGTTTGCAGCGGCTTCTGGGGCTCCCTCCCAAGCCTGGGGCTACATGTGCATGTAGAGCTCCTTGAGAGCGCTCGGGCACGTTACTTTAATCCCTGGGAGAAAGATGACACGCAGGCAAGCAGGACCTGCCGTCCTCAGAGCATGCCTTCTGAAGCCCTGGAGGAGCATCAGAGGAGAGCCACAGTAAAATGATTTCTGTCCCCACAGCCAATGTTCCAGACAGCGGCCGAGAACCTCTCAGTGCTCAGTGCTTGGGTAAAAATAGTTGGGGACCAGCAGGCGACATAGAGGTTAGGCTCCAGGTCCCACTTGGCCCACTGCACAGTTTGGGCCACTAGTTTGGGCACTAGATCCCACATGGCCCGACCCAGTGCCGGGCGCATGTGCATGCAGACCCAAAGTCTCAAGAGGAGACTGGAGAAGGGACAGTGGCACAGCCATCCCCTAGGGCAGGGGGTGCTTCCTCACATTCTCTCTCTCTCTCTCTCTCAGTCTCTCTCTGGAGAGTGCATGTGCCCGATAGCAAACACAAACAAAAACACAGTTTCTTTACACTCCTGCTGGAGTGTACATATGCTTTTAAAAAAAAACCAGAGTCAAATTGGGGGTTTAGAAATAGAACTTATTTGGATGTTTTGAAAGAGACACGTCATCTCCGGTTCTGCATTTGCAACTTCCTGGCAGCTTGAGTCCACATGCCGCAGGGCAGAACCAGATTTCAAAGGTAGGAGAGAATCTCACTGAGAGCTTGGCTTTCCAAAGACCCTCTGCAGTCTTAGGGTCTAGCTCCCACTGGAAGGCAGGCTCTGTGGTCCTGGGTGTCCCTGTATGTGTCATCACTGTGCGTGAGCCAGGCCCTTTATTTCCACGTCTGCACAGTGGGACCCCCCAACCACACCCTGGTATCCTGAGAGTGGGCAGAACCCCCACCCAGGGCTACAGGTCATTGAGCTAATGTCTGCGTGGGAGATTGAGGGCTGGACCTTTGGTTTTGTTCAAAAAATATGTCTGTGTGTGTCTATGTGTGTGTGTGTGTGTGTGTGTGTGTGTGTGTGTTATTGTTGGGGCCAGCAGGTGGCTTGGTGGTTACAGTGCTGGACTCCCACATGGCCAACCATGGTTCTAGTTCCAGGCACAGTGGCTTGAAAATCACACAGGGCATGTGTGCATGTGTGTCCAAAATCCCAAGAGGAGAGTGGAGTCAAGGGATTGCAGAATGGCCATTCCCCCAGGGGGTGATTTCTCACTTTCCC
>NW_006202562.1:612633-617332 GCF_000334495.1 Tupaia belangeri chinensis | reverse complement strand
AATTTCCAAGGACCTTGTTGATTTTAAATACATCCTTTGGGGCCAGCAGATGGTGTAGCAGTTACTCGTTGGACTCTCACATGGCCAACCACAAGTTGAGCCCCAGACCCAATGGTTTGAAACTCACTCCAGGCACATGTGTATCTATGCCCAAGATCCCAGGAGGAGAATAGAAGAGAAGGGATTGTGGTATGGCCTCCCTCCCTCCCCGGAGGTGATTTCTCACTTTCCTTCTCACTATCTCTGACCCTCACTCTCTCCAGCGAATGTGCATGCCCTGAGGCAAATAATAATAATAATAATATCCCTTTCATAAAGACACCACAACTTTACATAAATCTATAATAGCGCTCCCAAACTCCATTTTAATGAAAAGGAGCTAGGGCGTTAATTTTCACAGAAGGATTCACAATGGGCTTTCTTTAAATAGCCTGGCACGCTCTGAGACCAGCGGCAGTCACAAACGCTGTATGTGCCAGCTTTCCCACACCAGCTACGACTGCGGGCCTCTACAGGCAGAGTTTGCAGCGGCTTCTGGGGCTCCCTCCCAAGCCTGGGGCTACATGTGCATGTAGAGCTCCTTGAGAGCGCTCGGGCACGTTACTTTAATCCCTGGGAGAAAGATGACACACAGGCAAGCAGGACCTGCCGTCCTCAGAGCATGCCTTCTGAAGCCCTGGAGGAGCATCAGAGGAGAGCCACAGTAAAATGATTTCTGTTCCCACAGCCAATGTTCCAGACAGCGGCCGAGAACCTCTCAGTGCTCAGTGCTTGGGTAAAAATAGTTGGGGACCAGCAGGCGACATAGAGGTTAGGCTCCAGGTCCCACTTGGCCCACTGCACAGTTTGGGCCACTAGTTTGGGCACTAGATCCCACATGGCCCGACCCAGTGCCGGGCGCATGTGCATGCAGACCCAAAGTCCCAACAGGAGACTGGAGAAGGGACAGTGGCACAGCCATCCCCTAGGGCAGGGGGTGCTTCCTCACATTCTCTCTCTCTCTCTCTCTCAGTCTCTCTCTGGAGAGTGCATGTGCCCGATAGCAAAAACAAACAAAAACACAGTTTCTTTACACTCCTGCTGGAGTGTACATATGCTTTAAAAAAACACCAGAGTCAAATTGGGGGTTTAGAAATAGAACTTATTTGGATGTTTTGAAAGAGACACGTCATCTCCGGTTCTGCATTTGCAACTTCCTGGCAGCTTGAGTCCACATGCCGCAGGGCAGAACCAGATTTCAAAGGTAGGAGAGAATCTCACTGAGAGCTTGGCTTTCCAAAGACCCTCTGCAAAGCAGCTTTACTTAGCACAGAGGCAAGACACTGAAGGGGTGGAGACCCTACCCCAGCCCTCCCGGCCCAGCGGGACTCTGACATACTGCCCCACTGGCTGCCAGGGCTCTGAGGCGGGCAGGGTACCGTGATGCTCTGAGCCATCTCAGCTGGAGCCTGCTTCCCACCTGCCCTAGGCAAGTCAGGTGCAAACTCACGCGGTCCAGTTCAGATGAAACGCAGCATTCTCAGCTGTCTCAAGGCCAAGTTCAGGTCTCAGCTGCCCCACATGCTTCACTAATCATTAACAGTGACGGAGAGGGATGTAGAATGTGCTGAAGACTGCCAGAACCTCACAAGCCTTACCTCATTTAATCCTAGCAACGGCCCTAGGCGGGGAGCCGATAACCCCAATGATAGGGAAACGGTACAAGCTGAAATCCACGTGGCTGATCAAAGAAGCTGCCAGGTCTCTTGGATTTTTGGCCACAGGGCGTATCCTAGTCCAGTCGCCTGGCTGTGAGAAGCTTTGTGGAGGTGCCCTGGGCCACAGTTCCAGCCGAGCCCAGCCTGAGAGTCATCCCAACCCAGACGTTGGAGTGAAAAGCAGCACCTGGGGACTCCAGCGCCAGACGTGGGAGCAGAGGCAGCCATCCCCACCAGGCCCTGTCCAAATGGCTGTCATCTCGTGGCTCCAACCTTGGGGTGTTCATGAGCAACAAAGGCACCTCGCACAGGCCCTGGTTACACACCACCCTCTTTTACAGACGACCGACCATGCAAAGAACAGTAAAAGGAAAGCAAAGGCCCCAAGTAAGCTGTGAGTCTAAAGATGCCCCCAAACCGACTGCACCACCCCATGCCGCTGGCGGTCGCGTGTTGTCTGTTCACTGGTGCCGCCTCCCACACCCTAGTGCCAGCTCGGTTTCAAGAGTGCCTTCATCTGCCAGATTGGGATGTCCAGGTCTGTCTTCTCAAACCTGAGGGAGCACTTGGAGCCCTGGAGGGCTTGCTGGACACACTGCTGGCCCAGTGCTCAGGGTTCCATCCAGAGATCTAGGACAAATGCATTTCCAAAGCCTCAGGTCCTGTCAGCACTGCTGCCCCAGAGCTGGGGCAGTGCTGGAGAACCACTAGCACATACTCCTGCAGGGGGCGCAAGTTCTGGGGGTGCTGCCATTATTGCACACACAGCAGGCAGCTCAGGCGAGAACTCCCCACCCACAGCTTCACAGCTGCCCGGTGGCTGTCAGGGCAGCCCTGGCCTGGCCTGATGCCTGTTGCTCCGTGGCCTGCAGACAAGAGGGTGAGTGGGCACACACATTCGAGGCCAGAAAGCTGCCAGAGCTCAGCTTCCACCCAGGGTAGCCAGAAAGGCTGCATCTTTTGGAGAAGTGAGGGAAGGGAAATGGGCAGATGAACTCCTTGCTGAGTCACCTGGTCTGGTCCCTGCCGCCTGACCCCAGAAGTCTGCCCACTGTCTTATCTGAGAGGGAGGTTGCTCTGTGCTCACGGCCACTGTGGACATTATGTGGCCTCCCCATCTACAGGCGGCTTCCAGAGAAGTGGCATACTTCCGGCCTGTCCCCCTGCAAGTGGCTCTCTCCCCTTCCAGGGCACATTCCACCATTCTGCAAACCTAAGGGTTTGTGTTTCCCCCCTGGTTCAGGGACACCTGCTGCTGACTCAGTTTTAGAGAAAACACTTATCTAGTTAGTGACTCACTTTGATTAAACCAGCAAAGTAACCTACAACATGGAAGCAAATTTTTGTTTCAAACTTCTTCAAGCTTCTTTGTTTGAAAACAAACAAAACACATTGCAAGACACGACCTCTAATTTTGTGGCTATTTCCGAATATAATTTAAATTACTATTGCTTGTTGATTACCAGGAAGTGTCCAGCCCATTCCACATCTTCCAGCTCCATCCTCACAGCAGGTCTAAAGGTGCGCATTGTTGTCCCCAGTTTAAAAATGAGACTGGGGCTCAGAGGAAGAGTCAGGGCAGCCACCTGGGAGCTGTAGCCTTGGGCACACCATGACCCCGCCCTGAGACTTCATCCTTTCCCTTAAGTGCCCTCAAATCTCTCCCAGACTGCTGCTCCTCTGTCCTCCCGGCTGGCTGTGAATGTCCACCCCAAGGCCTATGAAAGTCCCGCCACTGCCTACCTTCCTGGGCCTTCTCCACTGGCCCCCTAACTTGCCAACTCCCACTGGGGTGAGGGGGAGAGTACCGAGCTACCCAGCCCCCACTCCTGAGGATAGTCCCCGTGGGGCTCAGTAGATTCCAGAGGACTGGTTGGCTGACCACCGGTTTGTGGATCCCAGGCCCCACCAGGTCTGAAGCAGGCCTGGGCTTGTTGGGAGGGAGGGTCGTGTTCTCAGAGGCTGGGACCCATGGGGCGGGAGTTGGGGCTGCTATTTCCCCTGCCACCCGCAGGCGCAGAGAGAGAGAACTGATCCCGCTACTGGGCCACCAGGCACGGCTCTGTTTGTTTACATGGGTAGGGCTTGTCCCCTCGCGGCCAGTCACCAGACAACACAGCAGTTGGTGACAACCATCAGCTCTCCATTTTCCCCTCGGGCCTGGTACAGGCGCGGGAAAGTCCCAACTCCAGAGCGACCTGTACCGTCCTCCCGAGTCTGGCCCAGGTGTTCCCCGCGGCTCCCCGCAGACTTGGGTCCGCAAGCTGCAGTGTACCCCTAAACTTGGGAGACAGGGAGCTGGGCCGAGGAGCAGCGCTGGGGTACCGCCAGCAGCTGGAAGTTCAAGCTGACGGCAGGGCTCCTCCAGCGCCTGCCAGAAATGCGAACGCTGATTCCGGGCACCGGGCGCAGGGGCCCGCGGCCGAAGCCTCCGGGACCAGGTGGGTTGCAGGGTCGGGGTGACGTGGTGCCACAGTTTAGTCTGTGGAGCGGAATCCCGGAGAAGCGGGATCCTGCAGGGCTGCCCCAGACAGACCGCTGACACAGGCGGGGGTCTCTAGTCCCCTTGGGACAGTGAGTTGGAGGCGTCCGGGTCCCCCAGAGCCCACTCACCCGACACGTTTAACTGGCCTCCCAGGAACCAGCCGATCTTGCCACTGCGGAAGTCGCAGTCCCAGACGGTGTGGTACGGGGTGTCCCACACGAGCGTGTCCCGCGCCACCGGCCCCCAGAAGGCGGCGGGGTCCCGGGCAGCCTGCGCGCTCAGCGCGGGGTAGGAGGCGGGCTGCGCGGAGGCGGGGGCGCTGCCCGAGGACAGGGAGATCGCCCCGTCTGTGAGGCTGAGCGGACACAGCCAGCAGCAGGGCCCCGGGGAAGTGCGCGGGCCCCGCCCCGGCTCCGCCCTCCCCAGCCACCCACTCCGGGGGACACTTTCCCAGCCTGAAGTTGTTTGCTGCAGCCCTCCTCGGGCTCCACCCTCCGCCGCCGCCCCCCGCCAGAGG
>NW_006202562.1:590206-612591 GCF_000334495.1 Tupaia belangeri chinensis | reverse complement strand
CGGGATGCAGGGAGCGCCGGGGGCTGCGAGGTCTCGGGCCCTGGCCCTGGCGGGGCCACCACACGCCCCCCTAGCCGGCGATCCCGCCCAGACGCTCCTGGGCGTCGGGCTGTTTTGCTTTCAGTTTGTGCGCTTGTCTCCAAGCCCAAGGGTGCGTCAGGCTGCTGACAGTAAAAACGGGTGCTCTGGCTTAGGACCTGGGGCGCGGGAAGCCTCTAGGATGAAAAGGAGCCTTCACAGAACCGAAGCGACTGTGGGAGCGCGCGGAGCGCTCAGGGGTCCAAGGACCAAAGGTCGGCGGGGTCTGCGGAGGAGGCTGAAGCCCAGCCCAAGTCATAAGCGCTTTGCCCCACGAAGAGTGAACCCCTTCCGTGCTGGACTGTCCCCTTACCAGGCTACAGGGCTGGATGGGCAGGGGGTGGTGCTCAAACCAGGAGTCTGTGGAGGCCTGAGCCCTTGGCCTATGCTCAGGTCACCCCACTGCCTCTGTCTGAGGGAGGGGGGATCGCTTCCTGCCGGGAAAAGGCTAAGGGAAGCAGACACTTTCCCTCCAACCTTGGCGGATTTGAAAAGGCTGATTTTCTCTGATTGCTCCTGCATCTGTGGCCCAGCTTTGAACCCTGGCATTTCTAGCTCTGTGGCTTTGGACAAGTTCCTTAGCTCCTCCGTGTCTCATTTTCCGTGTTTGAAAACTAGAATGCTTGCGCTCTCGCACTCTCTCTCTCTCTCTCTGACCCTAGTAAAAAACAAAGTCGATAAGGCCTGTGAAAAGTCTGCCCAGGGCTGGTGCAGAGTACGCGCCACGCTGGACCGGGTGTTTTCCTTGTGAAGCCGGGAAAGACAGCCAGAAACTGGCAATGAAACTGGTCGCTGCCAGGTCCTCAATATCTCAACGAACACACAGTAAAGAACGTAAACACCCGAGAGACGTGTGGAAAACTGGTTTGTTGAGTTCTTTGGGTCAGGAAAGTTTCCTCCCTGTTAGTTGGAACTTTGTAGAGAGAAACAGCCTGCCCCCCAGAGGAGCTTCTGCCTGGTCAGCCACCAGCCAGCATGGGCCCATGCGTGTGCCTGTGCGTGTGCGTGGTGCTGCTTCCTGCCAGAGAACAGAGGCCAGAAGGCTGGAGAAACAGTGACAGTGGGCAACACACGTGTGCCTGCACGGTGCCAAACACCTGCCCTGCGTTTCCTACTTAATTTCAAAGTTCTCTGGGCTGGATGATGGTACAGCAGCAATGCCCTTCCAGGCTGACCCACATGGGGAGGTGTCAGATTTGTGCCTGGAGACACTCCCACCCTAGCACACTGGGCCCTCCAGTGCCTAAGCTCCAGCTCTAGCTGAGGCCGGGTCTGGATCAAAGTGTAGGGACCCTATTAGGGGTGCCCCCTTCTCTCTGGCTCTCTTGCTCATGGAAGAAGTAAAATAAGTCATGCTAGCAACCCCCGCTTGATCATCAGCCTCCGGCAAACAAATAAGGAAGCTGGACTCAGAGCCAGAGAGGCACTAAAGGCTCCTGGTTGTGGACGGGGGAGCGGGACTGGCACGCAGCACCCTTAGCTTGGCCCAAATTCCTGTTCTAACAGAATATGTAGAATTGTAAGTAGATGAGGACCTTACTGCAGCAGGCTGGTGGTCCCAAAGGTGCACCCCTCTGCTGCACGGTGGCACACCACTCCTCCAGGAGGAGAGCACAGCCGGCATCACTGAACTCTGGAAGTGGAACCTGGCGCAAGTGACACTTGGCAGTTCCAGGCCCTGAGAGGCCTGAAAGGCCCAGCAGCTCCGGCTCCAGCTCACCTGGCAGCCAGCTATGAGGAAGCTGGTCAAGCCTTGTGGAGGAAGAGATCCCAGGGAAGGATGGACCTACCCCAAGACCAACTCCCAGAGGCCACCTTAGCTGTTCTAACCCCACACAAGGCAGCCTCATGATTGACTCCAGCTAAGAACCTCCCAGTCAGACCACAAAATGGTAAGAAGTAATAATTGCTGTTGGTTTAAGCCCCTAAATTTTGGGATGGCTTGTTACTCAGCAGTAGATACCTGATACAAATAGGACCAAAATAACACATGGGTTCCCTTTCACTCATGACCTCTGTTTCTTGGTCCCCCTTTACTGGGAGCTTTTTATAGGCCCCAAACTATTGGAATGTGCCAGAGTTCAGTCCTCAAACCACCCCTTTTCCTCTCATCACTTGGAATCAACAGCCAGTTTTCTTTCTTTTTCTTTTTTCTTTTTTTTTTTGGTTTTTACCACAGGGCATGCGCACTCACTGGAGAGAGACAGAGAGAAAGAGAAGGTGAGAAATCATCCCCTGGAGGAATGGCCACACTGCAGTCTCTTCTGTTCTCCTCTCAAGATTTTGGGCATACCCACATGCCTGGCATGCTTCCCAAGCTACTGGGTCCAGGACTTGAACTGCAAAGTTGTCCATGGGATATCCAGCCAGACTTCTATTCTCTGAGTCTCAAGTTCGTATCTTTAGTCTGAAACTTTTCTCCAAACTTCAGCCCTGTATTCAAATGTCTAATTAAGATCTCTGGCATGCCATATTCTGGGAGTTCTTCCTTCAATCACTGCTCTTCCATGCCAGTAGATGGAAATCACATGCTGTCTGTGTTTATCTTCTTGTCATCCCAGTTCCTGCCCCTCACACTCCACGTGCAACCCTCAGCAAGTTCAGCAGCTCACCTTCCTAATATTCGGATATTTGGAATATGCAGCTGATCGCTTCCCCACCCCCACCCTCACAGCCAGGCCCCTCCTTCATACAAGCCACGCCTCTCTCTTTTTTGGATTACTCAGGAAATTTCTAATTGCTTCCACCCTTGTCCTCTACACCCTAAACAGCACGACCATGAGTTCTTTGGAACAAAGTTCAGATGAAGTTGTTCTGCAATTACAACAACCCAAAGGCTCCCCAGGTCCTTCCAAGTATAGGCCACATCCTTCCCTGACCCACAAGGCCATATCCTCACTACTCAAAGGACAGTCCTAGGGGCCAGCAGGTGGCATAGCAGTTAAGGTGCTAGATCCCACATAGTCAACTCTGTGGTTTGAGTCCCAGAGCCAGTGGCTTGAAAAACACACCAGGCAAGTGTGCATGCATGCCCAAAATTCCAAGAGGAGAATGGAGGAGAAGGGACTGTGGCATGGCCACCTGTCCTGGTGGTGTGTATAGGGGGATTTCTCACTTCCCGTCTCCTCTCTCTCCCTCCGTCTGTCTCACTCTCCTATGAACGCATGCACCCTATAGCAAAAAAAAAAAAAAAAAAAAAAAAAACAGCAGCCCATGGACAGGGAGCATGGCGCCCAGTAGATTGCAGAGTGCCAGCTCCTATCTCAGACCTACCAGCTCCAAGTCTGCATTTTCACAGTCCACAGCAGGCCCTTGTGCACATTGGGGTTCAAGAAGCCGCCTTGCCTGACCCAGCCCCGCCCTCTCCAGGACCCCGTCTCTGTCTCCTGCGCCTCCCCTCACTGGGCTGCAGCCACGCTGGCTTCTGTCACTCCCACCACCAGGCAGGTTCTTGCCTCAGGACCTTGGCTCACGGTGTGCCTTCTGCCCTGAAAGCTCCAGGTGTCCACACAGAACCCCCTCATGTCCTTCCTGTCTCTTCAAACGCCACTTGTTTAAGAGGCCCTCTCCATAGCCTACACATCACCACTCCCACCCCCACCCCTCATCCAGCCCTGAGCTCTGTGCATTACTCTCCCCTCCTAGCAAAGAGTCCTTGAGAGAAGAGATGCCAACAAGACCTAGGCTGAGTCTGAGCCTCCCACTGTGAGTCAGGGACCTCCAAGGGCCTGCACGGCACTTCCCGCTCTTTTCCTCCTGTTCCTGTTCCCTGCACCCTCCCGCTTCCCCCTCTACCAGCACTTCTTTTCAGTGACAGGATATCTGTGTGGCCTTCCCATTGGCACTGTTCAGAGCTCAGGACTGTCAATGGGACAAGGATGAGGTGCAACAGTCCCTGTGCGGGGACAGGAGGGACATATGGACAGACGCCAGTAAAAACCATATCGAGCCATGCCAGAATCGTTCTGTTCAAGCCTTCCAGGTATAAGAACCAACAGCTTCCCTTTATTTTAATTGCCCAAGGTCATGTGCACTCACCAGAGACAGACAGAAAGCACCGCCCAGTGGGCAGGGAGGAGCTAGGAAAATGAGGCGCCTGCTACACCCAGTCAAAGGATGGGAATGCAAAGCACAGTCAAGGCAAGAAATCCAGAAAACGACGTTGAAGAGAATCAGAGGAAGGGGAGAGCCCCAAAGCTGGGAGTCCGGGAGAGGCCTCACGAGATGACAAGGCTCCCCCCCACTTCCAGTTCCATGTCCTGGTGTCCCATGAAGTCACAGAGGACATGAAGGGCGTGATGTCGGTGTATAACCCCTTCAGCAGCAGCAGGGCTCCGTGACCCTGCACCTCTGCTCCACCATGCGCACCCTCCTCCTCCCCGAGTTCTCCCAACCAGCAGGGCACAGGACAGCACAGCACAGCACAGCACAGGACAGCACAGGACGGGACAGAAAGAAAGGATCTTGACTGGCACGCAGTAGGTCATCAGGAAGGAGGGAAGTGCCTGGAGCGGCTCGGGGGATGCTGAGGTTGGTGTTTGCAGATGACTTGGTGGGCAGCTTGGAGGAGGAGGAGGCGCACAGGCCTCGGGGCAGAGGCTGGGACAGCAAAGAGAAGCACACTTCACCCTATACTTCTCACTCGTCTGACAGGCCAGTGGCCCCTAGCCCCTAGCCCTCAGGGTTGCATCCTGTGGGTTCATTGTCCAGCACAGGCCTGGACCGGTCCATGCACTCAGAGCCAGGTATCCTGATGGCCACTGGAGGCTCCTTTTCCCCTAAGTGATCTCAGAGCCAGATGCACTGCTGAGCAGTCGAGCAGACATGGCTCCAAGGCCTGCTTCGCAGTGTTCTCCTTGTTCCTTGGCTCCTTTGAGGCAAGAGGCTACAAAGGGAAGGGAGGGACCCCAGGGACAGTCTTTGGGCACAGCTGAGCTGCTGTCCCTTTGCCCTGTCCCCAGATGGCAAAAGCAGCTGAGACCGTCATCACATCCCAAGTTCCTACCACCCTGGAGCTTCCCCTTGGACTTTCCAGCCTCTTGGACCAAATCCAGGTGTGAGGATCTATGAACCAGCCCGATTTTGACGGGGACCTCAGGCTGGGAACATGCAGCGATTCCCCAGCTGGATGCTGCTTTCGCTGAGGCCAGTCCCAGTAGGTCCCAAGAAAGACTAGACATGACCCCAACACTGGAACTGCTGCCGAGCTCCACACGCATGGCTGTGTACTTCAAGATAGTCAAAAGAAAAATGAAGTTTGAGGTGATGGGCATGTTGGTTTGATCAGTAACTTTGTATTCATGGACTGAAAAATCACACTGTACCCCATCAATTTGTACAATTATTGTAACAATTTAAATAGTGTTGGTTTTAAAAAGAAGAGGCACCAGGGAGGGAGCAGTTCTCAGATGTTCACTGAGACAAGCAGATACTGTCCATGAAGGAAGAAGGCCAGATGAACTCTGAGAAGAAAAAAAAAAAAAAAAAAGAAGTCCCAGCTGGCGACCCAAGAGAAAGTGTACTTATTGATCACGAGCAGAGTTCCAGGAAGTGTAATGTGACTGACACTGCCACCTGGTGGTAGACTCCCACCTCTCTAACTTAAAGCTGGTTTCTATGTTGTCACCCTGTCCAGTCAACCTGACACTGGTAATCTTCTACAGGGCAAGTCCACTAGAACATACGCACTTCTTCAAGTCATGTCACCATCGAAGGAAGTCAGGGAG
Source organism: Tupaia belangeri chinensis (assembly GCF_000334495.1). NCBI lineage: Eukaryota > Metazoa > Chordata > Mammalia > Scandentia > Tupaiidae > Tupaia > Tupaia belangeri. Next base: position 606,787 of record NW_006202562.1, on the reverse strand, counting down.
CATTTCCTTAATAACAAGGTCCCGTATATTTGTTTTCATCTCTGTGAATTAATCAACACAGACCAGCTCTGGCAAAGCAGTGAAATACTCTGGTTAAGGAGACAGGAAATCTATTATATGTGGCAGATAGACAGTCAATAAAGGTGTCAGACTGAGTGCATGAATTTTACTTTTTTAATAATGGAGTTATTTAAAAGTCTGATAAATAAGGAAAACACAAATTCCTTTGTTGAAGAGAAATTCTCAGGAAGAGCCCTCTACACCATTGAGAAAGGAATGCAAAAAGTTGATAGAAGGAGGAGAAGAAGAAATATAGGTGAGGAAGAAGAAGGAATAAGTGGGATGATAAGTCAGAAAACAGAAAATAAGATCAAGGGATATGTCCAAACATTGTATCAGTACCGCTAATTACATTTCCTCCGTTAAATAGAAATTATAGCATGGAGTCGAAAGGATAGGAAGTTTGGAAATGTGGATACATGATGTGGGTATAAAATACACACAAGCACACACACATATACACACACTTGGAGTCTCAATAAACTAAAAATTCTAGATTTTCCATAATTAGTGAAAAACAATCCTAGATTCAGAAAGTACATAAATTTCAAGCAAGTTAAATAAAAATGGAACCAGCACCTGTACACATCCGAGTGAAACTGTTTAAAACTAGAGACAAGCAGGAGGTCTTAAAGAGAAGACAGAAGTGACAATTAGACTCCCAGCTGACAGTCAAATAGCATCTTTTAAATTCTTCAAGAGAATAATTATCATTAACAGTTAATGAAGTCATTTTCCAAGAACAAGTAAAAAAAGACATTTTTGGACAAGCAGAATGAATAGAGTTCTCCACTCTAGAGTAGAGAGATACAAAATAATTACTCCCGAAGGAACAGAAAGCTCCTCAATGATGGTCTGAAATGGAAGGACAGCCAGCAAGGTGACTGTTACTCTGCAGTTAAATCCAAACCAACGGTGGTGACAAGAAGATGCACCAATCATGCCATTCAAAGAAAAGATGAAGAAAAGTATTTTGCACAGTAGCTAAAAGAGTGGATTGTAAATAGTCTCACCACAGAGAAATAACATGTATGTAAGAAGATGCATATGTTTCATTGTTCTACAAGGTATAGATATATCATAACACCACACCGTACCACATTAATGTATACAATTATTATTTATCAAAAAAAATTTTTTTTAAGTTTTAGACTTTTGGCCATAGGGTGTGTGTGCTCACCAGAGAGAGACATAGAAAGAGGGAAAGTGAAAAAGCACCCCAAAGAGGGGATAGCCATGCCACAATCCTTTCTCCTTCATCCTTTTCTTGGGATTTTGGGCACACACACGCACACATACACACACATACTCAGTGTGTTTTTCAGGCCACTGGGTCTGGGACTCAAACCATGGAGTCGCCATCTGGAATCTACCATACCACCTGGTGGTCCCAATTTTTTTTTTTTTTTGAAGAGGTTTTTGCTATAAGGCACGTGCGTTCGCCAGACAGACAGAGAGAGACATAGAGACAGAAAGCGAGAAATCTCCCCCCGGGGGGATGGCCATGCCGCAATCCCTTCTCCTCCATTCTCCTCTCGGGATCTTGGCCACGCATGCACAGGTGCCCGGTATGAGTTTAAGCCACAGGGTCCAGGACGCGAACCGCGGTCGACTATGTGGGAGTCCAGCGACATAGCCATTATGTTAACTGCTGGTCCCCCAATTTTTTATTTTTATTTTTTAACGTTTGGTTAGTTCTGAGTTTAAATTTAATTGATGTGGGCTAACTACAGTGCAGTGGGAACACACAGACCCACATAGAAAGGTCCTTGGTTCACATCCTGAGATCTTCCTTTGCACACGTGTTTGCACATGTGCCCAAGGTCCAGGCTGAGACAGGTGGGGCACAGTATTAAGATCCTGTTATGAGTTTCTTTTTATCCAGCGACATCTCAAAAGAAATAAATAAACTTAAAAAAAAACTAATAGATGTTAAGATTTCTATATTAACCACAAATAGAAAGAGAATATACGATGTCTAATCTAGTAGAGAGAGAAAATGGAATAAGAAAATGTCAAGCAGTCTGCAAGATGGAAAGAAAGAAGGGAACAGCAGATGGCATAATGTTTACATCATTGGACTCCCACATGGCCACCACGGTTCAAGTCCCAGACTCAGCAGCTTGATATTCACACCAGATGTGCGTGCCTGCATGTCCAAAATCTCAAGAGAAGAATGGAGGAGAAGGGATTGCAGCATGACCATCCTCCCCAGGGGGTGATATCTCACTTTCAATCTCTCCATATCTCTCTATGTTTTCAGCGAGTGCACACACTCTATAGTGAAAGTCTCTCTCTTTCTCTTAAAAAAAGTTTAAAAAGATGTAAAGAAAGGAGAAACAAATGTAACATAAACAAGGAGAAAGGTAGGAATCTTTTAAAAATAAACACAAAAATGTAAATTTGTGAAAATAAAAATTTTAATATTGGCAATTATAACCAACATAAATGGAATAAATTTTTAGTTAAAGGCAAAGATGTGTTGGAATGGATCTTATTTTTTTAATTTTTAGATTTTCGCTGTAGGGTATGTGTACTCACTAGAGAGAGATACAGAGAGAGGGAAAGTGAAAAACTATCCCCTAGCAGGGATGGCCATGCTACAATTACTTCTCTTTCATTCTCCTCTCAAAATTTTAGACATGCACTTACACTTGCCCAGCATGATTTTCAAACCACCAGGTCTGGGACTTGAACCACAGTCAGCCATATAGGAGCCCAGCATCTTAACCACCACACCTCCTACTGGCCCTCAAATGGGTTTTAAAAAGCCCCAACTAGAGTGGCTGGCAGGTAGCATGGTGGTTAAGGGCATTGGATTCCCACTATGGCTGACTATGGTCCAAGTCCTGGGCTTGATGGCTTTCTTCCTCTCTCTCTCTCTGGTCAAATTAAAATAAAGATAAATCAAATAACTTTTTTTTAAAAAAAAGCCCCAGCAGGGAACCAGCAGTTAGCATAATGGCTATGTTGCTGGACTCCCACAGAGTCGACCGCGGTTCGTGTCCCGAACCCGGTGGCTTAGAACTCATGCTGGGCGCGTGTGCGGGCATGCCCAAGATCCTGACAGGAGAATGGAGAAGGGATTGCGGCGTGACCATCCCCCCGGGGGGTGATTTCTAGCTTTCTATCTCTATGTCTCTCTCTGTCTGGGGAGCGCACACACCCTATAGCGAAAACCTCTAAAAAAAAAAAAGCCCCAGTTAGGGGGCTGGACAGTGGCATGCAGTGGTAAAACATGATGCATATGGGGACCAGCAGTTAGCGTAATGGCTATGTCGCTGGACTCCCACGTAGTCGACTGCAGTTCGCGTCCTGGACTTGGTGGCTTAAAACTCAAGCTGGGCACATGTGCGTGTGTGCCCAAGATCCCAAGAGGAGAACGGAGGAGAAGGGATTGCAGCATGGCCAGCCCCCCTGGGGGGTGATTTCTCGCTTTCTGTCTCTCTGTCTCTGTCTGTCTGGCGAGTGCACGTGCCCTATAGCAAAAAAAAAAAAAAAAAAAAAAACCATGATGCATATGGGTTTTTTAATTTGTTTAAGAATTATTTATTTTATTTTATTTTTCAATTTGACTAGAGAGACAGAGAGCCACCTGTCAGCCCCAGTTTTTTAAAAGAAGTTTTTGCCTCATGGCACATGTGCTCACAGGGGAGAGGGCAGGGAAATAAACAGAGAGAGTGAGAGGGAAAGTGAGAAATCGCCCCCTGGGTTGATGGCTGCAATCCCTTCTCCTCCACTCTCAACCTGGGACTGGGCATGCGCACACATGCACCTGGCGTGTTTTCAAGCCAGCAGGTCCAGGACTTGAAACACAGTCAGCCATGTGGAAGTTCAGCTATGTAAGCACTATGCCAACTGCCAGCCCCCACGTGTTAGTTAGCCTAAGCATTCCACAGTGACTCAAAGCATCAACCTATATAACATAAATATATACCATTTTTATTTGGCAATTAAAATTCTAGAAAGATACATAGAAAAGAGGCAGTGCCATGGTTTTGGGTGGAAGGGCATGAAAGAGAAGTCCTCACGTGTCAATGAGGCTGAATGGGAAGGGTGGGTCACAATTACGCGAACAAAGACGTTTCCAAGCCTGGACTGACATCAGGGACCGGAGGAGAGATGGCCCTGGTTAGTTACTTGAGGGTGAGTCAGAGGCAGGAGTGTAGAGAAGCATAGAAATTCCTTGACACACAAATGTTAAACTCTGAATTTAGGTGAGGCAAGGCAAAAGCATATCAAAAGCGTCTGCCAACAGGTGGCGCCAGAGTGTTATTTACGAAGGAAAGAGGAGTTGGCAGCCAGACCGGGATGTAATTGTGGAGCTGGCGAGAAGCCGAAAAGATCAACAATGGCACTGTATCCACATTCCCTGAAGTCCGTTACTTAGTCTGGTCGGTTGTATGGACCTACTTGGCACGATTATGGTTTGTTCTCATCAACTAGGTAATCGACGTGGAAAGGAATGTAATAATCCTGGGAGCTCGGCGCTGTACCTGGGAGGTCGGCGTTGTGCCTGGGAGCTCAGTGCTGTACCTGGGAGCTCATTGCTGTACCTGGGAGCTCTGCGCTGTACCTGGGAGCTCATTGCTGTACCTGGGAGCTCTGCGCTGTAGCTGGAGCTCAGTGTTGTACCTGGAGTTCATTGCTGTACCTGGGACCTCAGTGTTGCACCTGGGAGATTAGTGTTGTACTCAAGCCAGCAGGTCCATACCTGGGAGCTCATTGCTGTACCTGGGAGCTCAGTGTTGTACCTGGGAGCCCAGTGCTGTACCTGGGAGCTCAGTGCTTTCCCTCCTAAGGTTTCTGAGCCCTTTGTATAGCTGGGAGCCATACAAGTGGGTCCAGCAGTGGTGACCATCTACCATGACAGAGGAAAACTGGCACACTTACATAGGCAGAACAAAGCCACCTGCAAAACTCCAGACGGCAAATTGCAGCAGTGTTAGAGAGTGTGGCTGAAGGGGGCCAGGTCTTGCATAGAGCTGAGGAGCTGGGTGCTGTCTGATAAAGTGCTGTACCTGGGAGCCTCAGCGCACAGAACTTTAAATTGGAAAATGAGAGCATTTCACGTCCGGGAGAGGTAGCTGCCCATTAAGGCCACAGGAAAATCACTGTAGCCCTTGGTCTTTTCCCAGTCTCTGAGAAGCTTCGCAGACCCCTGCACCATCTTCTTGGTCAGCTCAAAATGAGACTCCAAGAGTCAGAAACACCATCTCAATGGCCCAGAGTTCATTAGTAGTCATTGCAAGGCAGGCAAGAACTTGCAATTCGGAAAGACAGAGCATAAAGAGAGCTCCTCTCTAGACCTTCAAAGCACTTAACATTTGGGTTCCCAGGACACCAACTGAAAGAGTTTGCAAATGTCTAAGTAGGTGAAAAGTGATGTATTGTTCTATCAGTCTCCTTCAACTTACGGATTTGAAAAGTAGCATGTCTGCTTATGACCAAATTACGACAGGTCTTCAAAAGGTCATGGAAAAATGTGTATTATAAAAACAACTGCACAAAAGTGTTTTATTAAATTATTATTATTAAGTTTATTTCTCTCATGAGAGTGAGACCGAAAGAGAAAGGCAGGTGGGGCTAGCAGGTGGCGTGGTGGTTAAGGCATTGGATCCCACATGACCAACTATGCAGTTCAAGTCCTGGACCCAGCTTGAAAATCATGCAAGGAGCATGGTCGTCTGTACCCAGAATCCCGAGAGGAGAATGCAGGAGAAAGGCCTGTGGTGTGACCATTCCCCTGGGGGTGGTTTCTCTCACTCTCTCTCTCTCTCTCTCTCTCTCCAGTGAGCGTCTATACCCTATACCCAAAAAAAAACATCAAAAGGAGGAGAAAGAAAGAGGAGGACAAAGGCAAGCACTTTCAGCAGAGCCTCTCCCCACAACCCCTCCAGCCTTTCCGCCCACCAGGGTCACGTACAGATCAACTGGGACCAAACCCATGACCTCCACATGAGTCCAGCTCCCCATGAGCGGTATGTTTCTACTATACACTGAACCAGCTCAATTTCAACATGTTTTCCATACAAAAGTAAACTCACTTTAATTCCACTTTCTCCATGAACTTTTGAGCCAGCGTGCGACTGTGAAATAATTGATCTCTATTCTTCGGAAACAGAGAAAGACACAGAATCTGAGGGACGTTGCAGATTAAAGGGACATCACAGGTGTGGTGGTGAGGCACTGCACTCCCACATGGCTGACCACGGTTCGAGTCCCAGACCTGGTAGTTTACTTTTTTACTTTCATTCTCTCTCTCTCTCATGAGTCCAAATCTTAAAATAATAATAGTAATAAATATAATTAAATAAATATAAAGGGATATGATAATCAAATCAAAACATGATTCTAGACTGGATCATGTATGGAAAAAGAAAATTGCTATAAATAACATTATTCAGTCAACTGGCTAAACTGGAACAAGGATGGTGTTAGCACTAAGATTTAGAATATTATAATCAATATTGTACTATATAAATGTAATGTTCAGATTAGAATGCTTCAGTGAACTCAACATTAGATATTGCATTTGATACTGTGTTGAACTGATAAAAGTTTTTGTTCTGATTTAGAATTCTGTCTTCCACTTAGAATTAGAATATTGTGTTCAGATTTACGATATTGTATTTATGTTTTCTGAAGTGATAGCTACTCAGGTTTGTAAAAGAATGTCTTTATTCTCAGAAACAACAGTATTAAAAGATAAAGAGGAGGTAGGCAATGTAGTGGATAAGGGCACTGGATTATCACATGGCCAACCATGGTTCAAGTCCCAGACCTGGTGGCTTGCTTTCTCACTTTCCCTTTCTCTCTCTCTCTCTTTCTGGTCAAATCAAAAAATAACAATAACAAATGGAATTAAATAAACAAATAATTATTTTTTTAAAAAAGATTAAGGGGTAGATTATGTATGCAACTTACTCCTAAATGGTTCAGGGTTTCAGGGGGGAAATACATAAACACTCACTCACACACACACACACACATACAAACACACACTCACAGAGGCACTTCAAAAAGTTTGTGGAGGGACCAGCAGATGATATAAGGGTTATGTCACTGGACTCCCACGTGGCTGACTGATTCGAGTCCTGGACCTAGCAACTTAAAAACTCACACCGGGCATGTGTGCATGTGTGCACAAAATCCTGAGAGGAAATTGGAAAGAGAAGGGATTGTGGCATGGCCCTCCTTCCTAGGGGGATGATTTCTCACTTTCTGTCTCTGTCTCTCTCTCTGGAGAGCACACACACCCTATTGCAAAACTCTCTCTAAAAAAAAAAGTTTGTGGAAAATAGAATTAAATGAGTTTATTTTGGTGCAAAAATTTAAAATCCATACATAGCTTCCTCATAATATGCACTTTCCACAAACTTTTTGAGAATAATATATATATATATATATACACATACACACACATATATATGTATTTTTATAAACATATATATGTATGTGTGTATATATGTTTATAAATGTACAGAAAGACAGAGAGAGAGAAGCTATGGTTTGATGAATTTTGATGACTAGACATACAAAATTTTAAGCAAGATGAGTTGTTTTAAGCCACAGCTTTGGGGTATCCAGAGCATCTTCTAAAACAAAACACCTAAAATCTTTGCAGTTTTGTTTTTCACATGTATACCCTTAATCCGCCTGGAAGTGTGTTCCTGTAAGGTGTGAGGGAGGGGTTCAGTTTGGTGAACAATGTCCAAATAAGTTATCAAAAACTCCCCCCTTTCCTGTGGCCAGTCCCCTCTGTGTCCATGGTGTGTGATCCTTGCTCTGCATTCTGACACATTGTTCTGTATGTCTCCCCAGGAGGGTACTATACAGTCTTAATTATTACCGCCACTTTATCAAAATATCAGTTTGTGATTGTGATAGACGGTCATCCACATTGTTCTTCAAGGGTGTTTTAGCTCTCTTTGGCTCTCATTTTCTTACACATTTGACAACCAGCTTGGTAAATTCCCTTCATTTCTCATTCACTGTGAGAATCAAAAGAGATCGTAAGTAAGCATGGGCAGAATCTGCGGATGCAGAGAACAATTTCAGTCTTAGTTGATCATATTTATATCCTCAAACTTGGGAAAAGGTACCAATGGCCGTCTTGTTCTCTCACTTCTGAAATGATCCCCTTATTTTATAAATGTTCATCATGTGCTGTTCTATTTTATTTATTTATTTCTTCCAGGGGAGAAGTAGAGTGACAGAGATTGTAGGAACACCCCCAACAGGGTCTTCACGCCACAGTGCAGCCAGAATCCCAACATTGAGTAGAATGAGCCCTCGGTACCCATGGGGCCCAGTTGGGTTACCCTCTGCTGCACCACTGTCTGGCCTCCATGTCCCGATTACTGAGGGCAGCTGAGAGCGTTACACTGGCTCCTATTAGGGATCTTTCCAAATTGGCCTTACTAAAATTGTAATTTTTAAAAAATCTCCTTTGGGATTGTTAGAACCACATGTCAGCTGGCAAACAATTTTGAAAACTGGAAAGGATTCAGCCCTGCTGTCAGTCTGTGGTCAGATTCCAATTTGAGCCACTGGACAATCCAAGTAAGGATTTGGGAAGCCAGTGTAAAACACAGGCTTGCCTCTGTGACAAATCAGTACACGTGGGACCAGGTAGGAGCACAGGGACATACAGACTCTTTATCGTGAGTTTTCACACTGTATTTTTTTTTTCCTTTTATTGCTGGAGGACATGTGTGCTCTCCAGAGAAACAGAGAGAAAGAGAGAGAGGGAGAGAGCACTTCCCAGTGGGGCATGGGCACACTGCAATCCCCTTTCCTCCATTTCTCAGTCCTGTAGAGATTTTGAGCATGTGCACACATGCAGCAAGTATGCTTTTCAAGCTGCCAGAGCTAGAATTTGAACCACGGTCAGATGGTGGGAATCCAGCTCCCGTAACTACTAGGCCACAGGGCTGGTCTACACACTGTTTTGTTTGTTTTTTTGTTTACTATTAAGCACATGTGCTGTCGGGAGAGAAAGAAAGAAAGCAAGAAATCACCCCCTGGGTGGAAGGTCATGCTGCAGTCCCTTCTCCTCCAGTCTCCTTTGGGGATTTGGGGCACACACATACGCATGTGTACCTAGTGTGATTGTCAAGCCACTGGGTCTAGGACTCAAACTACACCTTTGCCTACTGGGATCCGGCCATCTTAACCACCAGAGCACTTGCTGGCCCCCACACACTGTATTTCTTTTTTTCTCTAAGATTTTTGCCGTAGGGCATGCATGCCTACCAGAGAGAGAGAGAGACAGTGAGAAGGAAAGTGAGAAATCACCCCCTCTTGTTGGGAGGGATGGTCCCCTGCAGTCCCTTCTCTGTTCTCCTCCTGGGATTTCAGGCATGCATGTATGACTTTCAAGCCACCAGGTCTGGGACTCGAACCATGGTCAGCAATGTAGGAGTTCAGCACCTTAACTACCACACCACCTACTGGCCCCCAAACAGTATTTTTTAAAGCATTTTTGTTCTGTATGAACTTGACCCTAAATCGAGTCAGTGCCATGAATATTTTAATAATCTTAATAATTATTACTTCACCTTATTTTAAATACTAATTTTACAAAACTAAGAATATGTTTTTAAAAAGTATTTAACCATGATCCAAAGATAAATGTTATGAATATTTAACAGGATTTTCATCTGTTTTCCAGTTGTAATACACAGGGTTTTTTTTTTTTTTTCCCTTTCTTTGAAGTTTACTGATTTATTTCTTGAGAGAGAAAACTACCTTTCACAGAGTTTCACCACTCTGTAATTCTTCCCCCAGCCTTCTGGCCAGCCAGGATCACAGCCCAGATGTTGAGAATTAGTGGGGACTCAAACCCAGACCCCCGTGCAGCTTCAGCATCAGACAGTAGCACACCCTGCCATCTATGCCCCCTCTAAGGGCCGTTTATTATTAGCATACAGTAGAGCAGGTACTGGGGGTGCAAGGTCCTTTTTCAGTACAAGCACACAATGTGCGGTAATTACACAGGGCGACTCCCAGACCCATCATCTCCAAGACTCTCACTGGTGCTGGGCATTCAGAGCCTTCCCTTCTGTGACTTGGGGACACACAGTGAGTCATCACCTAGGTCCTCCAACTGGAAACTGTTCCTCCTGTCCGCAGTGTCGTTTCCATGAACAATACCCCTGTGTTCCCTGCCCGCACCCTTCCACGACAGTCATTCATCACTCTACCTCTATGAGGCTATTTTTCAAATTTTCCGCATGAAAGAGAGATATGGCTTGTTTTTTTTGTTTGTTGGTTGGTTGGTTGGTTGGTTTCCCAACAAAAGAGAGATGGAGGTATTTTTGTCAATGTGGCACCCTGCCCAGCAGCCTCCTGCCCTAGGACCACAGGTGCAGGTCATGGCACCTGGGCTGACTCCACCGGGCTGAAGCAGACAGGGCTTCCATGTGAACTGAGCCGCTTAACCGCAGTGGGGCCCTTCTTCTTACCACGTGGCTGGGCCCTAGAGGTGAATTTTGACTGAACTCAGCCACATGAAGGATTCTGCCCACTTGGCAGAAGAGTGGGTTAGGGCTGAATGTGACATGTAGTTCTGACCAATGAGGAGTGAGAGGAGGCTTGCTGGGTGAGGGGAGTTGCTTAATGATGGACATGGGGGCAATAAGTGGTCTGGCGTGGTGCCTGGGCCTTCAGGACTTCAGGGACCTTGGAGGAAGGTGCCTGAAGGAAAAGTCTAAGGACTAGGCAGAAACTCCCTGCTCTCCAGCAATGTCCCATCTGCAGATCCAGCTCTACACGGCACTGAGTAGGTCTAGCTATACACCTGCTGCTCACACAGCACATGACTGACACACCAGCCCTCCTCTGAAGGTGGGGATTTTGCTGTGTTCCTGGAGCTCTTTTTCTTTTTTTAAAGAATTATTTATTTCGTTTTATTTACTATTATTTTTAAGAGTTTTTTGGCCTTAGGGCACATGCACTTGTGGAAAAGATTCAGAGACAGTAAGAGGGAAAGTGAGAAATCACCCTCCAGGGGATGGCCATCCCACAATCCTTTCTCCTCCATTCTCCTCCCGGATCTTGGGCTCACACGCACACAACCCAGTTTGACATTCAAGCCATCGGGTCCAGGACTTGAACCATGGTAAGCCATGTGGGAGTGCAGAAATATAACTTCTATGCCATCTACTTGGTCCCTATTTTTATTTTTAATTCATCAGAGATGAGAGAGATAGAGAGAGAAAAAGAGGCAAAGTGAGAAAGCAAGCCTCCAGGTTAGGGACTAGAACCACTGTCAGCCATATGGGAATCCAGCACCTTAACCACCACGCCACCTGCTGGCCCCTGGAGCTCTTCTTAAACTTTTTATGTAGACCATTCCAACAAGTCATTATGTCATAGTGTACTTAGCTGGTCCTGTATTGTTAAATAATGATGATAGCACTCTTCCATATTTGACCCTCTAGTCACTAGTATGCAAATGGCCAGTCATAGCAGTAACGATAATAGCTAGCATTTGGATTAGGTTTCAGAATCAAGGTTATGGTGAGGTCGGAAATGGCTCTACTTTTTTCTTTGTTCAGAAACAACCTACATGCCATCAACCTTTTCCTTCTTTTCTGTCTTTTCCTTGAAAACTTTAAAAAATTCACATGTAACTTCATCTTAATCCAAGCTATTTTATAGTTTAACTTTATAGTTTAATTTTTTTACTCATCATTTATATTACATATTAGTCTACATTTTAGCAGAGAACGTTTTCTTATGCATTTAAAATGGCCTAAATTAGTGATTCTAGTTCCTTTCTTTTTTATACTATACATAGACATTTGCCCACCTCTTGTTTGTTTTGTTTTTTCCTAATTTACCAGTGGACTCATGCACTCTCAGGAGAGAGACAGAGAGAGAAAAGGAGAAGAGAAAGCACTCCTTATGAGGAAGAGTCGCACCACAATTCCTTCTCTGTCCTCCTCTCGAGGGAGAAACATGCCTCGAGCCAGCACTTACGTGTAAAGCTTCCGGGTCTGGGACTCGAGCCCCACAGGCAGCCATATGGAGTCTAGTTAACTTAACCACCAGGTCATGGCTGCCCTGTTTACTTTTTTAAACTGTAGCAATTATTAGGACTATTTATTTCATTTTCATCCTGCCTTTATCTTTGTTTATTTCTTCTTGTGTCTTTTTTCTTTTATTTAGGGATTTTTGTTTATTGGTTTTGTTTTGTTTTGTTTTCCAGGAGCAAAAGAAAGAGGACCCCTAACAGGGTCTTTTTTTTTTTTAATTCCCAGAGAGTGTGTACACTAACCAGAGGTGGGTGTAGAGAGAGAAAGCACCTTTCAATGGGGCGTGGCCACATCATAATCTTTTTTCCTCTATTCCTCCTTGCTATGACAATTTTGAGTATACACGCACAAAAAAATAAAATAAAATAAATTAGGTGTTTTTCAAGCTGCCAGGGCCAGGACTTGAACCATAGTCAGCCATGTGGGATCTTATTCCCTTAACCACTATTTTTTTTATTTTTATTTTTTAAGTTTTTGCCATAGGGCATGTGCACTCACTGGAGACAGAGAGAGGGAAAGTGAGAAATCACCCTATGAGGGGGATGACCATGTCGCAATCCTTTTTCCTCCATTCTCCTCTCAGGATTTTGAGCACCCACATACAAGCCATTGGGTCCTGGACTCTGACCAGGATCGGCCACGTGAGAGTCCAGCACCTTAACCTCCACGCCGACCCTGCCCCTCCTAACACATTCGTGACATTTTACTCAGAAACATCCCGTGAACCTTCTTCCACACCAGTGGATATGCTTCACCGTTACAGTTTTAGTGGTTGCACACGTCGTGAGTATAACGTAAGTATGGAGCAGGAGTGCGGCTTCCTGGCCTCCTGCCCCAAATGCAGCCCCGCGTTGGCGAAGGAAAAGGCTCAGAGCCGAGAATGAGGAGTACACGTAAGGGCAGGGGCGAGAACCTGCGGGGGGCAGGGATGCGGGGAGGCAGGGACAGGCCAGAACATGTGTGGCCTGGGGCAGCGGCCTCTGGCAGGGAGGTCCAAGCATAGCCTTCAGGCCCTTCGCCAGCAGCTGCCCACCAGGACTCTGCCTCAGGCAACCTCAAGTAGTCAGAATGAATGAGAGAGGGAGGGCTCGTCATTTTCTGTGTGTGCAGCGAGGAGCTGGTGACATTCCGTTTTCAAATAGTATTTGGCTCTGGTTTGAATGTCCCCAAGCTCACTTACTACAGTTCATTGCTGGGAAGGTGTTAAGAAAAGACTTAGTTTGATTACTGTATGAAAGGTGGAGCCCTTAGGAAGTCACTAGGCATGGGGTGGAGCCCCCTGTTGAGTCCCGGTGGGATTATAAGAAGAGGGAGTGAGACAGAAGACTCCTGAACACAGACACGTGTGCTCTGCCCTCCGCATGCTGTGGCTGTGGACCTCCAATACGGGAGCCAAAGAGACCGCTCCCTGATCAATCACCCAGGCTCTGGTACCTTTTCTTGTCAGCAGCAGAATGGACTAGAATAGTACAGAACTAGCGTAGAATGAAAAAACAGGCCAAGGAAGAGCCCCTGTTTTCTCCTGGGGCAAGGGGGGAGTGCCAAGCCTTGCCCAGTGGATCACTGTCCATCTGCAGCAGAAGCCCTGGGAAGCCACAGTTCCACACCTCCTCCCGCTGCTCCACCTTCCCCAGGAAGCCCTGCACTTCCCCTCTTCAGGGGCAGCCTCTCCCTGGGCCCTGGACTTCAAATGGCCATGAGTCATGCCCTGTCCCATAAAGTTTACAGAGCAGCATGTGGTTTAAGTGCTATAGCCTGAAAAATAAATAAAACTCTTTAAACATTCAGAGCTAGAAAATAGCTAACAGGGGGCCAGTAGGTGGCATGGTAGCTAAGGTGCTCACTGCAGTTCAACTCCCAGACCTGGAGGCTTGAAAATCATACTGGGCATGTGAGCATGTGTTCCAAAATCCAGAGAGGAGAATGGAGAAGGGATTGCAGCATGGCCATACCCCCTGGGGGAGTGATCTCTCCCTTTCTCTCTCTCTGTATCTCCAGTGAGCACACACGTCTATAGCAAAAATCTCTCTACTAAATAAATAAATAAAATAGCTAACAGTAAACTCAGGGCACAGGGATGGTGGAGATGTTCGTGTTAGTAACAGAAGGAACTCCCTGAGAAGCAAACACACCACAAAACATTTATTTTATAATAAGTACGTAGCAAAAGAAACTTAGGAAACCAAACATTCAAGAAATCCAAGTCACTAAAGTGCTTTTCCAACATAAAAGACCAAGAAGTCTGGCCTGACCATAAAGCAGCTTCCAGAGAGCCAATCTCTGTGGAACTAAGCGCCATGCTATTTCAGAAGCGGGGGTGGGGATTGGGGGCTATGGCTCTCTGTCGTTTATGAGTGCCAACGTGTGTAACCCTTCAAATGACACTCAGGGAGCACAGTTACTACCTAACAAGAATGCTGGAATGTCCAAGGTCAAGTTCAAGGTCAAGGTCATGGTACTATAATTCATCCATGCACCTGCATGGATTCTTCCCGTCATTAGAGAAGTTTGTATTTTCTAATTCAGGGCAAGGATGTCGGAAGCGACCTATTCATCTACAAAGCACATTGAACAACATCACCAATGATGCATCAACAGTAAAAATGCTTTTTGAACTTCAAATTGTCCCCGCTCCAGTTCTACAAGAGAAAATAGCGATGTTACACCAAATTAACTGGTTAATTTACCATTAATAACCAATTAACTGGTGCCTTTAAAGAATGGTTTCCATTCTAGAATGAAATGGAATTTCCCCCAAGCCACCCATCTGTCCTCTTAAAGCAGGTGGCATTGCGTTCTGTCCTGAACTGTAAGAAATTGAACGGAATGAGAGTATTGGTCTTGGGCCATTTTTGTCCTTTGAAAAATGCCCTGAGGAACATGCGCATTTCCAGCTTTGAAGGTGCGCCTGATCTCAGAGGGCTCCGGCCTCCCCTGGAGAGTGGGGGCGCCCTTGCGCACTGGCTTCCCGGGGTGCCTTCTCGGCTTCCTGCCGGGCGGAGCTGGAGAGATCCATGGCCACGTCTTCCACGCAGTTCTCAGGGCGCGCCTGGTCGGAGCCTCTCGGCTGCGCTGCCTGGCTCTGGCTGGAACCTCCTCTGAGGTGGTCAGAGCTCCAGAGTCCTGCCGGTTCGTCTTCGCTTCCTGATTTCCTTACCATCCCGGTGGACTTTTTGTGCATCCCTTGCAAAAAGGAAAAGAGAGGGGGGGAAAGGTATCTTTAAACTCAGCAATCAAGTACATCTCTTCCGTATGGTCGTTTTGTAAATCCCAATAGAACTGTCCGTGTCATGCCCGTCTCTGGAGCCCGCAGGAGAGCCGGGTGGGAAACTCCCTCCATCAAAGCTGAAAAGCGTGTGCCGCCTAGGCACACGGGGAAAGGCGCTTTATTTAGATGGCACGGGGACAGCACTGCGCCCACTTTACGTGCGGTCACCAACGCCGGTAAGCACCCTCCCTGCTGCCCGAAAGTGTCCGTCCTCGTGGGCGTGGTCCCCTGCCCCAAATTCTCTCTCCGATCTCTTCAGTCCCCAGGACAAATCGAGACTGCGTTGTCCATAGTAGCTCCAGGCCTCAGCACTGTCTGCTGGGTATTCGAAACTGCTTCCTTCTCAACCATTACCTGACCCTATACGCCCGGGGCGCCCCTCTCCAGTCGGTCCTGGGCTCTGAGTGCCGCCCACTGTTCTCTGGCCACAGCGAGCAGAGCAGTGGGGGCACCTGCCTAAAGGGTCCAGCGCCGAAGCTGGGGCCTCGCCACACGGAAAACCGAGGAGACCGATTAGCTTTGCGGCAGGAGGCCAAGTGCAGAACCCGGAGCAGAAACTCTCCTCCCCAATGACGTATAGACGAGCGTCTAGCCCCAGGGCCCACTGCCCACGTCCTGCCTTCCGTTTCTAAACCCCTAACACCACCCAAGCCTGGGGAAACGCGCGTCATTCCACTGCTGTTCCAAACACACGCTTCCCGACTGAAATAGCCCGCGCAGGGTCTACCCGGTTCCCGGGAGAGGCCATCGCCCAGCTCCTCCAGGCCTCGCAGTGGATCCGAAGTCAGGCGTGAGGTTCCGAGCCTGAATCCGCTTGGCCTTGCACTCCCCTCCGCCCCGCCCCGCCCGGCGCTCGCAGCAGGGCCCGCGTCCTCACCCAGGAGCCAGGGCGCGCAGGCGCCGCGCAGGCCGCCCTCGGCGGCGCCGAGCAGAGACTCGGGCAGCGGGATGCAGTGCCGCACCATGGCGCCGTAGAGCCCGTACTCGGCCATCACGCTGCTGCCGCCCCAGCGCTTCTCGCGCTTGCGCCACTTGGCCCTCCGGTTTTGGAACCAGACCTGGTTAGAGGGGCAGGGAGGCAGACTCGGTGAAGAACCGCGCTGCGGAGCGCACGCGGCGGGCACCCCTGCACCCGGGGTTCCGACCCGGACCAGCCGCCCGCCGCGTCCTGCCCCGCGCTCCCCCGGCCGCCCGGGGGTCGGCGGGGGG